>NC_137936.1:38066353-38541353 GCF_963969265.1 Rhamphochromis sp. 'chilingali'
AACGGCTTTCTTCTGTGTTTAATTTTACTTTTCCTTTATTTTTTCACGAGCAGCACTTGTCTCCTTGTGTACGACCGACAAACCTTACTGGACATAAAAGACGGTCTTTCTTATAACTTTCCGGAGTTCAAGTTTTGCAACACGGACGCTCCGTTTGCAGACCCCCCATTCATCTCACCTGAGACGCCTTTGTTCTCTGGCCCTGGAGGCCGCAAACGCCGACGCAGAGGGAGAAGATCTGGCGTTCTGGTTCGACTGAGACGGCGCACTTACAGACCACCGTTACCCAGTTTATTACTGGCTAATGTGCAGTCTCTGGAGAACAAGCTGTGCGAGCTTCGGGCACGGATCTCATTCCAGCGAGAGATGCGGGACTGCTGCGTGATCTGCCTCACAGAAACCTGGCTATCGGACAAAGTACCGGACTCCGCAATACAACTACCGGGGTTCTCCGTGCATCGCGCGGACAGGTCACAGGATCTTACTGGGAAAAGCAGAGGCGGTGGTGTATGTTTCATGATCAACAACAGCTGGTGTGATTATGCGAACATGCACCCGGTCAAATCCTTCTGCTCACCGGACCTGGAGTACCTGATGATTAAGTGCCGGCCATTCTGGCTACCGAGGGAATTTACAGCAGTGATTATTACGGCTGTTTACATTCCCCCACAAGCCGACACTGACCGTGCACTCAGGGAACTGTACAGCGCGATCAGCAGCGAGGAAACCGCACACCCAGAGGCAGCGTTTATCACAG
Source organism: Rhamphochromis sp. 'chilingali' (assembly GCF_963969265.1). Lineage (NCBI taxonomy): Eukaryota > Metazoa > Chordata > Actinopteri > Cichliformes > Cichlidae > Rhamphochromis > Rhamphochromis sp. 'chilingali'. Next base: position 38,067,111 of record NC_137936.1, read on the forward strand.
CCGGAGACTTTAATAAGGGAAACCTGAAGAAAGTCTCACCCAAACTCCACCAACACATCCTTTTCAACACACGTGGAAACCGGCAACTCGACCACTGTTACACCTCTTTCCGGGATGCGTACAAAGCCCTCCCCCGCGCCCCATTCGGCCAATCAGATCACTGCTCCATCCTGCTCCTGCCCGCCTACAGGCAGAAGCTGAAACAGGAAGCTCCAACCCGGAGGGCGGTGCACTGTTGGACGGACCAATCGGAGTCTGCGCTGCGGGACTGTTTTGATCACGCGGACTGGGAAATGTTTCACGTGGCTGCTAGGGACATTGACGAGTACACAGACTCAGTCTGTGGATTTATCAGGAAATGCGTGGAAGATGTCGTCCCATCCAGAACAGTCAAATCCTTCCCAAATCAAAAACCCTGGATTAACGGAGATGTTCGCGCGGCACTGGCGGCACGGAACACCGCCTTTGCCTCCGCGAACACATCGGACTACAAACACGCACATTACCAACTCCGGAAGACGATCAAAGCAGCCAAACGTGAGTACAGGGACAGGGTGGAGCAACAGTTTGACAACCCTCGGAGTATGTGGCAGGGACTAAACACGATCACAGACTTTAGAGGGAAAACCAGCACACCACAGACCACGGCCTCTCTGTGTGAGGATCTAAACGTATTCTACGCTAGATTCAACACAGCGAACACCATGAGACCGGACAGTGTGCGCACCGCGGATGACGTCAGTGCGCACACTGTGTCTGAGGAGGATGTGCGGAAGTGCTTCAGGAAGGTGAACGCACGCAAAGCTACTGGTCCGGACGGGATTCCCGGCCGCGTCCTCAGGTCATGCGCGGCTCAGCTGGCTGGAGTGTTCACGCACATCTTCAACCTTTCCCTCTCTCTGTCTGTAGTCCCAGCCTGCTTCAAAATGGCCACCATCGTCCCTGTACCCAAATCCTCCACCATCTCCTCATTGAACGACTGGCGACCTGTAGCCCTGACCCCCATCGTAAGCAAATGCTTCGAGAAGCTGGTCAGGGACTTCATCTGCTCTGCACTACCCGACTCACTGGACCCTCTACAGTTCGCATACCGCCACAACAGGTCCACTGATGATGCCATAGCCCTGACACTACACACTGCCCTGTCACACCTGGAGAAGAGAGACACGTATGTGAGGATGCTGTTTGTAGATTACAGCTCAGCATTCAATACCATCGTTCCCTCGAAGCTGGACAGAAAACTGCAGGATCTAGGACTGAGCAGCTCCCTCTGCAGCTGGATCCTTAGCTTCCTGTCTGACAGGCGCCAAGTGGTCAGACTGGGCAGCATCACCTCATCCCCCATCACACTGAACACTGGTGCTCCACAGGGGTGTGTACTGAGCCCTCTCCTGTACTCACTCTACACCTACGACTGCACAGCCACTAACAGCTCCAACATCATTGTGAATTTTGCAGACGACACTACAGTGGTGGGTCTTATCACCAACGGTGATGAGACAGCTTACAGGGAGGAGGTCAGCGCCCTGACCCACTGGTGTCAAGACAACCATCTCACCCTCAACGTCGCAAAGACAAAGGAGTTGATAGTGGACTTCTGGAGGTGCAGAGAAGTACACACCCCCATCACCATCAACGGCGCTGCTGTGGAGAGAGTGAGCAGCTTCCGGTTCCTTGGCGTACATCTGGCTGAGGATCTTACGTGGTCAGTACACACAAACAAAACAGTGAAGAAGGCCCAGCAGCGCCTCTTCTTTCTCAGGAGACTGAAAAGATTCGGCATGAGCCCCCGCATCCTCAGGACCTTCTATCACTGTGCCATTGAGAGCATCCTCACTGGATGCATCACCACCTGGTATGGCAACAGCACCGCCTACAACTGCAAAGCTCTCCAGCGAGTAGTGCGGTGCTCTGAACGGATAATTGGAGGTGAGCTTCCCTCCCTCCAAGACATCTACAGGAAGCGCTGCCTGAGGAAAGCGGGGAGGATCATCAAGGACTCCAGTCACCCCAGCCATAAACTGTTCAGACTGCTTCCATCAGGAAGGAGGTTCTGCAGCATCCGGTCCCGAACCAGCAGACTGAGAGACAGCTTCTTCCATCAGGCCATCAGACTGCTGAACACGTCATAGACACCTCAGCTTCACTACTGGAACTTTAACATTATGCACTCCATACTGTACAGTAACGCCACTGTTTTGCACATATTCAACTCTGTATATTTTATATATTTTATTATTATTATTATTATTATTATTATTATTTTATTTTATTTTTTTACTATTTAATTTGTAAAAATGTGTATACACACACACACACACACACACACACACACACACACACACACACACACACACACACACACACACACGTAGGAAAATATTTAGTATACACATCCAGAAATGCATACACTATTATATATTGTACATATATTTATTAGTTTCAGGTTGGCCATTCTTGTATTTTGCTCGTTTGTGTTGTTGTGTTTGCACATCTCTGTTGCTTGTGGGGCTCGCACACAAGAATTTCACTCGCATGTGCTGTGCCAGTGTGCCTGCACATGTGATGTGACAATAAAAAGTGATTTGATTTGATTTGATTTGACTGAGTGAGCAGGCAGTGGGGTGGGAGGGGATGAGCTTTAATGGGTTAAAGTGAAAAGAGCTCCAAGCCTGGGAGGTTTTCAGATTTCCTGCTCACAGCTTTCAGAGGAGGAAACGCTTCATACAAAAACATCATGTCAGCCATTCATTTTATTTTGCCTTTTTTCTCAGCGATGTGAATATTTTATAGCAACACTTCACAACAACTGTCATCTACAAGTGCTTTATACCGTACAGCAGGGGTGTCAAACGCAATCGCACAGGGGGCCAAAACCCAAGGCACACTTTAGGTCGAGGACCAAACAAGATAAATATTTATTGAACACACTAAAACATGTTTTTTAAACATAAATATGAATAAAAACAGACAGGAATATTATTCCAGATTAAATAAACTTAAAAAAATAAACTTTAACTTTAAATATTTTGCTCCTGATAAAAATATATCCTGTCAAAATTATGCAAGTTAGAAATATGAACATGCTGCCAAAAACCCCAGAAAAAATAAATGACAGCAAACACAAGGTTGGAGCCGCATGTAGACGGAGCTGTGCATTGCTGCAGGAGTGGAGCTAATAAACCGTGCGGGCCATTCAGTGTCGTACTTTCCCTGAGTGCATCATTACACTGCAGCTCCATCTGAATCTGCACAGGTGCAGCTCAGCTGACTTGGTTCAGCATTACTCGGCAGCAGGGGAAGTGAGGCAGGCTGCACTGGTGCATTTGTGACAGCTTCACTTGAAACGCCTTCACCGCATCATACATGTCCATGAACTGACAGGTTTCCTTGCTGAGCTCAAAAACTCTGTTGAGAACTTTTCCCCAACTCAGCCAGCGGAGCTCTGCATGAAGGAATGTCGACAAACTCTGAATCTATTTCCCACATAAAAGACTGAAACTGACGGTGATTTAAACTTTTAGCTCAGATAAAATGTACGGTCTGCCTTACAGTGATCACTCCATTTTTAGGACTTCACCACACAGCGTTTCCTGGTGTGTGATGCAGTGATGTGCTGTTCACTCACCGGTACAGTTCTCCTGCATCTTTACTCGCATCCTGCGGACTAGTCCGCTTTTTTCACCGCACAACTCCGGCGCTCCATCTGTTGTAAGTCCAACAAGTTTGTCCCAGGACAGTTTCATGTCAGTTACACTTTGACATACGTTTTAAAAAATGTCTTTTCCTGTCGTTGTCCCGTGCATCGATTTAATGTCCAATATTTCCTCTCCACAGACGAAGATGGTCATCTGTGCAATGTCCATCATGTCTGTACTTTCATCCACAGCAAGAGAGTATGCAATGAAGTTTTGTCTGGACACAAGACGTCGCACAGCTTCATCCTGCAGCTCTTCAGAGTGGTACCGGGCTCATTTGGCTCCTCTGCTACAATAAAACTTGCTTTCACAACAGCTTCACTTTGTGTCTCGTAGTGCCGTCTTATATTAAATTCCTTCATTACAGCCACATTAGCTCCACTAATAAGACGCACGGCTTTACCAGCATGTCTGTAAACATATATTCAGTCACCCACTGGCGCTGGCCATGCATAACAATAATAGTACATCTGTATAAAATGATCTCGCGGGCCGGATATAAATGTACGCCGGGCCGGATGTGGCCCGCGGGCCTTGACTTTGACACATGTGCCGTACAGTAAAGATCTTTAATATCACAGGGAGAACAAAGTAAGCAAGCATAGAGGAAGATACAGTTGTTGTAAAATCGAGAATGTAAAACTGCATCAAGATCCAACAACAATCTTATTTTTCTTTAAATATAATAAAGGGGATGTTTTATTTCTTGTGCGTACTGGAATCTCACGAGCTACACTAGGATGTAAAACCAGTTACAGTATTTGCATGATTTATGAGCCTTCACTCACTCTATTCTATTTTCAACTCCATGTCTTTATTCTTGAACTCTAGTAAAGTACCGCTGCTTGATTCGTTGCCATATTTGTTAAAATGTATCTTATCCTGGCCTCTGCAGCCCTTCAGTTCATCCACTCCCTTAGCTCCTCCCACTTTAAGCCAACTTTCTTCTGATTGGTCTGAATATAAAACGAGTGTGGATCTGTTGGGCATTCCACCCAGCGACGTGCTTGAGGTAACCACATCAGCGATATCTTCTCTCAATGACATAACTTTAAGATATGAGACGATTAAAAGACAAGCTGCACAAAATTTTAGGAACTTAACTGACATGAAATTAGGCCATACCTGTGATTTCATTCTTCCAATTTAAAGGCTCCAATTATGATCAGCTTTTCCATAAAAGCAACACAAAAAAACCAAATTTTCTCTCAGGTGTGACCACCTGTCACCCTACTTACAGTGAGAGCTGCAGCCAAATGAAGGACATCCAGTCAAAATTGGGAGAAGCACTTTTCCTCTTAACACTAATAAAAGCCGCTCTACACTAAAATTAATTAGGGTGAACCTTCCATCCTTTATGAATGAAATGAAAAAAAAAAAACATCTTTGTTCTAAGAATCGATGCTAATTGAAAGTGACATGAAACTCAACCCCAATCTGATAACGGCTGAATAAACTGTGCAGATCAGAAAGCTGAGCCTGATGGACGGAGCGCGGGAACGATGACATCTAAAAATAGCATTTCTATGTGAAATATTCATTAGACAAAGTGGGAGATGGATGGATAGAAGGGAGGGGGTGGGGGGAAAATACAGGTTTAGAAGAAATAAGAGGTTTGCAGAGACTGAGAGCAAGAAATGATGTAAGACCTCTGACGTTTTGGAAGAGCTAAAAAATATGTTGGAAAACTGAAAGGAAACCGATAATTAGGTCATGGCGTCTGCCCCCCAGCCTGTGGTGTCACAAACATTTGTGTCCTCTCCATGCAGAGGGGGAATGACGCTCAGAGCAGAGCACACTCAGAAAATCACCAAAACACACAGGAAATCTTCCCTCAGCAACTCAGGAGTAAATACGGACATGGAATAAATGAGGGGTGTTAAACTTTCTTCACCTCGGTGCCTGAATAAGTAATTGTTTTTCTCACCTTGGGGTCTGGCCTCATTAAAAAGTAGCCCCGGCTTTGTATGTGGAGACACTGTCGAGCCTGAATCACTGCACAGAAAGCCGGAGGATGCAGGGTGGTACAGTAGGAGCCGGGTCCAAAAGGGAGTTTTCATAAAATCAAAAGCAAACTCATAAAAGTTATATTTGTCTTTTTTGACTTTGAATTGTTGTCTTTCTTTTTAGGCTTTTTGTGTGGTGATGTTTTCACTTGCTGTAAAAATGTACTTTGTGCTCAGTGAAGCTTCTGATTTCGATTCTCTCGTTTCATCCATGGAGCTCACAGACCACAAGTTAAACACAATAAGAAGGTTCAACACAAGCAGCCATCATCCAATCAAAACTACAAGATATATATATATTAGGGGCGCAACGATACACAAAATTCACGGTTCGATATTTTTTCGATACAAAAAAATGTTCATGCCTTTTTAATTTGTCATTTATTAAAATTATAAATATATATTTTAACTCAAAAGTACAGTTTTTAAATTGAATGTTGCTGAAACAACAAAGTAATAAAATAATAAATAAATCTGATTGAGAAATCACTCATCTTTGGAAAAGAGAGTTTATTACAGAGAAATGGCTGTTTCCAAAATAAAAGCTCTACTATACGCTTCTTCTGGGCTATATTCTCAGCAGCATATTAAACATGTCAGGTCCCCATAAGGAGAATCCTGTGCTAACAGCTGTCTAAATGACTCGGGTAAAGCTTGTAGCATGCTTGCTTGTTTTTTTTCTGCTTCCACTTGTCTTTGCACTAGGATGCTGTCGGAGTAAATGTGCAGTCATACTCGTTGTGTTCCCACTAGTGCTGTCAGCGTTAATCTGAAATGACGTTAACGCCACAACACGGCAAATCTCCGTTAACGAGCTAACTGCGTTAACGCACTAGCTCCCACCCATGTAATTGAGCATTGCGTGGCACATCCGACATCCTGTTTTACTTTAGTCCATGACGCGCTTACCTTCAGGGTCATACTTCACATGAAGACCAAAATAGTTCCAAACGCCAGATCTGAATGAGGGTGGGGGAGGTCCAATTTGCCATGTTGCAAGGAGCTTAGCTTCTGTCTCGCTAGCTTGCACTGCGCTCAGTAAATCTGTGTTCGACTACTCCGCCTAGGCTGCACTGTCGAGCGCAGATCCACTGAGCGCTCAACACAGACAGCATCGTCAGAAGGAAAGTTGATAAAATAAATTAAAAATTTTGTATTGTTCGATACATATGCGTACCGAACCGAAAGCACTGTATCGAACGGTTCAATATCGATACGAGTATCGTTGCACTCCTACTATTTATACGTGTTTAAAAAGCTTTAGAAAACCCAAACAACAACACAAAAGCCTGCTTTTCCCACTTGCTCCCTGATGTGTGATTAAAAATAAATTCCCTCATTTACTTCGTGTTCTGCTGTATTTTTCTTTCATTACTCATCGACTTGGCCTCAACAGGTCAAATAAAAACTACTCTGCAAGCAGCCCAGTCTTAAGCTGTAATCAATAAACTTGAAGAGGAGGAGGAATTTGTTGACATTGTGAAAAGTGTAACTCTGTTGAACTTACTTTGGACCAGCTGCAGGACTGCAGAACTATTGACCTTTTTTAAAAGCACTAATCAATAAATCCAGAGACAGACAGGCCGGTGTTGCACTTCCAGAAACTGTGTCCAGAATGGCTGACAACCTCTTTCTATTCACATCAAGGGAAAGTGTGGAGGGCTGAAAAGAGTAAGAAAGAAAGAAACTTCTAAAAGTCAAACTATGAGGATGCAATACATGTTCAGGTCAGACATCAACCTACAACACCTGTAATAAAAATCTAAAAACAATTATGTGGAACATTTTTCTGAAGAATTATTACGTTTATTTTGATTTTATGTACAATTTGCCAATAACACTTCACTACACAATTATGTGTAGTGAAGTGTTTCCATCGTGCTGTTTGCAACTTTTATTAAAACAGTGGTTCTAAAAATGTCCTCCATTAATGGATATCAATCTAAAAACAGTGAAAGGTTGAAAATAAACCAATAAGTTGTGAAGCTCAAGAGAAATCTGAGGATTTTCTGAAGTGTCACTGAAAGTCCAGCCATCTGCTTCTGGATGGGACCTTCAAGACCCTTATTTACAAAATTTCATTTAAACAAATTCCATGAAACAGCCTTGAAAACCAGAATAACTCATTTGGTTGGTAAATTGAGAACAGATAGTTAAACAGAACTTCTGTAATTTCAGGTTTTTGGGAGACATGCAGAAGAAGCCAAAGCCAGGAGCCAGAGGAAATCCACTGAAGGTTTGCTAGTTTAAATTCCAGCTATGGAAACTAAAGAGACACAGAGTCCTCTCTGTCTCTCTCAGGAGCCCTCGCTCAAATCATTTACAAACTGCTTGAGTGGAGCTCCTCAGTGATGAACAGGAGATAGATGTGACTGCACAGAGAATAACAGCATCACAAGAATGTGCCCAGCCTGAAGGATGTTTCACCCAAAATGGATGACAGTGATTCTCAAGAAGAATGACAGAATCATCCTTTTAAAGTCTCAGGAGGTGACTCCAGACAGCGTAGTAACTGAGGTCATGTTATTAGAGTCGAATGGATGGGTCAGCACAGTAAACCACAGATCATGTGACCATTTCCAAACAGCAGTGTTTTTAAGCATCATAAGTGCTTTAAACTTATCAAATATCCTGATATTAGCAAAGTAATCATTTTAACCCAAGCTGTAATCTTTTCCTCATGCTGGCCAATGTGTTGTTGCAAGGAATCCCACACACAATGATGACATTCAAACCAAACCAAAAGAAAATTAAGAGCAAAAGAAATACAAAAAATTCAAAGCATTACCAAATGCACAGCAGATACACAGAACATCACGCAGACCTGGTGCCAGCAGAACCGCTAAAATTCAGCAGATTTGTGAGTTCAGGTCCACACATCTGGAACCACCGTCTGAAAAGCTTCATCACCCTGGGTCCTTAGGTGGATACCGTGGGCAGGCTGCACTTTTTTACCTAAACTACTAAGATGACAGTGATTGTAAAGGAGGAGATATGCTACACTGCAGGACTCGACTATGAAATACTGTGTAAGTGAGGCCGTACGTATGTATAAACTGCATTCGGCTCATGACAGTAAATCTGTAAAGTTTGACACGGTCTAGTTACCTGGTGTCATGATGGAAATGCATGGAACTGGCTCCGGAGTGGGAATCAGAACTCCACCAATGGAAACGGGAATAGCAGATGGAACAATCAAGGTCTAGAGATCTGCTTAATTTGGCTGTCAAAGGATAGGAAAGTTATAGAAACTGATATGATGAAGAACAGCAGCCCAAGACTCCCCGAGCTTGGGATGCACAACATCACCTGCTGGTTTGGCAGGCCCTGTTTTTGTAGACTCGAGCTGATCACTTCGTTTTTTAAAACCATGTCTCAGGCTTTATTCTACTTTTTGACTCTAATAGGGACCAAAATGAACATAAGTCCTTTTAAAAAAGAATTTAAACTAAGAACTGAGTTCATAAAAATCATCAGAAAAGTGCAAGAATCAAGGAAGCCAAGGGACATTTTCTCAAACTTTTAATAAAACATAAACTTCTTTTTACAGCCAGAGGACTCACATCCTGCTGGTTTTATAAAGTGCAGATTTCAAGCATATGCTGTTTGTAAGACCCAGGAGCTAAATCTGGTATATAAAGTCTATGGCCTTTCTCTGACCAGCAACATTACAGCTTTGGAAAAGATGAACATCTGCAACTTTTCTCTAAATCAGGAGATGATATTTACATGTGCCAACACGTGCACCGGGATGCTTGTGACCGTGTAAACATACCCAGCAATCAGTGACAAAAGAGTCTGATAAAACTACGACCCACTGATGTAGCTGCGTAACTTTGCACTTTAGATAAAAGTTAGTGTGTGTGACTGTCAGAGCTTCTGTGTCGGAGAAACTGGTTTTACTGAAGCAACATGTTTATGTTGTCAGTGATCGGAGCCGCTCGTGGTCCGCCTCTCTGGATGGAGGCTGGGAAGTTGGACCGTTGTTATGGCGATAAGAAACCAGCCTTGCCAGGGTGTCCGCGGAAACTGAACGTAACCATAACAACAACGGAACTCTCCTCTAGAATGCTGCTGTGTTTAAAACCCCTGAGACACACACACACACACACACACACACACACACACACACTGCCTGACTGCCAGCTGGAGATGCAGCCCACATCCAGAGTTTTCTGACACATGGACCACAAATTAAAACTTTATGATTTTATTCTCTTTTAAACTTTTCTTTTCTTTTTTTTTTTAATTACCATCCCAGTTCAAAAGATGAGCTGTCCTCTTTGTGCATATAAACTAGACGACAAGCCTGTGCTTTGACATCAACCTAACTCACTTCCCCAAGAGCCAGAACCACGGGGGGTGAGGCAGAGTGGGGAGAAGAGTACAGAGCAGACAAGGGCGGGGTGAGATGGGGGAGATCGTTATCCAGTAACTTTCAAAGCCGTTCCTCAGCTCCAGTTATCTCAGGATGGCAAGAAGTGTGTCACAAATTGTGTGCTAACCTGTTCCAGTAACAGTCGCTCCACCAACACTGAGAATCCTTCTTCTAATTTTACTTTGTGGTGCAGTCGGTGCACCCGTGTTTCCAGCTCCAACTGTGATTTGAGTGGAGGCCAGTGAAGATAGACGTGTGTGTATGGGGGTGTAAGGGATAGACAGAGATGTGGAGATTGTGAATTTTCACATAAAAGCAAATAAAGACAGGAGGGGTTGCAGATGGAAGCAGCAGACTGAGATACGGGGAAAGATACAGAGAGGCAGCATGACGGTGACAGACACCGAGATTAAAGTCTCAAGTCTAAAGAGAATTTGAGAGGAGAGTTTAAAAAAAATCCACAGGGTGTTTCTGTGGGCATAACACGCTCAGTCTGAATCAACACGCACTGATGGCATTAGAATACAGAGGATGTTTAATGGGAGCTTCATTAACACATCTATTGGACTGAAAAGCAGAAGCACATGAAAAGCTAGGGATGCTTTTTTATTGTACGCAACATAATCGTGATAATTTAGGTCAGTAAGTGTAACACAAATTCTTAAGTTAACCTTAATATGAAAATGTGTGGTGTGTGTCCACCTCTTTTTCATTTGTTTGTTTATATTTTAATTTCAGATTTCTTTCATACGAGCGATACCTGCTGGCCTGCAGGGCTGGAAGCTTCCATCAAACTCAGGCCGGACGACAGGCCCTCAGCTCAGTCTATGAATTCATGTTTTTGATGCTAATTCTTTATAAGTTTGTCTCTGAAACTTATGGATTTCTGTTTGGGTCTGATGGGTGTATTTTGTCAAGAATAGAAACCACTGGATTGTCTTCTAGTCCTAACACAGTAGTTTTATTGACTAAGCAAGTTTTAATGATAAATAGTAAAGGATTACCACCTCCAACCCTGCAGCCTCTAAATGCACTTTTTACCCTTTAAAAGTGGAAAACATTTGTTTTGTTCATATGGACATGGATGAGGACAGAAGAGACCGCCTCTGCTGGACTACGTTGGAAGATCCGCCATCTTGGCTCAGACTGAACTAAACACTGTGTGTGTGAGAGTTTGGGCTTTTAAGCAGGAAGTAAAACTGTAAAAGGAAAGAGGTGCGCTTGCACTGAAATACACAAAAATACATACTTGTTCAAATACATAAAATACACAGAGGACATAAGTAGAAATCAGCATATCCCCAAAGCATCCATGAACACACACTGCGATGTAAAATATCCTTATTTTGAAGAAATCATTTCAAAATGACTCCGGGACGCAGGAAACGTTAAACACGCTGCTGGGCTCTGAGTAATCCCTCTCTGAGCTCTTTGCTTTTGGCTTCTTCTCTTCAACTGCTGTTCAGTATAAACCAAAATGCATTTTCAAGTTTGTAAGGGCCGCCTTGGTTTTTATTTTGGGTATGAAGCACGACTCATATCGTACACACGAGCTTACTGCTGCGTGTGATGAACTTCCCCGCCTACGTGCGAAAACGCTGCAACCTCTTTATCGTGACTTAACTTTCTGTTTCTCCAGAGGAGGGAGAAAGTACGTGGTGGAGGCGAGGATCTCCTCCACCCCCCATCCCTGCTCGACTGGGTGTGTTTCAGCACCACGGACAGCAGCCAGCTGCTCTCAAGCCTCATCATACTTTAATCTTTCAGCCTCCTCACATCGCGTGTGAAGGCTGAGAACAGAAACAGCACTGAGTCCACCTCGCTCACACAAGAGCAGCGCTCGGTATTGTGTGTTAACACTGGCACTGGTCATGTTTAGGCCTAAGGACAGCACCCACCAGAGTTCACAAAAGGTTGGACCAGCACAATTTTCACCTACACAGAGAAGTGTGTCTTAGCAGATCAAGCCATCTGCCTCTCCCTGCAGCAGCCAATTGAATCCAGCCATGCTCACTTCACCCCTCCCAGGGAAACTTGTCCTCTGATAGCATTTTACCTGATGAAACACACACCAGTGTTTTGTTCTTAATGTACGTGTGAACAAATGTAACTGATTTAACCAGTTTAGGCATGCTTAACCTGAACACTCATGTTAGATCAAAGCCTGTAAAACCAGTAAATTGATCTCAAAGGCTTTCTTCCTTTTTGTATTTTGTTGATTTCTGTTAGTTTAGATCATCCACGATCAGCTGATCTCAGGCCAGCTGACATCCCATGACACCCTATCCATCTGATAAATCTTAGTTGGTTTAGCCAGCAACCGACCTCCAAAACAACGCGTTCTCTTCACGCTGCTCCGGTGTCGTGTCTGTTTTCATTAATGGGCCTTGGAAGAAAAAAAGAATCTGCTCTTGATTACAGTTGTAGTCGTTCTGATTAAAATTAAAAACATAAAAGCAAATTAATGACCTGCTTATATGCAGAATGACAGGACTGAATAAATGCGTCTGTGCTGCACCTTTTATGAAAATGTTACCCACTAAAGACGCAGTTACAATCAATGCTAAACCAGAACACAAGGCTGATGTAATGTGCACTTTAGATGCTGGCAATCATTTTTAAGAACTGCAAAGAACTTTGTAATCAAAAGACCTTTGTTTTATAAGTATTAGTTCTTTGAGTGTTACTTGTTACACACACACACAGTAATAAGCACCTTGCTGAGCGCTGGGTGTGTGCCAGTCGGGGACTGCGGTGATGACTTCACCTTCTGTTTAGCCGACTAGTTGTCAGCTGGAAACAACACAACATTACCAGCTCAGCGTCTCCCTCTCAGTCTGATTACCTCACCGTATCTCCGCTCTGACTCCCCTCTGCCTGTGTTCTCTTTCTCTGCCTCTTTCTAACCCATGAAGTTAGTCGGTATTCATTTGGTGTAATTAGTTACTTATCTTTTATGCAGTTGCAAAGTGCTGCTGGGGTTTGCTACGGGATGCCATTAACTAATTAAGCTGAACTGATTGCAATAGAATACATTTATTTATTGTGTGTATTTATATCACTGTGCTGCATAATCTTTTCCCAGCGCAACATTTTCATGCAGAGAACAGATCAGGAACAAACAACACAAACTGCTTTATTCAGTGTAAACACTGTGATCTACACAAAGTCCCGCCCCATCACCAGATGACGTGAACAGGTGAGAGTAGGTACTTTTATTAATCAAGTACATGTGCATAGTGACCAGTTATCAGTGCGCTGTAGGTAAACAAGCTACGCACATTGAAAGCCATGAGACCTACTGATGTTTGGCGAACGTCTCATGTGCACCAGCAGCTTGGTATTCCATAGAAAGCCTTTGAGATCATCTATAGGCTCTTAAAACTGTCAGCAGTTAGCCCCGGAGAAGCCTGACCTGCTTACGTTTCAGTATCCTGCAAACCACGTGAGACTTCCTACCAGTTTGATGCTTCTGTCCTCTGAGACTTATGTTATAGAAGCCATATGACCAAAGCTATAAATCTGGGTCACAAACATGTGAATGCTGATAAGTGTGCAACTGTTTGACGCTTCCAAAGCTCACGAGCAGCACAGTTCGATGATCATGTAGCAGGCGTTGGTGTTTCTCCACGTGTTCTCATTCTAGGGTGTGAAATATTGTTTTTCTGTCAAATTCTGATGGAAGCTGCGGGTTTCTCACCTGTGTCCCATTTGGGATTTTGTATCTTTTTGACTTTAGCCACGTTTGACTTCAAATGCACATCTTCACAATGGAAAATTATGAAAAACAGGACAAACACAGTGTGTCAGAATGTGTCACCAAGGGTTCCCTTACAAGATCATAAATGTGACGAACTGAGCAACCCATCCTACTGTTGCACTGATGTCATTCATCACCTCGTCCACATCAGTGAGGAATAGTTTGGGCGTATCTTTGAGATGTTCACAGCTTTGTCAAAACATCAGCACCGGCACCAAAACACTAACAGACAACAGGCTGGTTTTCAGGTCAAAGCAATCAGAAAAATGGCCTCCTAATACAGATTAAGCTTGCATTTATAAAACAGGGTCTGCAGAAATAATCTTATTCTTTGAGATAAACCTCTTGACCAATGCTCTGAGAGGCTTTAACCCTGTGAGACGCAAACAGGATAAGCAGTGGAGAAATTAGATGGACTGGGTACGTTGAGCAGCTGAACAGGGGTGTGTTCCTAAGGTCCCTTCAGCACAGTAACAATCGTGCTTGAATCGTATCTGAGAAACTTACTAAAACTTTCCAAAAGTCAGAGCAAGAGACACAGAAAAGTACTGTCTTTACCTTATGATACAGTACACAAGCCCTTTAAGAAAGGACCATATTAATAAGGACAATCTGTGTCTTTGTTAACTCATTGCTTTGACGTGGGATTAAAAGACGGACTGAAGGAGTGATGGACCTGGATGGATGAATGGATGGACGGACTTGCTATCAGTTTCCACAGGCAGTGGTGATAATTCATCGTGTCCAACTTGAGTTCTTCTCGCCTAATGGTTCATGAGTGGCAGAGTCATGACAGAAGAGAGAGTGAACGTATTTCCTCAAAGACAAACTTCAGATGTACAAATCATTGTTGGGCACAAACCACATTAAAAGTATCGTCTCATAAAAGGACATAAAAGCAGATATAATGTTTTCTTTTATGGAACTGTACTTTATCACATTCACAGAAGCAGATTTTTCAGGCAGTAAATTAATGACTTGCTGAAGTGAATACGGCGAGGATTCATTTATAATGTGAATGTAGGAAAGTTTATTTTTCACATCACAAAAAACATTTTTAGTTTATGGAAAAATGCATCAAATATTTCTAAAGAACATGAAGATTTTATCTTTAGGGAGTTGGATTTTTCTGAAGGCAGAAATGTGTAAAGTGTATTTAAATAAGAGTTAAAAGGCTCTTTCAGAAGAAACAGACTTGGTGACTCGCCTGTGCAGATGCAGCATCATCTTTTTCCAAAAGGTGTCGGCCTCGCCCTGTTATGCCTAAAGCTTCACTTTGGTTTCAGGGCTTTGACACACCAGCCGCAGCAGAACTGACCACTGTAAGGTTTTAGAGTTGTACAAAGTCCACGTGGGCGGTATCCACACAAGCAGTCAGTAAAGAAAAATGACAGACTTGTTTCATTAATGACAGAACTTCACTGCCAGAGGACACTTAGTACATCAAGGAGCCACTCAGCGCTTTGACGAAATGGCATTAATTGACCACCCAGAATGAAAATAGGCTCAACGTTCCAAAAAATAAAGATCCTGAAAGCATAATTGTGATGACTTTTATCCTCCAAGTTCCTCCAACAGCCACAAAAAGAGGTGATTTCCTCCAAAACTTATCAGAAGTACAAAAAATGTCCTCTGACGATAATAAAAGTTTCTCACATCCTTAAGCTTGTTCTCCAATGTTCTGACCGCCATCAAGCCGCTTATTCACACCGGATATAGCCCAGTGACGCATCATCCTTCAAAGTCTTGTCAAGATAAGTTTTTTACGATGAAGCTATGACATTTGACAAATAGGCCGAGTCTGACTCAAAGGCGAGGAAAACAAATGACATAAGAATTCATTAAAGTTGGTTTATAAAGTCTGACACTAGAAGCCCTCTCCAGCCCCCCACCCTCCGGTTCACAGCAGTGACAGATGAGCACAGGCGACGGCGGCAAAATGAAAAGCTGGTCCAGAATAAATAAGTCAGAGTGAAGACAAAGAGAGACAAACAAGGTGCCGCGCTCCTTCACACCTCTGTCACCTTCACAGTGTTACAGTTTTAGCGCCGTGTACGCTGCTGCACGCCTGCTGGAGGTGTGACGAATGTGATGCTGTACGACATGTCTGTGTTAAAGTCACCTGCCCACCTGTGTGTTGTGTGTGTCAGTTCTTTCTGATTTCAGTGTGTCTAAACAACAATGAACCATCTGTGTGTTTTATGTAGGAGGATGTTTGGATATCAGGAAACCTGATGATTTACAGTTGAATTTGCTAGGAATTATAGACTGTACATAAAAGATGGACGTAGCTACCACGACGTCTCAGACTGAACAGTGCGTTCCTGTTAGCAGGGTATTTGCCCCACACTGTCTTGATGTCTTGAGACTGGACACAGAGTGCTCATAGAATTGTGACTTAATAAAAACATAGCTCCGCCCTAAATCGTGCCTTCCTTTATCCGTCTTTTTGGCTCTAATTGGAATCACGATTTACAAACATAACATAACTTCATATTAAATAAGACTTCAAACTAGCGACTGGGCTCATGAACTCCCTAACAAAGTGTGGACAGCTCAGGTGAACTGTGGAACTTTTTCCTCGTAGATTTCTACACCGTCAGAATTACCTTTGAAATCAGAGGAACGCCCCCTGCTGGCCATTAGAAAAAACTTCTGAATAAGTATCACTTCTAAGGCCCAGAATGTAAACCCTTCACATACAGCTTCAGTACTCTTGCAGTTTTAAACACAGACTGACTGATTTGCAAACTTTTCTGTGGCTAACAGAGAGAGTTCTCATCTTCAGCAGGTGCATTTCATAAGGAGGCTGTCTGGAACGTCTGTTCATTTGTCCATCTGTCTTCCTCTCTGCCTGTCTGTCTGTCTGTGTGCGTTCTGTGTTATCTGAGTGTGAGAACTGAGTGCTGTGCTGTGCAGCCCTGGGGGAGGTGAAGCTGCATTCAGGAACCTCTATGGGTGCCACAAAGCTGCATTCATGCAGCTGAATAGCTGTTTTCTACAACCAGGCACTAGTCATCCCAGCTCCATTGGAAGGGCTCTATGAGTTACCACTCTCCCTGCCTTGGTATGCAAAGCATTATGCAGCAAAAACACAAATGGCTGGATTAACAAAGGGCACACAAAGCATACTTACATGGAAACATTGAAGGGATACGCGACTCTGTAGTTTCAAAGGACGGTGTTTTTAGGATTTCTGCGTTCTTCCCTCTATCCAGTGGCAAATAAAGAATTTCCTCTTTCTTTTCCTTTTTTCAGCTCTCAGTCAGTCACAGTTACACATCATTTTTTCCACGTTTCCGTATTGTCAGCGCACCAAACGGCCGTTATCAGATGTTATCGGTCCCATACTTATTTCCTCCTCTACCCTCTACACGGCAGCCATCACCTCACTCGTGATGGTGACTCCACACTGCTGAAGAGAGAGAGGACGGCAGTGGAGGCTTGGTCCACTTGACTCTGGATTTCTGGACTGAGCTTTCATTAAAATATTCAATGTAGTTTTTTACACTGTTTAGTTTGCGTTAGTACTTGGTAAGTATCATCTTTTTCCCAACCCAAAGCTCCATTTTCTTATTTTACCACATCAGGAAATGTCTCAAGCATTTTTTCACATGGCCACTAGAGGTCTCTGACAACAGGTGTTAGAGATCTCTTTCTGTTAAAAGGGAGTTCTTCCTCCCCACAGTTGCCATGTTCTGCTCGTGGGGGTCTGATAGATAACTGATAATGATCAATCAGTGTGAGGGTAACATCCAAATCAGGTGACTTTTCCATAACTTTATAGAAAATTTATGACAATTATCATTTTAATAACAAAGTTGTTTTCGTGATGGACTTTTACAGAACTTTAGAGTCCATTTCCCGAATGTCTTTTCTTACGATTCTCCTAAAAGATAACTAAGCTGTCAGATTTACTGTGAACATGTGGGCGGTGACGACTGCACCTGTGCTCCTCTTACGATGTCATTATCGTGTGGATCTCTTTTTCCAGCAGTGTCACCACCCTGCAGAGTGAAATGTGTGGCACTTTAAGCGAACACCTAATGTTCTGTGTGATGGAGTCTTTGAAGGGTGATATTCACGATTGCTTTCCACACTCCTGCACTGTCAGATTATGGTGCCGTTTTCCTTTTATGGAGTCTACCAGCGGGCGATGTGAAGGCTTGTAAGATGTGGCACAATTCTGATTTCGATGCTAAGAGGCTTCTAGCAGAGTAAATCAAACAGCCGCAGCACGCATCCTCAGCTGGAGTCTACTGAAGGTATCAGGAAGCAGGAAAAACACCCACAGCCTCTCATTTAAATTCAGCTAATGTCTCTTTCCAATTAACAGATTGGCAGAGTCATGACTGCCCAAATTGACTTCCTGTCAGCAGAGGCCTCGCTCCCTCACGCTGCAGACATTGTGTGGCATTTCACCGGATTGGTCGCTCGGAAAGATCCTGGCAGCTGTCAGTCGATACCTCTGCCCATCGGGGACAGGAAGTCTGGCACCTCATGTGAAATACCTATGCTAATTTTCTTGAACTGTCCAAGTTAAGATCACTGAGTACACAGTGTTCCACCTGCATGGGTGGTCTCGGGGCCAATTAGTGAGGAAATGTTTAATCGTTTGAGAGAGAGACAACGAGGGGGGGGGGGGGTCATGAAATACTCAAAATCTCACTAAAGTATACAATAAGCATGAAAATCATCTTCTCAGAGTATTGACACAATGAAAGAATCAAGAAACTGAAAGTTAGTATAACCATCAGAGGAAGAGCTCCTTGAACATGACCTGTACCACAAAGATAGCAGTGCTGAGGGGAAGGTAAAGAACAGCTGTCAATCCACATTAGATACAGGCATGCTGCCAGTGCCATTAGAAAGTAAAATAAAGGTTATAATTGGTACTTCTGCAGCCGGGAGCAGTAATTATTATTAAGGAGATTTTATGCTGCATTCATAAATATACGTTGATTAGAGTGTCAATAAAATTCTTATAAAATTAAATTAAGATTTTGTTCCTTGATCAACGTGACATGTAGGACAGAGTAGGCCTGGGAATAGG
Source organism: Rhamphochromis sp. 'chilingali' (assembly GCF_963969265.1). NCBI lineage: Eukaryota > Metazoa > Chordata > Actinopteri > Cichliformes > Cichlidae > Rhamphochromis > Rhamphochromis sp. 'chilingali'. The sequence goes on from NC_137936.1 coordinate 38,086,006, forward strand.
CAGAGACCGTCCTCCATAACCAATCATTTTATTGTATAAGCAGGCCTGAAAATGACAGTAAAGAGTTCATGGCTGAAGTTTTAGTGACAAGACTGCACACAAAAAAAAAATCTTTAGAGATCCAGCAACATTCGCAACAAACATTTAAAAAGCACCAACACAGCAGGAGCACAAGACCAAGAACAATACTCCACACACACTAAAATATCCTTCCAGGACGTTGATGAGTTTGTGATATTTTCATGAGAACATCAAGATGATGTCACTCAGCGTTTCTCTTTAATGTCATGTGTACTTGTGGCAACATGATTTAACCATATCTCACAATGTTTAGAGTCGTTCCTGGATCCTTGCTGACTCCAGACGTTCGTCACTTCCCAGATAGCCACACCATTGATGCAACTCTATAACTTTTTGGATCACATGATCTCTTTGGTGGAGGTAAGAAAGTCGATTTTGGGTCAGCAGTGTTTTTCCAAACAGGCCTTTAGGTGTGGCTGCCTGAAAGACGTGCAGCAGATAAACGGGAGATAAATGGGGAGTGAGAATAATTGGACTGTGGATCTTTGGCTAACGGGCCCAAAGCACCAGCTCTCATCTGAAAACATTCACCGTCATCGTGCTGCCACAGCACGCTGCGTAATCAATCACTGCTGTCAAGTCTCAGTTACCTGCACTGCCCATTATCACCGCATCCTGTTCCTGTCCTTGCTTCAGTTTCACTTCACCCACTTTCCACATTCACGCACTATAAACCCACACCAGAAGCGACGACACAGCCCCTCTCTCATCCCGTACCCGTCACACTTACACAGGACTGCTGTAAGGCTCTGATCTGTTCTACCACACCAGAACAGACGACAAGGACTACAGACCAGGCGCGCAGACCGGAGACAGGACTTGACAGAACAGATAAAACAAAACACCATTTCCAGCCTCCAGCGCCTCAGGTGCCGCAGACACATCTCAAAGGGAATACTATAGACGGTGTGCAGATAAGAACCTGTAGTCTCTGCACAGTTCCTCATACCCACAGGCGCTTCTTTGGAACAGATTCCAGTGAGATGACCCCTTTCATTTCACAGATTACAGATTTTCACTTTACAACCTGATTTAGACATCGAAGGCGCAGGAGCAGCTGAATGTCTGTAATGCTTTTATACGAAAATAAAGTGCGCAAACATTAACTGCGGTTTCTGGAGGTGATGCGTTTGGCACCATCCTCTGCGTAAAAAACAAAGCTGTGTACCAGGACATCATCAGACAAACATCACTGATTTACTCACCCACTCCAATTTTCTCATCCTCTGTCGGCGTCCACATGATGTCCTGCTGCACCCACAGCAAAATCCTCTAAAGAAAGTAGCTATAATCACCCGATGGGTCGCTTCATGGAAATCCGAGTGACGACGAGAAAGATGAGGAGGACCGCGGAGCAAAAGTTTACTGACAATGGCTACGGGGAAAAAAAACAACCTTAAACCACTCTGAAAATGTGAAAGTTGTCTTAAATAAATGACGGTTAGTATCCTGTCAGGTTGGCGGTGACGCATGGCGCAGTGTGTCGGTCCATCTCAGCGGCTGTGCTGCGCTCCTCGGGAACGAACCGCCAGAGAAATCCTCCACAGGGGCGTCAAGGCGATTTCAAGCCAAACAGGGGGCTTTTAACCCCACCTGTGGGCATTAGAGTGGCATTTGGTTAAGCAAAAAGGCGGCCGGAGCAGATGAACTATGATTTATGAGGATTTCATTAGAGCGCGAGACTTTCCCATTCAGGAAAATCCCACGATCACTCGTGTTTCCCGTCAAGTTCTGTCCGGGCTCGGGAATCCTGTCCTCACTCAGTGAGCATCCCTCCAGAGCGAAGCTTCTGGTGCTCTTGTGTCTTTGAACCATGCGTCTGAACCTCGCTTCCTTCCCTCGCAGCTGCTGAACTTGTCGTGAGCAGATGAAGAAAAAGCTCAGTCCCGTCTGCGTGCGAGCCGTGCGCAGCAGCGGGGAAGCCTCCGTCAGTTTAAGAGGATCAGGGTGGAGCGCGGCTGAGGTGGTCAGGAGGGGGGGGCTCGTTTGGTCTGCACAGCCTGCACGCGCACAGGAGCCTACGGCGGCTGACCCCTCAGACCACGAGTGGGAATAAAAGACGCAAATATATATATAATATATAAACTCACTTAGAATTACTCTGAGCATGTGCAGTATCGCGCACGCGCGCACACACCGGCCGTGACATCACTTTACAGCACCGTGACACAGCCTCGGTCGTGCTGTCACTGACACGCGTGTACAGCCGCTAATGACAGCCGTCTGCAGCTCAGCAGCTCCACGCGCGTTTGTTGCGCGTGCTGCGCCCCCGCGTGGACACTTCAGAGCAGCACGCGCTGTGACAGCTGTGTCACAAATATGGTGATATGACACAGCGTTGAGAAAGAAACCTTAAAGCATTTTAATTTTCCTTTTCTTATGAGCAGATTTTCACAATAAATATTTATATTTTTTATTTGTCTTCATCATAGTCAACGACCCATCTACGAGGGGGGGGTAATATAGTGCACTGCTCATAACAATCAGAGGTGGCCAAAGTACAGATATTCTGTACTTAAAAAGAAGTACTAGTGTTGAAAAATACTACAGTCAAAGTTGAAGTACTGATTCAACTTCGCCTCTGAAAAGTACTCAAAGTAAGAAAGTAAAAGTAGTTCTTTGGAGGACGTTACTACCAGCTATTTTTATGCAAAGCTAACTGAGCCTTGTGCTTTATTACTGTAATAATTAAATAACATTAGCAGATGACAATACAAACTTTACTTCAGTTTAAACTTTAATTCTAATAAATATTCTCATCTTGAATCTCATGAGCAGAGAATGTAGAGGGTGACTTTGCCTCTGAACAGGAAAATGTGAGCAGTCAGGGGCTAACGTGGATGCAGCCGGTGGGGGGACACTAAACTGGTTGTAATGGCTCAGTGTGGGGAAAACAATCATAACTCACAATAACTTCTACTGAGAGCTCCAGTAGATGTTCTTAGTGTACAGGCTGTGATCAGCTGACCTGCTGCTTTTGTGGGTGTACACGCCTGAATTCAGCCAGATGTGAGCAGATGTTTTATGAGTTGTCCTGGCTGATGCCCATCCTCTGCACTGACAGTACACTGTTGATGCTGTCTTTACATTAGATACTATAAAGTTGGTATGAAGGTGAGATTCAGTGAATGAATATCAGCATCATCAGCTAACATTCATATGAATCTCTGCTATAAGCTGTGAGCATGAAGCACAGCCACTGTGCACCAGTCACACACTGTTCTTTACTGCAAATCCATCACAGTGCAGCAAACTAAGCTGTTTATCCTGCAGATTCTCATGCAGCTTTTAAAAAACTGCCTCAGTTTGATTTACAGCAGGTTTCACAGTATGAAAAACATGTCACATGCACAGATTTAAAAACATGGGGACTTACATATGAGCTTTAAATGAGCAGCCCTTCCTTTTAAATCTAAGCTCTCTTCTTCCTCTCCTCTCCTGTCTTTCTTATCTTTCTCCATCTCTGAGTGAACTTAGCTCTCTGTCTTTTCTCTCCCGGTGAAATAAGCAGCTGGAGTTTTAGCTGCAACACACTGTGAGACAAACACACAAACAGTTTGTGTGTTTGCTGATGTTTGTTGAAATTCTGCATTTAAAATTACCTCTCTACCACAGCGTGTCTTTTGTCTTCCTCCCCTCACCGAGCCGGAGGTTTCTTCCTGTTAAAAGGGAGTTTTTCCTTCCCACTGTCACCAAAGTGCTTGATCATAGGGGGTCATATGATTGTTGGGTTTTTCTCTGTATCTATTATTGTAGGGTCAACTGCACAATATAAAGCACCTTGAGGCGACTGTTGTTGTGATAATCGACTTCCAAATTTAAATCGAATTGAATAGAGCACATGATTAGAAAAAAATTAGTCAAATATTATGATTTCAATAAATATCTTTATGTCTTGGTGTATCTTACAGATATAATGCAGTCTGAAGCTCACAGAGAACAAGCTGGACCTGCCAGTATTAACCAACACCTTCAGGTTTCCAAATTGGGGGATTTTGCATTAAATTTAGGCTAATTTTTGTAAACTTGGTGGCTAAAAGGAGGTGATAATTTAAATGACCAGAGGACAGAGTGACTGATGACGTCTACTAAAGCACTCAGAAGCTGCACTGAGAATCAGGGTTTAAGGTTTTCTTCAGTTTCAAAGTAATTTGTGGTACACACAGACTCAAACTAAGCAGAGCTGTAGGCGGTATTTTCAGCGTACTTATATTTACAGAATATGAACAATAAAAAGTTAAAAACAGAAGTTGCAGCCCAACTAAACCCAGCGCATCCATGGCAACATTATTTCTGTTTGCTGCCACACTTTACACCTGTGGACGAGAATGGGATGCAAAAAATATTTAAAATGAAGATTTAATTTCCACGTGTGGACTCCAGCGAGACGAACCCATTAGCTTAATGTGTCCCCGTAAGTGTTCACGACGTGACAGCTCTTCCAATCCAGAGAAACAGAGGCTCACATTTGTAGTTTTCAGACTCGGAGATGAAATATCCTGATATCACCCCCTCCATGGTTTCCACTCAACCTCTGTGTGTCTGGCAGGAATAATAATGTTCCCACAGAAGGCACACCGGTTATACAAACTATCAAAACATACTGTGGGAGTAAAAATGATCCGTTAACTGAAAGAAAGCTGCCCTGTGAATGGGATTCCTCACCGTCTAGTGCTGTAGCAGTTTTCCTGAGTCCTGCATCTCTTTCATGTTTTTCTGTCTCTGATGACCACGCTCGACTCTTTATGATTCAACTATTTGTTCCACAGCCCACCGGCAATATATGCACAATGTCACATTCAAGATCGGAATGAAAGGATTTAAAACATTCAGAGAACAAATCAGAATGCTGGAGGCGTCGGCGCAGGCAGGGTCAGCTCGCTGCCGGGAAAAAAGGAGGAACAGATGAAACTGAGAAGAGGAGGAAACAGGACGGAGAGAGGAGACTGACAGCGAGCGACGTTTCCCCACGAATAAGAACTCACTTCAACACGCTGCTGTCCACAGAGACCTGAAAGTAACACAGCCGAGGAGAAACGCTCGTCTGGACTCACGGCTCTGCAGAAACCACAGCATCTCTCCCTCATCAACAGGTGATTGTTTAGCATCACTCGAACTTGGAAAATCTTTTTTTAAAAGTCTCGCTGCATGTTCAAACAAAGAAAGATTAATTTAAAAGATTAGTCATGTGATTTGAAAATAAAGAGCTTGGTGGGCGTGTACTCTGTGCGTCTGCAGCCAGCAGGCTTTATTTCATGTGCCCGACCACGTCTGGATTCCTAACTCGTCCACTCCTGAACACCGAGCAGAAAGCGTGCTCTGGTTTGTGCCTGAAACAGCTGCTGTGACTCGATTTATGACCTGCTGCTGTGGTTGGCAGAGAACAGTGAAAAAGTGCCTACAGATGTTTCTGCTGCCCTTTAACTACTGAAGTATCTCAAGATCTATGAAAGTAAGACTGTAGAGGAAGTTATTATCTAAATTATACTCTAATGAACTGTGTGAGGTCTACATGATCCTCACCTGTAAGCTGTCAGGAAAGTAATGTTTTCAATAGACACACATCAGCAATCCTTCTGTTCCCTCCAAAGGTTGGGCTCATTCCTCCACATCAGCAATGACTTAAACCTCACCGGGATTCACCTCCAACGCTTCAACCACCTTTAGAGATCATTTGTGTGGGAATTAAATCCTCTGAGGTGCTTTCCTCCAACCATCATACAGATTCAACTTCAACCACAGCACCTGAAGTTGGCTGGTCAGCTGTGGTGGCCGCTCTCGCCTCAGCTTCCAGCAATTGTCCTTCTCTTTGACCCAGAGCCATCGGGAGGCTCTTACCCCAAATCTTCAGGCCTCTGTTTTCCCCTCCCGGCTTCTCACTGCTCCGCTCTTCAGTGAGATCCAAACTTAAAGGACTAGGAATCCTCGACAACCCTCTTTAAACCAGGCTTTTCCTGCTGGTCCAGTACAAGCTGCTGGTCGTTGCTCCTGTCTGTCTCTGCTGCTTCCTCGGTCCTCCAACTCTGCAGTTAGTTTTTACCAGGACAATCAAACTGAACCCTGACACACGAAGTGCCTTTCAGTACTGCTCGAGCACACAGTCCTGTGAGAACAGAAGCCCCGCCCACCTGCTGTTCAACCCATCTGTTTGACAGGAGCAGCCAATAAGAAGAAGGCTGGCCTAAATCCATCCAGTTAAAAACATCCAGTCTTTAAATCTGTAGAAAACAACCTCAACACTGTGTATATAAAATAATTTTTTCTTTCTTTTTCTTTTACGTCAATAACTGCTTTTATATGAATATTAAGCTCAAATAAAATGTAAAGACTGCTCACTGCTTCAGAGTTGAAAGGACTTGAAAAACTACAGCTTGTGTTTCTGTCTCGTTTTGTAGTTCAGACAAAGCTGGTGCTGATCAATAATGAGGAGAAAAAGATGTTTCACAGCAGGTAAAAATACCAAAAAGAATCCAAAATTTCAAACTCAATATTTAACCAAGAGGAAGAAAACCAAGTCTGCATATCTGAGGCCCCACAAACTCTGGGAAATATTTATTCGTCATCTCTCAATGACGTCATCAAATGTAAAAAATATATATTAGAGAAACAGAATATTGCAGAAATTTGATTTGCATACGAGCGTGTTCACAGTCAACCTGCCTGCTTAAAAGAGAAACGAGCATTTAAACAGGTACGAATGAGAACGCTGAGGTCAGGAGAACCATCGGTCATGGAGGTCACGGATGGACTGGATCAAGTCGTCATCGGACGCTCCAGAGAGAACTGCAACACACACACACGCACACACACACACGGTTCACTTCAAATCAACGGCCTCATTACAAAGAACAAAAATGAAGGAATAAAGCTCGGGTTTTTTCATCCAGTTTCGGTGTGATGCTCTCCAGACATTAACATTCTGTCCGTGTTAAACCCAGAACGTGCAGTGCCGTTCTCGCTCATTTTTAACAATATTATATTCTGAACTGTACTTATGCAGGCAGTTTTTGCAGATTCGGCGTCCTCGGCGCCCGGATGTGAGTTTGTAAAAACCTCGAAGGTAAAACAGACTTAAGCAAACAAACCTGGATTATCACTCACATTCTGATCCGTCAGCGTCGAACGGCTCAGAGCCATCATTGACGCTCTCCCAGTCTTCCGAGTCGTTGTTGTCGTTGCTGTCATTGTCATCATCGCTGTCGCCAGCCAGAAGATCAGCAATCTGAGCGTGAAAGGAAAAAAAGATCAGTCTCCCCAGTGCAGTCTGAACTGTGAGGACCAGAGAAGACGTGAAACCTAAAACTGAAAAACAAAGAACTTTTTTTAAACACTCAAACTGATTTTTCTCCTCTAACGCGAGGGAAGCAGTCACATCACTTCAGTTTGGAAGTAACGTCCAGCACGGACTGTTTTTAGTGGCACCGCCTCCAAGCTGGACTCAAGTTTATAAAGAACACACGTCGCAGTGTTGTGGTTGCGTTAAATCCACTGTGAGAGATGAAGCGCAGCCTCGAAGAACGCTCTCTCCCATCTGACTACAACAGGCATGAGGTAGGGCTGCTCGATTATGGCAAAAAATGATAATCACGATTATTTTCACTGAAATTGAGATCTCGATTATTTGACGATATTTATTTAACCCTTTAAGACCTACTATAGAACCAAGTCCACCAGAGCTTATATTATTTTTTTACATGTTGTAGTGCCATTTGTGGGAGCATTTCAATTTGCTAAATAACTGTTATAGCCCATATTTTAATAATATGTATGCATTAAGTCCATAGTAACTACATTAATTGCAAAAAAGTGCAATAAACTACAAAAAAATTGACATTCGTTTTTGTTTAGTTTGTTTACATATATTTCTACTTGGAGAAATTTAAGAGGTTTATCCCTCAAAACTTTAAATACAAAAAAGTTGCAAAAAATAATTTACAACAACAGGAAATTTATTTTGAGTGTTATCATAGTTTTATTTTGGAGATACAGCAATTTTTATATACTGCAGGAAAAACGAAAAAACAATCCTATGATGCAAATTTGCAAAGAAAACAGCAGGTGCATCAAAATAAACTATTTCCAGCTGTGCAATTCGAGTTCTAAGCATCCCAGAAACTATTCAGAAAAGTCAAACATGACTTATAAAAACACCAGTATAGGCTTTTAAGGCCTACAAGTAAAAAACTACATTTTCCGCGAAAATGACGTCACTTCCGGTTTCGGCCAGGAAATGGCGGACATGCGACAGTTCGCGCTGACGTCTGTTTCACTGTGGGAAGTGTTACGAACAGCTGATGGATCGGCAAAGCGTGTTTCTGGAATATTATGTTTTTGTTGCTGCAAGCGCTTTTTATGCAATTTTTGCAAAGCTTTATGTGGAAGGAAACCGTGACCGAGGACAAGCTGATGGCATCAGATGTAAGTACAACTCCTCCGGTTTCACATGCAAAAAAAGTTATTGCGCTAGCTTACACGGTTCAGGTTCTACAAAAATAGTTACACAAAACGGAGCGTGCTGCTCTGACCGGCTTTAAAGGGTTAACAATGACTTTAAAAAATAATATAACATAGTGTGCAACACCACTGAAGGTTTTTTACCTCACTTTTCAACCAACAGCAGTCACTCTCCTCTCCAAATAACTTCTGCTTAGCTTTCCGAGCTTCCCTCGGGTCCTCTTAATCAGCGGTCTCCAACCTTTTTTGCGCCACGGACCGGTTTATGCCCGACAATATTTTCACGGACCGGCCTTTAAGGGGTTGCGGATAAATGAGGGAGGGGCTAATAATCGGCTCAGTCATTTTTAATGATCGTTGAAAGCCCAGATCGTAATCGTGATTAAAATTCGATTAATTGAGCAGCCCTAGCGTGAGGTGCGTTCAATGTCTCTGTTAATTTGAGTTTCCATGAATATGTGAAAGAAGCTAAAGAAGCATTATTGTTTTAATGTAACTGCTATTATTTTAGATATTAGTCGTCATGGTGACAACGCCGAGTGAGCTCAGAATAAATCATCCATAAACAAAGAACCTGAGTAACAAGTAAATTTTACTAATATGAACAACAAGTTCTTCTATAAATCATATTTACTATAAGAAAATAAAGTTAAACAAAACAAGACATTTATATATTCAGTAAACTATCATTTCAAAGTGTTGTCTTCATCAATCCTTTCACAGAAAAGTGAAAAATAAAAGAAGCTGATTGGACGATGGATTTAGGGGGTCGGGTACCTCTTCGTCTCTGGGCGAGTCGGCTTGTTCCTCATTCTCTGCCTCGTTGTTATTGGCCAGCTCCTCTATGAGCGGGTCTGTGTCCAAGTCGTCGTTGTCGTCGTCGTCGTCGTCATCATCATCGTCATCGGAGTCAGAGGAATCGTCATCGTCCTGATCGTCATCCTGGAAGAGCACAAAATAAATTTTAAAAAAATGAACTCAATCACGACGACGACAGCAACGAAAGGAAGTTTTCTCAGTAAAACAAGTTTCACAGATAATAATAATTAAATTAAAGAGCAGAAAAAGCAGAAGAAGAAGAAACGGCAGACAAAGAAGCATCAAAAGTAAGAGAAGAAGAAGCTTTTGGATAAAACTGCTCGGCTTAAGCTCATCTCCACTTCAGGTCCGCTCCCTGAGCAGTCGCACAAGACTTCAATTAAAAATAAAAGACTGTGGTCACAGTGACGGGGACACCGTGGACTCTTTCCCTGAAAGCAGCTGCTCTAGAGACCCAGCTGTCATCAGAGATGAGCCTCCACGTGAAGGTCGGGTCATCGCAGACAAAAGAAAACAAAGCTGCTCAGCAAACGCTCACCTGATCGTCGTCGTCTCCCTCCTCGGCGAGTTTCTGTCGTCCCACCTCGTACAGACGACACACCGTGTCCAAGCCCACCGCGTCCTGGTTCTGCAGAGTAAACGCATCACGTTAGCGTGTCTGCGGCCTTACAGGGTCACATGGGCTGTAATGGAAACAACAATAAACCCTCTGATAGCACGGATGCTCAAGTACCTCAATGACAGCCAGGTAGCAGTCCTTGGTGTCTGTACACAGGTCGAAGATGTTCCTCTTCACGTCCACAGTGGCTGAAAAACAAAAACATCATGAAGCTCGAGCTCTTCGAACCTCGGCTCGTAAAAGCAGGAGGAGCAGCTAAGCCTGGCAGATCAGCACAAACCTGACCTTTAAAATAAAATCAAACACATATGTATATATTAGGGGCGGGTTTTGATAATCGATTTATCGATTAAAACCGATTCTGGCTTGGATAGCGTGATATCGAATTATTAAAATCCTGATTCGATTTTTTTATTATAAATTTATTTTGCCCGAAACGCCAGAATCTCAGGTTAAACCTCACAAAGTTTCAACAACCACCAAACAGCTAAAACAGTAAATGAGAGCAGGAACACGGATTCTGCACAAAGACGTAAACACAAAGCGCGGACACGCCGACGCATCAGAATCAGTGAGATGTTGCCTTTCTCACGGTCGGGGCTGAAAGCCGACAGCTCGCTGATCCTTATGTTTCGGCGGGTCGAGCTTTGTGTTTACGTCTTTGTGCTGATTCTGAAGCTGCAGGTTTGATCTCTCTCCAAACAATATTGACTGAACCAGCAGCAAAAGAAGATCCAAACTACGCTTCACATAAACATCGTCATGAACTCACTCTGACTTTTGCTGATCACACTTCATGCACAGCTCTCTCTCTCTCTGTACTTCAACAACAGTTTCCTGTCTAAAAATCTGTTTTCTGCATTATTTGCTTACTATCACAAGTCTACCATTGTTTACAGCGCAGTCGATCGCTGTTTTATTCCTTTTACTTACTTCCAAAGAGAAAACTTCATTTCTGCTGTTCAACAGGCTTCTGGACAATTTTAAACTTTTTAAATTTATGCAAAACTGCAAAACGCTGCGTCTCTAATCAAACCTCTGTAACTTTGCTCTGCTTCACGTCAGCAGCATCAGGTAATGTTCAGATGCTGATTAATGGTTTTCTTTCGTTTTTGATCGACTGCAGAATATTTTTATAAAATCCAGACCAGGAAAATCACCTTCATGTTTTTCTGTTTCATCCTCAGCTACTTTGACACAAAGGCCTCTGCTGTGATGCTCACACCTTTGATAAAGTCTCACAAGTGTCAGCTTCCTTTTTATAGATATAAAAATATGGAAATGTCCTGATGCATGATCTGAATCATAACAAAATTTCCCCGATTCAAATCAAATCGAATCAATTCGGGACCTTGTGAATCGGAATCAAATCAATTCTAGAAATCAGTGACGATCCCCAGTCCCAGTATATAAACTGTGTTTGACCAACAGTGAGAGGAAGTGAAGCCTTACTGATGGGCTTGTAGTCCGTAGCATCGAAGGTTCTAAAGGACGAGCCGAAGGGACCCTTCATCTGCTGATCCATCGCGTCATCCTCATCGTCGGCCTGGAGCATAGCTGTGTGCGAGAGCAGGAGGAGGGAAAAACATCGTACGTCAGAGCGGTGATTCGGCCCCTCGCTGTGCTCGTAATGACTCGGACACATGAGCTCGTACCTCCGTACATGATGGTGGCGTTGCTGTTGAAGACCACCCTGCACTGGTCCAGGGCTGGGACGGTGTGCAGCAGGTGGAAGGTCCTCAGGTCCCACTGACACCTGCTGTCAAGGCCCACGACTACGACACAACGGGGGGCGACGCAGAAACACGTGCAGCTCGCTTTGTTGCGTCGTTATTACAGCTGAGATCAATAATCTGATCTTAAACTTTGACTATAGTTTTGGAGACTGTAAGACCCAAACTGACATTATGGTTCATCAGGTAATATGCATTAAAAATATTAAAGGCCATGTCTTTTTTAAGCAGGGTAAATTGGACGAGGCCGAATTTGTAAAAATGCACCTGCTCAGGTGAAACGCAGCAAGTTCACTTCAATAATGAGGGCAGCAGATTCTCCTGCTTCATTAAACCAGCAGCATTAATGAAGACCAGAAACATGCAGGGCTCAGCACTGAACAGCTCCTTTGCATACACATGCCATTAACTGGGCCCAGAACGTTTTTTAATGACCCATTTCATTTTAACTATATTTTTTGCAGTAAAGGAAAGAAAAGGACAGAAAAGACGGCCCCTGGCAGCATCAGAGGATACGATCTCCGTGTTGATGATGACTTCCAGGCCGTTGGGGTGGAAGACCCCGCTGATGTTCATGTTGAACTTGTCGAACTTGTGGATGGCCCGCGACGCCCGCACGTCCCACAGCACGCCGTCGTTTAGCACCAGGTCGTCAGTGGGGCTGAAGGTGGCACAGTTCCTCTTGTAGTTGTTGGCCAGGCCGGGGTCATTCAGGGTCAGCGTCTTCTGACCCGTCTGGATGTCGTAGATCTTCAGGACACGAAGACAAACGATGAGAATCAAATGAACTCCAAATCTACGGTTTCCTGCTGTCAGTAGTTTAAATGCAAATGAAGATTTTTAATTTAAGGGATTCCAGTTTTATCAACATCAACTCTGCTTCCTGCTGTTATGATGAGAGGAGGCAGAGCAGAACATTTTGGGCGACCTACGTTTGCGACTTGGTCTTTGGTGCCGATGACTCGGTCCTGAGAGAGTTTACTGAACTCCACGTAGTGATCGTCTGCAAAGGAGTTTCTGAAGGGGAAAAAGACACATCGACACCACGAAGACCACAGTCCACACCTCAGGGTGTCTATGCAGTGCATACACAGGTGTGTAAAATTAAAAGTGAAGCGTGAGGGTGTGGCGGTTTTACTTTTTGATGAAGACTCCATCCATGCTCCACAGAGCCGACAGAGGGACGCTCCAGGAAGCAGAGGTGAGCAGCAGTTTCCCATCCTAAGAAGCACAAACGGTTACTTTCTAACAACGGCACAAAAAGAGCTGAGGCTGCAGCCGCTATTCATATCAAAGCTGAGCATAACGTCAGCTCAGGCAGTCGCCTCAGTGCCTGCAGATCAGCTGAGCTTATAGAAGAAAACAAATCCACACCACCAGACGTCTTCTTACATCAGAAACTCAAATATACTCAGTGCAGATTTGTCCCTGACCCGGTCGAGGACGTAGCCTCAGATAAAAAAAACGCATGAAATATGCAAATGTTTGGGAAACGTTGTGCAGGATAACAACAGGTGTGTTTAAATGCTTGTGCAGATACCCTGGAGGGCTCGAGGTGTGTGATGGCGGACGTGTGGCAGGTGTAGTTGGCCGCCTCCTCTCCCGAGAGGACGTTGTAGAACTTGAGGTGGCCGGAGCAGGTTCCCAGCATCAGGAAACGCTCGCAGGCTGAGAAGGCACAGCAGGTGAAGCCGCTCTCGTCTCCGTCGCCCTCGTGGAACACCGACATTGGACGAAACCTCGACGAAGGGAAAACAGGCAGAGCGGTGGAGAAGCAGAGGTCCGTTTTAAACAGCCAAAAATAAGCTAAATAACCGTTTTTGCTGCACAGGTGAGTCTGTTCTTTACCTGCTAAAGATCAGGTGTCTATCCAGACACGCTCGGTCCACACCTCCGTATTTGGGGTACAGCACCCTGGCACCCAGGCGGGCGGTGAAGTTGGGAGAGGCTTGTCGTCTCTGCTTGGGCTCCGGGCAGCGGTGGGGCGTGAAAAGAGAGAAAGGGGGGCATGTGGTGACCGGGTTGGGGCAGCGGGCGTGTTGTTCCCTCAGGTACTCGGTGATGATGCTGTCGAGCGTTGGAGGGGAAGGAAGGTGGCGTTCCAACTGCTTCTTCATTGCTGGAGTCTGACAGAGAGGGAAAGAAAGAGTAGCTGAGCTTAGGCCGTGTCTGTGTGCGAGCACGGCAATGATACTGGTGACCGATCGAACCCTGACCTGTATGAAAGCACCGTGATCCGACTTCTGTTTCAGTGCACGGAGCTTTTTCCCTGAGCTGCACGGGGCCACCGGACGCTCCCGTGAAAACAAAATCCGGCCAAGTGGATATGGGCCCTGTCCCTGAGGTGAAGGATGAGGAAGAGGAGGGGGAGGAGGAGTGGGGTGGGCAGAGGTAGATGCAGAGGAGCACGAAGGGTGAGGAGGTGCCAGGGGTCGAGAAGAAGAGGGGCAAGGAGAAACAGAAGCACCCGAGGACACGGGAGAGGCTCCAACATGGCTGGCGATACGCGCTGCGATCCCACCCGCTAACCTGCAAGTCCTGGGTACCACTGAGGCGGAGGGCGGGGGGGTGACGCAGGAAGGGGAGGGGTTTGGACAGAGGGTCGCTGCGGGTAAATTGGCCTCCTTGACCAGCGTGTTTGCCGTGTCCTGAAGTCCTTTGGCCACGAGGTGGTTCCTGATCAGGACGAGGAGCTCCCTCTCGGAAAATGTGATGCGCGATTGGGCGACCACGTTGGCCCTCTGCAGGCGAGCCAACGACACGTCCGTGCCCATGAGAAGAGGTTTGCCAGACACCCGCTCGGTCAGCTCGGCGGCGAAGCGGCAGAAGCGGACGTGCTCGCTTCGTTTGTCCTGCAGCACGGGCTCCTTCATCAGCTGGAGACAGAAAACAGAGCATGAACACGACGAGAGCCGGAGGAAATCCTCCACCCTGCCTCCAACTGCAGCATTACTATAACTGCACCACACTAGTCTGTTAAACCTTCATGTATCGTGTAGTTTTTGAGGCGTCTACGTCATCAGTTTCCTGAAAAACCTGAATAAGCGACATGAAATTGCCGGATGAAGCAGAAATGACTCATACATGCAAATCGATTTTTTTCTCTCTCCAGTTTCAAAAGATTCAAATTTTCTGGCCACAGAGTTTAAAAAACATAAATACACCAATATTTAAATTGTACTTGGGCCTCATTATGCTTTGCATGCCTGTCTGCTTTGTTATAATGCTGCTGCTGACACCAATTACCGCCCACGTTTCTATAAAGAGGGCAGTGTGTTGCAGGCCAGAGAGCAGCTGTGGAAGGACTGAACGCTGCTAACACCCTCACTTCCTGCAGAAAAGCCTTTAGTAATAGTAAAGTAATCGTTTATTAACTTGTGAGCTACAGTTAGTAAAGCTCTGCTGTTGTTGACATCTCTTCAATAAAATAACTTACTGTGAGTCCGAGCCATGAAATGAAGATTTCTAACAATAGCTTTAATATTTTATATTATAAGCTGCAGTTAGCCACAGTGTGCAACTTTAAGTGTGTATGAAAAGGTGGCAGGGAAGCCTTTCAGAAGATGACCGTTTGCAGATGGATGCAAACTGATTTCTGGGCACAGCGAGGCGAGGAAAGCGCACTCGGCATTCAAAATCCAAGTTTATACAGCGGCTTCGTCACCACTGTCCGGACACCCTAAACTTCAGTCTGTTTTTTGCCACAAAAGCATTAAAAGGTCTTTCACTCAGATACACCTGTGCGCACCTGCTGAATGTGGCTCCTGGTGAAGAGCGGCAGCTTGCTGATGATCTGTCTGATGGCGGAGCTGCGAGAGAGTCCGACCAGAGCTTTGCAGGCGAGAGCGCGGATCAGGTCGGCGTCCGTGATGGGCATCTTCACTGACAGCAGGGACAGCAGCACCTGGAGACGACACGAGGAACACGAAAAGCATTTCGCTTTCAGGCGATCTCTTATTTACAACAGGGGTCACCACAGCGGGGCAGATTTTTACCCCAGATACCCCAAAAGGATCAAACCGGGAAAATTCCCACTGCTCGTCTGCTGCTCTTACCTTTATCCCATTGTTGTTCTGCACCACCTGCCACATGTGGGCCAACACCCTGTTGTGAGGGGTGGGGGGCTGCTGGGGATGGAGTAATGGCTTGAGAGGGGTAACCGCAAAAGCCCCCACAGAGTTCAGGCTCTGGTCAGGGGCGCACACGCAGTTTATTATCACCTGCGACGATTTTAGAGAGGAAACGACAGACAAATTTTCATCATTTGCTGCACAAATGCTGCATCTAAAACAGTTTTATCTGATAAAATAGTTTAAACATTCAGATTCGTGAGCCGATCTCTGCAAATGCGCCTTTAAAGTTTGTTTCTAAGGAGGGACGTCTGAGACCTCACAGCCTGCTCTGAATAAGTCATAACGTGCTGATCCTTCATGAATGTGCGCTCATGTGCTGTTAACCTGCAATCTTCTCATTCTGATTGCACAGACTCTGCACATTTCTGGGCAAACCCTTTTTCTGGAGGTCATCAAAGTCGGGAGAATGTCTCATTAAGATATTTAGAGCTTCTCCTTACTTGCAGTGCAGACTTCTGGATCTCAGCATCGTTGACAAACACCTCGCCCTCTGCCACACCCAGAATGATGCTCATACCTGAAGCAGAGGTGAGAGACGGTCACGCGCAGAACACCCAAAGGTTAACAACATCTCTCAGTTACAGTGGACCCTTTGTGCTTTTCCTCATTTACTGTCACATGAATGTTTATGAATGTTAATAATTTTAAGGTTGAGAGATCGAGTAAGCCAGGCTGCTCCGAGCGCCCAGTTTTATCTACTCTTGGATCTGCATGTTGCCCGTGAGCAGGAGGACATCCTTAAAACGATCAGCTGTGAGCACAGAGGCCCCACCCACCCTCTGTCCAAGCTTTCTGTTTGAGAGTGGCAACCAATCAGAAGACAGTTGGATTGTGTGTAAGATTCATAAGGATTATTTCAAATCCTGAATCATTCAATGTTACATGGAGCTGGAAACAATCAGAACAGTTTTAGCAGCACTAGAGGAGAAAACGATCAGATTTACTGACCCACAGTGGAAACGGGGGACCTGGCTTCATCCTGAACTTCTACAGTTTCTGCCAGGACCAGCTGGACTTTAGGAACCACCGTCAGGATGGAGAGGATGTCCAGAGCGTACCGCACAGTGTCGCTCCTGGTGAAAAAAACATGAAAAAGACTCCAGTTACACATCAGTGCTGCGTACAAAGACGAGCAACACAGAAACAGAAAGCAAGCAAAGCTACTTTTACACCGACTCCTTTCTGTGTCATAAAAACTCCCACCGAGTGCTCACAGCGTGCAGGTATGTGTGTGAGCAGGGTTACCTGCCAAAGTAAGTCCTCCAGTCGCAGGCTGTAGATATGAGCTGCAGCATTAAGGGGACACAGGCCAACTTGTAGAAGACCTCGACCGGCTCCCAGTGCAGCTGAGGAGGCCCGCACTCGATGAGAAACTCCATCATCTCAATAATCTGCTCTCTGGTGTACGAATAGGCCTGAAAGCAGGAAGCCGCAGACTTTCATGAGTTGTATATGAAGCCAAGACTCGTATTAAATGTCACGGCTGCTACGTCCATCTTTTATATTCAGTCTGTGCTCAGTGTTTGAACACCTTGCATTTATATCATAAACATTGTACATTTAAATTGTCATTTAGAGCAAACAAACAGCTTCTCTGAGGTTATCATTTTACGTATTTTGAAGCATCACTACTACTTACAGGTGAGCATGAAACAGCTCATCTGCTCACAGCCACATTATAATGTTAAAATCCACATATCTAAATCCAGATCACAAATGTGATTAAGAGTTGCGTTATAAGGCAGTCCTTCTCTTACAAACACACAACCAGGCTAAGAAAGGCAGCGAGTCACATGATGATCACAGAACTATAAAACACAACGTTTCAGATCAAAATGAAATCTGAGCAAACGACACAGAGATTCACCAACAAAAGCAGGAGGCTCGTCAGCATTTCATCTTCACTGACAAGAAGGGAAATCTGTTGTTGTGGTTTAAATAAAAAAGCACAGCAACGACTCACAAACTCCATCGAGTACCTTGTAAAACGGCTGCTGGGGAATGACGATACCGCCGTCCGACGCGTGCAGGGACTGCTTCACCTGCTCGGTCTTCACGGCGAGGTGAGCCTCAAAGTACCTTCACAAAGTAATCGATAATCAATGAGTGTGTTTCCAAACTTTCACACAAGCAGAGAGGAACTGCCTGCATGTTCAGACTGTGAAGAGTATTTCTTTACTTCTACCCGACAACACAATAAAGAAATACATTATATATGTACAAATATCTAAATAAAACATGGCTGCTGTGTCAGATAAGAATTTTTGTGTTTGTGTCTCCACCCATCGCTTCACCTGCGCAGGGCCATGCAGGTGTGTTTGGCTGTCTGCCTGCTGGAGAACACCTGGTCATCACTCAGCCGGGACAGCTCGCTCCCCACGTTCAGGATCTCCAGAGTGCTGATCTACAGGCAGAGGAGACGATGCTAAAAGTGTCCGATTGAAAGAAATAGCTACTTCTGAAATTAGTTTAAATAGTTTAAGAGTAAAGATTCACGGCTGACCAGGTTGACGAGCCTCCGGAGGCCGTCCTGCTGGTCGAACAGCTGCAGCACCGCTCGGAATGAAAAGGAGATGGAGAAAAACATGGTGGCGTGGCAGACGCCCGACGCGTGCGACGACTCCAGCAGCCACAGCGCGTAGGACACCGTGTCGGACAGCACGCCGTCGGGCAGCGTGCACACCTGCAAACGCGGGACAGTGTTCACCATGACTGAGCTACGGTTGCTGTAATAATCCTGCACACAATAAGAAGAGTGTTGTAGCTTTACCCTCTCCATGGCGTCTTGGTTATACGCCAGGTAGTAGAGGCAGAGAGAAACTCCGGTCGCTGCCATTGAAGGCCTCGGGATCTCCAGGAGTTTCTGCACTCCTCCGTGAGCGATAAACTCTGCAGCAAACTTCTTATGGAGGAGCAGCGAGGCGAGATACTGACGAGAGAGCAACGACACCGTGAGGCTGCAAACAGCGAACATCAGTTTATCAGATGACACGGTGCTGCAAATATAACGAGGAGGATTTAAAGGTTTCACGTAGATGTGAAAAGAACCACAGTGAGTGGGTTTACTGATAAACTTTTATTGACAAGGGGAAAATGATTTCATTTCATCTTAAAAATAAGATTTACTCATTCAAAACAAAACGAAATCATATAAAAATGTATCTAAAAATAAAAATAAGTTCTCCTTTTCAGTTTGCTTTGCTTTAATCAACAATCCCTAAACTGGCATAGAAATGGACAAAAATATTAATAATATTAATCATCACCACCACACACGACTACGACTGAAACAAGAGTAAATAAACATGCAGCAGTCTTCCAACATCAGCCCTGCAACGTTCACGGCTCGCAGCTTCACCTACGTCAGATTCTGCATCAGCTAAAATTTAAATATAAGACATTTACTTTTAATGTAATTGTAATTTCCTTTTTCTCTGGTGAAGAATTACTGAACACCAGAGGCAGCAATTACCTATGATTACTTATCAGCTCACGGACGTATGAATCCCACTTTTACTGCTTCTCTACTCATACGACGGATCAATTGAGCTGAAACAGGAGAATCAATTCATCAACTTTTCAGTTAATCTGACACCCGTCCATTATCAGAAGAGCCTGTTAGTTCCTCCAAAACATCTACACGGGAAGCACTGAACAGTGTCCACGATCTACAAACAACTGAGAGATGGAACACGTCTCCCTACATGTGACCATGTGACCATGCACGACACTGTTAAAAAAAAAGAAAAAATATCTCTACTCAGTTTCATCACATTAAAAATGAAACAAACTGTGGTGATGGGGCTGAGAGCCACCCACAGAGGTCTGGATTATCTTTCACACACAGACGCTCGGACTCAGCGGGGAGGGGCTGCACTGACAAACAAGGCGAAACGTGATCTGAGCTGCTGAGGCTCATTAAAGCATCTCGATATAAAGATTTACTGCTTTTGTAAGATCACTAAAAACCCCTCAGTAAGTTACATTAGTAAAATAAACATACACCACGTTCTGTCACAATAACTTGTAACACAATCAGAACACACAAACATACATGTTGCTTTAAGGCAGCTGTTCAAACACGTAGTAACAAACGTATCAATGCTGAACGTGGAACAAACTAACTGAATTACAATCATCTGACAGCAAGTGACCAAACAGATGCTGACACACTGGAAGGACTTGCTCTCTCTGAGCATGATATATGAGTAGAATATATAATAGTGGTGCAACGGATCAAAGATCTCACGGTTTTAAGTCACGGATCGGATCAATTTTTGGATCAGAAAAAAAGAAAAAAAGAAAAAATTTTAACATTTACTTATGAACTTTTTAAGTATTTTTTTGCCTATTAAAAACATTCAACTCAAGACTCATTCCACGCAATTATATAAAAACAAATTAAGGTGCAGTACAGGGCTTGTATCTACCACTCCGCTGTGATACAACGAGCTGTCACGGTCACGTAGCTTTCCGTTGACCTGGAGCTCCAACCGTTTGTAGTTGGGCAACAGAAGATGCCTGGGACAGTTCAGCCATAACTCATACATGCCTGGAACGATCTTGTCACTGAAGTGGACGTGCAACGAGATATCATAGTGTGGCTCAAGCACGTTCATCACAGTTTAAACCCTTGTTTTGCACAACAGAATACGGCCTCCCGTCTGCAGCTAAACACCGCAGTAGCTTCTGTAACAGCTTTAGCCCGGTCGGACTGGGAGGCAAAGGGCTGCTTAAATACCGCAAACTCCTCTGCTCCTGCACTTGGACCGCTAGCACCGACCATAGCTATCTCTTGACAGACTGACCACGCGCACCATACGCATACTTTTTTTCCTTCTTTTTCAAATCTTCGGATCACGTGTGTACCGAACCGTGGAGTGTGATCGGTTCGGATTACGGATCAACCGTGATCCGTTGCACCACTGATATACACGCATGTACGAACGCTTCACTCAGAGTGCATCAAAGCACTAAATCATCCACAGCATTTCATAAAATTCCCTCCACATCAATTTTTTCAAAGGGACGCCGTCATCCTTACCAGCAGGGCGTCAAAGGTGAGCTGGACGTTGTTGGTCTGTCTGAGGTCGATGTAGTTCATCAGCAGTGACCGCGTGTCCAGCTGCATGAAGACAGCCAGCAGCTGCACACAAGGAGGGTCATCAGTTGTGAATTTATTAAAATTATTTGCATTCACCAAACAGTTTCAGATTTGCACGCCTACCTCCTGGTAATCTCCGAGCGGGGTCAGATACTGCAGGATGAGCCGCTGCTCCATGGCCGGGCTCAGCGGTGAAAGGCGGAAGTCGGTGCCGATCATCACGGAGCTCATCTCAGACCATGAGGAGGTGCTGGCCGGCTGTTCGCTGGCCTCGGTCCTCTCTGCGTCCTCTCCACTCCTGTCCGAAGAGTTGGTAATGTTCAGTTTCTGCTTTGCCTTCCTCTCGTTCTCCTTTATAGCCCATTTCTTCCCTCCTCCTCCACCTCTTCCTCCCTGCATGTCTTCCGTCTCCCTGGACGCAGAGTCCGGAGCGACTTGGTAAACGAAGCCTGGCAGCAGTCGGGCAGAGCTGCTGCTGCGGCCGCCGTTCTTCTGAGCTGAGCCGAGCAGAGACGTGGGTTTGGTGTTGGACGTGGTCCTGCTGCTCTCCCCGGCTCTTTCATTTCTCGCCTCCATCTCCATCGGGTCTTGCTGGGCCGTTGTGACGCCTGAGGTTTGTGCAGTTTCAGCCTGAGAGTCCTGAGGTAGATTCTCTGAGGTGTGGGTGGCACTAAAGTGACTCGTGGCCTCTTGAGACTGCAGCTCGTGCAACCGCTTGATCATAACGGGCACCTGGAGGATGAGGAAACTCAGATTTTATGACGCTGACGCAAAAACTCTAAAAATCAAGCGCAAAGACTGTATATAAAAGATTACAGCCATAAAGCATGAAGTCTGTGGTGAAACAGACTTTTAACCGTAGGACGCTGCACACTCGATGCACTAATAACATGTTTGCTGCTGGTCTATGCACACAGCACATTAACAAAACTAACCAACATTAGCTGATAACGTAGCACGCCATCCTCTCATCCAAACATGGTCACTTCCAAACTACAAAATGCTAAAAGGGATCCAAATGTGGAATCTAGAACCCTGTGGATCATGTCACGACAGCCACGTCCATCTTTTACATACAGTCTTTAATTACTGCCACCCACCAGCTGAGCGTTCTCTTCTCTGTAGTTGGCCGCCACTTCCTGGTTGCTCATGGCTCGGGCCAGCAGACCCGTGGCGTAGACACACAGCGGGCGCTCTGCTTCACGAGCCCAGCCAAACAACCTTTCAGCCAGACCCTCCTGCACAGAGAGCACAGGTGAGCGAAGCACAGGAACAGCCTATCAGAAACCAGTGCTTATTCTGCTCACAGGAGTCGGAAACCTTTTAATAAAAGTCTCTGTGATAATTACTCAAATTAGTTATTCCCATATTTCCTACAGAACAACCATCACTTCCTCTTTAATCTACACAGCAAAAACTTTTTTAAATGTACCATCATGAAAAGAAATGCACATTATTAAGGTGGATTTCAGTTTTGATATGCACATCCATATACTGTCATTTATTAGAACTGTATAAACTAACAAAACCCAAATCCTCTAACTCCACATGGACCACCCCCAAACATGTGATCCCTCATAGTAAAATATTTTTTGGACACTTTATAGACGTGTCCATAATTTGTTTTTTGAACGCACACACCAGCTCGATAATCTAACAGTGATTTATGTCTAAATAGTGTTTACCTTCTCTTGGAAGACGACGGCCGTCTCCAGGCCCGGGCAAATGTTCTGAAGCAGGCGGCAGGCTGCTGTGTTGAGGCTGTGTTCCCTGCTGGTCATTATGTACGTGTCCAGCAGCTGCGAAACACACAAAAACAAACTTACAGTGTAGCACAAACTGTGCAGCTACCTGCTCGAGACAACGTTCACTGGCCTCATTTCTAAACTGTGGACACGTGATGGGGCTGTATAAACAAAGACTTTGTCTATTAAAGCAGATTTGCTTGATGCCCAGTTTAAAATGACAGATCTGGTTCATTTTCTCACAGCGCAAATTATGTATAAAGCAACACACAAAACGGAGATGCAGTTTGAAGAGGGAACTAAATTTAAAAATCCCCCCCGTATCAAACAACACTGAAAACTTTCTGCACGTGTGTGTGTGGCGTGAAGCTGTGGAACAAAGTGAAGAACTGAAGCAATGTCCCAGCATGCCTCAGTTTAAACAGCGGTTCAAAAATACAGTTTTTGCAAAGTACAGGGAGGAGGCGGGGCTCTGATCAGGCGTTCTCACCACTACTTTCACAATAATGATGTGTATATGTGTGTGTGTGTCATGATCCTGGGCCATGTTGGCCCAGTATTCTTAGTTTTCGTGTGTTTTGTTCTTTATTTATGCCCTGGTTTCTAGGTTGTTCTGTTGTTCCTTGATTTCCCCCCTGTGTGCCCCTCTGTGTATCTGTGAGCCCTCGTCTCCCCTCCTTCTGTTTCATTCCATGTTTTCCCCAGCCCGTCATGTCCCTGCTCTACCCGTGCTCTCTCTCCTCCTGTCTGAACCTCTGTGTACTTCCTGTTTTACTTTGACAGTCTCCCGTCAGTGTTGCGTTCACTCCTGCCCTGTCTCGTTACGATTATCTGTGTCACCTGTGTTCCCCCGTGTGCTCCCACTTCCCTCGTTAACCCTCTGTGTATTTATGTCCGCGTCTCCCTCAGTTCTGTGTCGCGTTCTTCCTCATCCATGGCCGTGTGGTTCTCCGTATAATATGTTATAGTTTCCAGTTTAGTTTGTATGGTTTTTCTCTCCAGCAATAAAGCTGTTTTGAGTTCATTCCTGCCTCCGTGAGCTTGCGTTTGGGTCCTCATCTACCTCCACACAGCCAGCGCATGACAATATATATGTAAATGTGTATATGTTTTGATGTGTTACTAGAGTTATAAAAAATAATAATAAATAAATAATACATGTAACAAACTGTAATGAAGAATTTCTGATGAGCAGGGCATAAACAGGAAGACAAAGTGCTTTTGCTTTGTTTGTCTCATTTTCCCTCTGTTGTTGTTGTTGTTATACTATTTCAACATGTTCAAAATAAAGATTCAATACCATACGGTCCTGGCACCAGCTAAAGGCTTTAATGGCTGCTAGGTGGAGCTTCTGTACTCAAAGCATGAAGCCTGATAAGGCTGCCATAGCTGACGGCCCACCCTTGGAACCACACTCCATCATTTGGTTTACAAGAGGACAAAAACAAGCAGCAGCCCTTACTGCATTAGTGAAGTCATCGTTCATAAAGAGCATCTTCAGGAGTTGTCCCAGCATGCAGTCAGGGTCCGCCCGTCCTGCAACGTTACACACGAGTCACAAAAGTCTGAACAATTTGAATGATTGGTTGTTGAAATCATTTTACGGAACCGAGTGTGGAAAACATGCAACATAGAGGCCAGAGGGTCCAGGACTCACCTGGATGACGGTCATCAAACGGATCCGGGTCTGCTTTGTGATACTCTCCCATCTCTTTCTCAATCAGCTCCGATATTCTGCAGAAAACACACTGATGAGACAGGGTTTCTACTCAAGATGGACCCACAGACTCAGGCAGACTGAGAGGCTCTGACGTCACACGTCATCTGCGTCGCTAAAAGCTTAAAAAAAAAAAAAACCTGTTTAAGACGGACACCAGCTGCTCTGTGGGGCCTCTCTGTGCTTCTTCCCATTCGTCGAGCAACGCGGAGAGATCCGCCTTTGAATCAACAGCCATGGCAACCGCCATGGCAGCTGACACGGCACTCGATAACGCAGACGTCAAGGCGGCCACGATGGCGGCCGATGGCTCTTCGTCTGCAGAAGACATTGCTGCCTGGAAGAGAGGAAGAGGAGGAGGCGAGGAAGAGGCAGATCATTCAGTGCTGTATTAGATGTGGAGCTAAAGTTAAAGAGAAAAATACTTTTGTGCAGTTTTATTCATCATGGAC
This sequence comes from Rhamphochromis sp. 'chilingali', assembly GCF_963969265.1. Lineage (NCBI taxonomy): Eukaryota > Metazoa > Chordata > Actinopteri > Cichliformes > Cichlidae > Rhamphochromis > Rhamphochromis sp. 'chilingali'. The sequence goes on from NC_137936.1 coordinate 38,110,863, forward strand.
ACTTCAGGCTGGTGCTGTAATGGTATGGAGGTCATTTCTTCTCTTAACACCATCTGAGTAATGTTGCTGATCATGTGCATCCCCTTATGACCACAGTGTGCCATCTCCTGATGGCTGATTCCAGCAGGATAATGCACCATGTCACAAAACTCTGCAGCAGCCGTGTGACGCCGTCGTGTCAACATGGACCAACATCTCTGAGGAGTGTCTCCAGCAGTTTGTCGATGCTATGAGACGCCTTAATAGCATTGATTCAAAGTGGAACTGTGGAGTGTGACTTCAACAAGTGAGCAAAACTGGATCACATTTAATTAAAACCACAAGCATGTGACTTTAAACTAAATTAAACCCAAACAACAGAAACTGATTAAAATCCTGCTGATTTTACTGGATGGATGAAAGTGTGAGTGGATAAAAATACAAAATTCTATTTAATTTAATTGAAAAGACTAGAATAATATCTGTTTATGGCCTGGTTTGGTTCACATGAAATAAAAGTCACTAATTCTGTCTTCCTTACACCAGCTCCCCATAAAGTTTAATGTTCGGTTTAAAATCCTGGTGATGTGTCCTCCGTGGTCAGAAGCCTCCATATATCAGTGAGTTACTAAAACCATCCATGTGGTTTAAATGTCTGAAGTCAGACGATTAACGCTCGGAGGCTGCACCAAGGTCCAGCTAAAGACAAAAGGAGAGCGCAGTTTTGTGGTTGTGGAACTTGCTTCCATTGGACATAAGCTCTGTGGACACTGCTGATACCCACCTGTGCAGGCTTGCCCTTATTTAGTTTTCGTACCATATTAACTGCTGTATGTGTTCTGCATTGTGAAGCACTTGTGAGTTTTGTACTTGAGAAGCAGCATATAAATAAGCCTTACTTACTTAAAAACCTGCTAATGCCTTTTCTGATTAACGAGTATGCAAAATCCTGAGTTGTTTTTTAAGTCCTAATTGTGCTGACCATGAGCCAGCATGCATCTTTATGACATTTCTTTTTAATTATGAAGAGGTCTGATATAAATTATAACAAAGACAAGTAAAAATTAACTTTTTCAGGACTTTTTCAAACTTCCTAACTTCTTCTGTTATCACATCCACTCGGCGCTTGTTCAAATACTGAGGTACAACACCTTCAAAGACAGGTGTTGAAAGAGCCGTTAGGAAGTTGCTGCTTTTAATTTCATTTCAAATGTTTTTTAAATGTTATTTTTCAAGCAAAACGTGTATGTAAACTGATATCGTAGGAGGCACTCGGGTCATTTAAAAAGCCTCTTTCTGCGGAAAAATCCAGAGGTGAGCGGAGATGTTACATTTGCTACGATGCGTGTTGTTGGTCAAACCGCACTTTGAGCGCTGTAAGCACAGTCCAACCTGCTGCTGTCCGACCAACAACGGCAGGCTTTGTAACTCACCGGCCGCCGTCTCAGAGACGCTCTGCGCTGAGGCATGACGGGAGGCTTCTTCACACACAAACACAGCTGTGACAGCTGGAAACACCTGTGCACCAACAGGTGGCCTCTGCACGGATACCGGGCTCAGGGGTTAGAGGGTAAGCTCAGCCCGGCTAGCAGTTAGCAAACTCGGCTAACTCGCTCTAACTCGACTCGCATCTTTTTGTTTATTTTATTTTTGTCCGACTGCCCTCCCCCCGTCACCCTGTCCCTCCCTCCGGGTCCCACCGCGGTGAGATAAGGCGCCAAGCCCCTCTGAGCGCACTGGAAGCGGCGCTGTGCGGCAGCCGCATGTCGGACACAGCTAGCTTCTCTGAGTTTCGCACGTCACTCACCTGAGGAGCAGCTTCCTCTGCGCTCCGCTCCCTCCTCGGTACAAACTCTCACAGCTCAGCCTCACAGCAGCAGCTCGAACCGCGCCGACACTCAACGTTTCACGAGAAAAAAACTTTCACGTTTATTTTCAAACTTCTCCCGGCGGCCGCACGCGACGTCAACAGAACGAGTCGACGTTAGATGACGAAACACAGGCGACGCTCTCCCTGGGACTTGTAGTTCAAAATTCCTGTTCCACCAAAAGGACTATGCCACAATGTTTCACGCCATCCCTGCGGGTGTTCTGACCCCTCTGCCGCTGGATCCTGCGGTTTCCTCTGTTGAACAGATCGGTGTCCCCGCCAAAAACACGAAAGACAACCGTGACGTTGCTTACTGGAATAATTTATACCGAGACCTGGAGTGGAAGAAAAGTTGGACATTACCAACAAAGTAAAGGAAATATATTTGAAAGTCATTCGTCGTTTTTACCCCACCATAACTTTTCTTGTACGATGTTTAAAAAACACATTGATGTTAACTGTTCATGTCAGAAAGAGAGGATGTTTCTGGTCCTGCTTATGTACTAATCATTTCTGGCAAGAGTTTAGTTGTTTCTTTTATCTATTTGACTGTTATGGAAATTATTGTTTGGCTTTTTTTGATTACTCTGCAAATGGGGCTAACAAATTTTATTTGAAAATTTCATATACATCTTCAAAGGCCCAAGCTGGTTGGAGGTTTAGGCCTCCCTAATTTCCAGTACTATTATTGGGCCGCCAATATCAGGTGTTTGTTGTATTGGAGACACTACAATCTCAAACCGTCACCACCAGGTTGGGTTGCCATGGAGTCATATTCAAGTGGGAAAGTTCCCTACCTGTGACTAGGTTCATCACTCCCTTTGGCATTGCCTCTACCCAGTAACAATGGAGTTGTCCAGCAGTCTCTTGGAATCTGGTCTCAGTTTAGGAAGAGTCTGTGTCTCCAGGCTTTCTCACTTCAAAGCCCAGTTGCAGCAAACCACCCATTTGTTCCCTCGATGGCAGATAATGCTTTTCATATCTGGCTTAGAAAGGGCCTAAAATCCTTTGCACTTATATGAAGATGGACAATTTGCAAGTTTCTCTCAAATATCCACCAAATTTGGCGTAGCTGCAGCTCAGTTTTTCTGTTTCTTACAGGCCAGACACTACGTGCAGACTGTGACAGCAGAATTCCCCCAAATACCTCCACACAATCCAGTAGACGATTTTTTAATGGTCAACCCAACCTCAAGGGGCATAATATCAGCCTTGTACAATTTAATTTCCAATGTTTCCTCCAGCTGCTATCAAATCTAAATGGGAACAGGACCTTACCTTTCATATTACGGATGAACTGTGGGCCTCTGTCCTTGGCCAGGTTCTGTGTTTTTGGTTTAGTTGGGCAGCAGGCTGCCAATTATTTGTTGTTTAATGGTTAGGGTGGGAAAAAGAAGGAAATTTTGAAGCATTTTGTATTATTGTATACATGGATTGAAACCTTTGTCTAATAAAAAGACTTTTGAAAGAAATTTCATATACATAAATCCATTTTTTAAATACAAAGCTGCTTTTTCAGTGATTTTTAAATGAAACCAGACAATATTTTAAAACTATACAATGTTCCCATAATATAAAAGCAATTAAAACTGTAAACTTATGCTTCTTGTTTAATATCTTGTGATTCAACCCCTACCCTGTGTCTAATTGTTATTACACGAAACCCCCTGACATTGTCTTTTGCTCATTTAATTCTGTAATGTTTGAATTGCTAATAAAGATAGAAAAAAACTTCAAACTGTGATGAAGCAGCAAGAGGTTCCCAGACTCCTGGATGGATTTGATTTTATTCACAACCAGTGATGGGAATAACAGAGTTAATATTACTTTCTAGTATCAGCTGTATGGGATCAAATTGTGGTCATAAATATTTTGTACTTGTAAATCAGGATTTGTGTGTGTAAAAAAGATTTGTGTGCGGACTTTGCTAAAAAATACGTGTGAAACTCTGCACTCAAGTTTCAAGTTACAAGTACGAATTTCGACCCTATTTTTCTTCCTTTCATCTGATTGGCCAATGTCATGTCAATCACAAATTTAACAATCCAATCAGAGAACAGATGGGTTTGGCTGGCAACCGCCATGGCAGCTGACACAGCACTCAATAACTTAGAGGTCAAGGCTGCCATGATGGCGGCCGATGGCTCACAGCAAAACAGTTCAGTGTTACTGGCGACTTCCATTGCAATAACTGGCCTGCGTTACTTGTGAAGCATCAGGTGTAATGGCCCTGTAGTAATCGGCCCTTAGCACACAGAAAATGACCAGTAAACAATGGACAACATATGTTTTTAAAGTTTACAATTTATATTTGCATTTCAAGTTATGAAAATGATTCGTTAAACATGTTTGTGGTTGTTGCAGTTAAAAAAATTTTTTTTCTATTTTTCTGATTTTAGATCAATTGTGTTAATACAGTAATTAGCTTTAAATAAATATTATCAGGTATGGCTGGTGTGGAAGGGTTTTTGTTTTTTTTTTTAAATGATAGCATGTCTTAGCTTTGCAAAGCTCCACCTGGACAGACCACAAGTCTTCTGGAACAATGTCCTTTGGACAGATGAGACCAACATGGAGATGCTGGTCCATGATCACAGCACCCCCACACTAACTGTCAGCATAGTCCAGAAGGGCTGATTTGGGCTTGTTCTGCAGCCCCAGGACCATAACACCTTAGTCGACCACAAAGCGTTCCTGAGTCAAATGTGAGGCCAGCTGTCTGACAGACCCAATTTGGATCATACAACAGGCCAATGATCCCGACCACAGCAGCAAATCTCCAACAGAATGGCTGAAAAAGGAGAGAATCAAGGTGCTGCAGTGGTCCAGAGTCCATGAAAGTCCAGTGAACTGAAACTACGCCGTAAAGAACAGTACACTTTCACATAAATATACATATTTTTAAAAAATCAAACATTAATTTTAGTGACATTTGACCCAGTGAATCCTTCACACACCTGGGATCACAGGACTCCTGCAATGAAAAATCGCTTTAGCTGGCGTCGCAGCATCAGTCCAGTCGACGGTACGTGGATAGAATAGTAACAAAAACAACACAGCAAGGATACGCCAAGAAGCTTCAAGTCTGTATTTTTACTGTAACTTTTCATTTGTTGCCTTTGTATCTTAAGACTCATGTTTCATCAGTTTGTCATCACTTTTTATATTTCACTCATCATCGTCTGAAGGTTTTGTCTGCCTGCTAGTTTGTTGCGGCACATTTTAAAAAAATAAAATAAAATAAAAGACCTTTGACCCAGTAAAATATAATATTGGGGAGCTGGTTCTATTTTTGTAACCTGGTGTTATTGGAGGAGTGGATGTGATGCACACAGACAGTTAAGAAACGAGAACTACAAAAGAGTGCAAACAGTTTAATGAGTCATTTAGACGAAAACTCAACTTCTTTATTCCATCAGCACTTTGACTATTTCGGCCTCCACCTGTTCTCAGATGTTGGGGAGGAACAGAAACAGAAGGAAAGCTGAGATGTTCTCCAATTATTTACAAGGCTGGACGACACAAATCATACGAAAAACAACAACTGAAGAGCTGCCGATCCACCTCCGTGCTCGCTCTACTCATCTGTGAACAGACTACAGTCTGATTTCTTTCAAGAGATTAAAACGATTTATTTCCCCAGACACGTCAAAAGCTTTAGTGCGTCTTCAGTTTGTCTGCAAACAGCGTCATGAGAAGTCCGTACAGGAAGCCGCCGGCGAGGAGCAGCACGGTGCTGGAGATAGGGCCGAGCGACAGGAGGGCTCCAAACACGTAGAAGAGAAGCAGCAGCAGTATGGTCCTGTAGCTGGCCAGCGGGCGAAGGCTCAGCTTCGGCCGCTGGCTCCTCTCCAGCACGTGCCGCGACATCGGGCTGTGCTTCAGTTTGGTGCTGGAATCGAGATTCGTCAGGTAGTGACGACCCAGACGGCCCAGGAAGTCCGGACGCGAGCACAGTGCATTCATGTGTCGTCCAAACTGTGAGGGGGCAACAACAGACACGCGAGCACGTGTTTCATTCACAGTCAAATATGAAATTTACACACGTGAGCACAAACAGTGAAGCAGCTGCTTACTGAGCTTAAAAGCTGTACTTTGTGTTTTGAAGAACTGAAACTGTTAAAAATATGAAAGGGTGAGGGCGGCAACAGTTTGAAGACAGCTGAAAAACAAAGGTTACATTTGTCCTTTGTTACGTGTCGCTGTGCTGCTCTCCATCCTCACGTGCCCCGACTGTTTCTACTGTGTTCTACTCTCAGCCCTTCTTGAGTCGTATTTACGACGCCCTTGCAGGCTTGCCTACAGACAGCACTCACCCTCTCATTAATCAGAGAAGAGATCCTGTAGAAGAGCCTGACCAGCAGGGCGTTCTCATAGCTCCTAATGGGCTGCAGCTCCGGGTCTCCCTGATAGTGAATGTCAAACCTGCGCAGTCCATTTATGATCTGCAGAAAAACACACACGATCTCTTTAGGCAGTTCTCCTCCGTCCATAACCCTAACGTCTTCCTCTTTTAGGATCACATACTGACCTGCCTCCGGCCCAGGTCAGTCAGGATCAGCCCGTTCTCACTCTGCACGCAGTCTGGCAGCTGTTTGCTGTTGCCATCATCCTCCAAGGAGCCCAGGTTTGATATGAGCTGATTCAGCTGCCCCTGGTTTAGCTGCAAAACAACAAAAACCCTCCTGTTACAGAGCCCAGCTTCAAACAAAGGACAGGCTTACATGAACGTGCTGCATTCTCCAAGCTGGGAGTGAATAAAAACATCCAGACTAATCTGACCTTAAATATCTGGCACAGGTTTTCCAAAGCTCTGTCCAGGAACTCGTGGGTCTTTTTCAGATATTCTCCGGTCTCCTCTGGCTCGGCTCCGGGGAAGCTGTGGTTCAGATCAGATGCACCGAGTCCAAACCAGGACAGGAAAGATTTATTAGCCGCCACCTCACTCGAATGATCTGATATCCTCTTGGCCGTCTGTCTGGCTTGTACAATGATCTGGATTAGCTTCATGACCTGCGGGATGGACAGGAGGTGAAAACTCGGAGCAACACAGGTGTTTTCTGTACCTCTGTGGTTTACACAGGTAAACTTACCGCTCCTCTGAGCTCCGTGCCAAACATCTGCTTGTACTGACAGTCCTGTCCTTCCAAACCGTAGACGTGGCTCTTCACCTTGAACACCATGTCCGTCACCACCCGCTGCCGTGACGACAGGTAGCTGCCTCCTTGTCCTGGTGTCAGGTAGCCACGGGGCTGCCGGTGGTGGAGGACGTGCTCGGGCTCCAGGAACAGCTGCTCACCTGCAGGGAGACGATTCCAGGTGTTTGTGGGACAACAAAGTGACAAAGCCACTGTGCAGCCTTAAGTCACGTGGTCATCATTGGTGGTAACTTTTCACCAAGTAATGATTCATTTCTATATTAGTGTCAAGAAATATGAAAAATGCCAATCATATTTTCTAAAAGATATCCAAACAGATCCACGTCATCAAGGTTTTATTTTTAACCAGTGTGAGAACAAAACACTAGCACTTCACTTAATGAGCTAATGGAAAGTTCAGATGCTCATATGCAGATTTGTGAACAATACTAATGAGCCCAGCATTGTCCCTCGTCACCTTTCTGGGTCATTTCTGCCAGGTTAGGCTGAGCGAAGACTTTGGCCACCCTGAAGACCATCAGCGCATTTTTGGCATTCACCAGATCGGTCCTGACCGCTCGGTTCAAAAACACCTGGAAGAGCTTCGTGTACATGAGCAGGTTCTCATGAACAAAGGACTCCCTGCAGGAGAGAAAGTTATCATCAGAAGCTCATCTATCAGTCTGAACCCCAAAACAGCAACAATCCCCAGACTTTCACCTTTCTGAGGGTCCGAGTCAGAGCTATGACTCAGTCAGCAAAAAGAACGACAAGCCCAAAATATCAGGTTTCATTAAAAATCTATTAAATATGTCTCCTAATTAGACACGACACAGACCTTCAAAGCAAAACAGGAAGTATACACTGACGACACAAACTCCAGAACATAAAATAATAACAAACACAAAATGCTGGCTCAACGACACAAAGGGAGGAAAAACAAGATGAAGATTTTATGGACGAGCACTTCAGAGTCCACTCTGCTCACCATTTTTCAGGCACGGTTCTGTTTTGGTCGGGCTGAGGGTTTGGCTTCTCCCCGGTGTATCTCCAGGGCTGGATGTAGCTCAGCCACGTCTCCAACACCTGAACACGGACAAAATACGCTCGTAGCAGCAAACTGCGTGTTCATGGAGCAAAACAAGCGATCACGTCAGGATGTGAGAGACCTACCGCTCTGAAAGACGCGTCCAGAGGCCAGTGACCGAAGCAGTGCTGCAGGAACAGGTACAGCTTCTGGTGCACAAAGCGCTGCACCACCACCCTGTGGGGGAAACACAAAGTTAACTAAAACCTTCATTTAATGATCCACTTCCTGCTTTTGTTCTTTTATTTAAAGTCAGGGCTGTAGAGAAGCTACCACTGCATGCTGACACATGATGCATATCTAAAAGCATCAACCATTAAATCTGCTTTACTTGCATAACATTTTATTTTAGTAATAAATGTTCTACTTCCACAAAGTCTGACAGCAGCGTGTGTGACTGACCTCTTAAACTCTTCCAGCGGGCTGGTGTGGGTGTGCGAGTGGGCGGAGGGCGAGGACGACAGCTGCTCAGGCTTCAGGCTGTTGGAGAAGGCGTGTACGTGTTTCACCAGGAGACGCACCACCAGCACGTGCTCCTCCGTCGGGCTAAAGGGCTCCTGCAGAGGGAAGCGGTCACACACAGTGCTCGGACATGACGCCAAATATGCCCAATCGCAGCCAGGATTGATGGAAAAAGCAGCCATCGCAATGCGTCCCAATCCACAAGCAGCCAAACAATTACCAGAGAGAACAGAGGTCCCACACTCAGGAGCCGGAGGGCTTTCACACGGTGTGGACTGACTCTGGAGCACCATGAAGGAATTTATACCGTACTGAATTTAATCTGAGTGTGATCGCTAACATCACAAACTCCGGATGAAAAGCTTCCGCTGACACTGAACTTAAACACACTTTGCAATTTGCATATTTTCCTTGTAAATGTTTCGCCTGAACACTTAATTTATTTACCGTTTCCCTTCAGTGACCCTAACGTTCCTGTTTTATTAAAAAATTATTTATATATTAAAACTGTGAGAAACTAAGAGGTGGGACCTCAGTGCTCGAAGCTGCTTCATCAACCAGCTGCACGTTTCCTCGTCTGGACATCATCAGGAAACACAAACAAGCAAAGCGAGGAAAGTAATGATATTTACATGTTTCTGATTGGCATGGAAAAAATGATCAATGTCACATTTGATAAGAAATCATTTCTTAAAATAAGAAGTTCTGATTTGATTGTAGTAGTATCTTTGCTTTCAAAAGATTAATGCTGCCAATAGAGAGAAACACTACAAAAACAACAAAGCACAGCAGACAGTGTAAAAAGCATGCCTGTAAAAAAAAGAAAAAGCAAGAACTACACCCAAACCAGATTCATTTTCAAAGCTTCATTCCTGGATTACTTTCTCTTTCAAGGATACTTCTCTGTAAAATTCATAATTTACAGTCAGACTCAAAGGAAACAGGCCAATCATCCTCTGGTTTACCGACAGCAGCCAAAGAGTTAAACGCTGTTACCGTATAATGTGGGCAATCTCTGTCTTTTAATAATCAGCTGAAAGTCAATAAGCATGGCTAAGTTCTAAAGTAGAAATAATCCCTGAAACTATGATTAAAATATCTTAAATGAACAGAGAGCTGCGCTTTTTATTAAACAAGCTTGCAGAATGAAGCTAAACAGCCGCTGCTATCATCTGCCATCTACAGGCCGGTGACTGGAATGACATCGTCTGGTTGTTGTTACCAGAGAAGTAACCTTGACTGTGAGCTTGAGTGGCTGAGGTTTACCTCCAGGAGGCCCCAGAGGGGCGGGGGTGAATGAAAAGGTAAAAGTACTTGGTAGGTGTGGAGGGTCCCAGAGCCTGGTGGGGCGTGGGGTTGGCACGGCATGCTGGACATACTGAGGCGGTACTGCAGCAGCGCCAGCTGTTCACCCGTAACCACCAGGAAGGGGGGGTAGAGGAAGATGAGGAAGAGGAAAGACAACGACGAAAGGTGGAGGAGCAACAGTGAAGAGAGGGGGAGAGGGGGAAAAAGTGAGGAAGAGGAGGCAGGGAACGAAAAAGGTGGCAGGAGGAAGTTACACGTGAGAACAGGAGCAAAGGAGGCAGCAAAAACAGGAGCGAGAGCGCAACCAGACAAACAATTGGCCGGAAATATTCAGGAGAAAAAGAGCAGGAGACAGGAGAGGAGACACAAAGACAACAAAGTGACTTTGGGAACAAAATGAACGGCTGGGGGCGACGCAGACGCCGTTCCTACACCAGACGTGAGTTACGTGACTGTAGGGACGGGAATCATTTCACTCCAAAATATTAGGCTTTGTTCATTAATACTGAAAATGTATCTGAAACCCCCAAATCAACCAGGAAAGAGTGAAAAAACGAGCGGGAAAAATCCCAGTTTGTGTTTTTAACCCGTCACTGTAGATCCAAACGGAAATCATTCCCATTCCTACTGTTCAACACAAACAGAGGGAACTCAACACTGTAAGATTTTGGGGTTTGTGTGTAAGATTAAAGTAATTATTAGCATCAAACTGGACTGGATCGGACTGAACTGTGAATTATGCAAAGCTGAAAAAGTGGTGCTGGAAATGAGCACAGCACGCCTCCAAAATCTTGCAGGTTAACTCCACTCTTATATATAACAGACACAGTGACCTCACACAGCGTTTAACAAGTTCAGGAGACAACAATTAAAATCGCGTTTACTCTTCGGGACGGTCAGAATGTCACACACAGGGAGTCCACCGTTTCCTCTGCAGTCTCACGGTAAACGGTCTGTATTTGTATATCGCTTTACTCGTCCTTAAGGACCCCAAAGCGCTTTACACAACCAGTCATCCACATTCACACACTGGTGATGGCAGCTACATTGTAACCACAGCTCTTATCTTAGCTAACGTGCATCACTTTTGACTTTCAGGTAACTGCAGACAAAAGCACAGCTGCAAAGAAACTGCAGTTGGGTGGATATTCAAGTAGGTAACATGCTGACCGTGTAATAAATAATAATACAGATGAGGGGGTCTAAGCACATGCTGTATATCTACAGTGTCATGCACACTGTATACAGTGCAGGTGAAATAAACACCAACATAAGCGTCTGTCGCACTGAGACACACATTTATGCACACATTGATCCACTCCACCGTGACTTTATGCTGTGTTGCACATACACATGGAGAACATACCAGCAACACGCTTGCTGACACGGACATGCAGCATGCAAAGGATGTGGTAGGAAGCAAAAGCACTACTACCAGGAACATGCCCCAATCGCTTTATGCAGGAGCTCTAAGCTCAGACCGAAGAGGCTGTTTACAGCAAGTATTCAACTACAAACTGATGCCTCAAGCAGAGCAGCTGCTTGAGGAGTGAATACGCAGAGACGAGGCTGAAGATGCTTAACTAATAATAATAAAAACAACAACAACATGATTTATGTATTTTACAAATCACGGGACCTCATGGGTGTGAAGGAGGGGCTGTGGTCAGCCAATCAGCCGTGCGAAGTGGACAGGGGTGTGTGTGTGTGGGAGGAAATGTACATATCTTACCTTTACCTGAGGAGACTGCAGCTTCTGATACATTTCCAAGGAGTAGTGATGGAGCCAGATCTCCACAAACATCTGAGGAAGATCAAAACACATATTTTGAGGATTAATCATTAGTCATTTCTGTGAAGTCTCTTCACTGCCGTTCAAATGTTTTGTTTGTAACAGTAAGTGTAGTACAAGTCATAATTAAAGCCAAATCTAGCCAAATTCCACTGAAGATCATCTTCTTGCACCTCAGTGAGGCAGTGGTCCTGTTCTGACCACTCACACCACCGTCTCTGATTTCACCACGACTCAAACTTAAGCAGGCAGAGTGACGCCGTTGGCCACAACCGACACGTGACATCACGTGAACTGGTCCTCCAAGGTGAGACTGTCCACTGTAACAATCTGAGGAGTCTGAAGGAGAACACTCAGAAAACTGGGATTAAATTTACTACACCCCTGAGATTTATCTGCCCACAACTTCTGCAGATTTAAAGTCGGGCTGTTCTGACACAGTGAAGGATCCACAGCCCGTCACAGAGCCAGTGGGACAGAACAGAAGTGGCAGTGAGAGATCTAAAGACAGCTGCGGTGCTGAAGATGATCCTGAAGGGGAGATTAAAGAAATTGAAATCAAGTATGATTTAGATTTTCTTGGGACGGTTCCTGCAACTTCCACAAGAAATAAGCTGATTAATCACACCTAAAAATACCAGTTACAGCAGTCATATCCACGTCCACAGTCCAAACAAAGGCAGACCCAGAGCTGTATCTGCATCCTACCTGTAACAGGGTTTCAGACCTCCAGATTTCCTGGGCTGCGGGGTCAGCGTTCACTGAGGGCTGATGGAATATGTGATGCTTCAGGAGACTGGGGCTATGGATGCCGTAACTGGCAAAAGAAACACTGGACGATCTGTTGAAGGCACAGGAAGAGTCTGAAATCAAAGCTTTTCAGGAAATGCAGGATTTTTGTGTTACACAGTATTAAACATTCAAATGTTTCTGCCATTAAAGATTCGTCTTGTCACTAGTACCTCGGTGAAGGAGCAGAAACAGAGCCTCTGGAGTCGGAGAAAGGGGAAGGAGGAACGCTTCCTTCAGTGGGGAGGAAGTACTTCAGGTAAGTGTCCACCAGCACAAAGTAGGCGCTGTCTGTGGAGCTCCCGTACTGGCCTGGAGGGTAGTTCTGAAATCATAAAAAAGGGCTTATTAGTTTTTGATCAGGTGGTTCAATAAAAAAAATATAAAAGTGAATAATGTGTTAGTGGCAACCTCACCTTTGGTGAGATGAGACAGTAGGCAAAATTGAACATGAAGAATTCAAATGGGTCTGAAGAAGGTTAAGGAACAACCCGACTGATCTCATAAGAGCATAATTCATTCCTTCTTTAATTAAGAAATCATAAGAAATCAGAAATGAAAACATTTATGGTTCAGACGTTTGGAAACAAAGATTTTTTTCCGTTAGACTACAGAGACCAGATACATGTGGGCGACCTGGTCCTAAAACCAGCAGCTCTACAAGTGATTGTTTCATCAATCCTTCAAGAGCTCCATAAAGAAAACTCAGACTTTGCTGTTTGCATTGCAAAGGATACTGAAAGCGATGTTCAGCGTCAGGAGACCAGAGAGAGGGAACTGCAGCTTGTTGTGGAACAGCGGGCAGTCTGGGAGAACGCCCTCCTGGATGCAGGCTTTCACAGGACCCTAGAAAAATTAAAACAGTCTCAAACTCTCCCAAAAGACATTTTGCAGTATCCATACAGGACCAGTGATGTGGTTACAGCAGCTCTGTGTGTCTGAACAGTCACTCCAACATAAAATGATAATATTTAACTTCAAACGTCTGACTACAACAGCCAGAGGTGACGAGGCAAATATTCTTACTGGGAGATAATTGATTGGTATTTCATATTTGTACTCTTCCGCCTGAAGTTTATACACAAGTTTCATCATTGGACCACTGAAAAAAAGAGAGAAATAAAAAAATATTTTAATATTTTAAAAATACGAGTGCATGACATTCTAGAAAACAAAAAGATTACAATTGGAAGCGCTATATGACATCTAAAAATATACTAGACGTGCTCTTCAGTGGGGCAAAAAAAAGTCATAAAAGCAGAGAACTTCAACACGTCTGACCTCGTAGGTCGAGTTTCTCCTTCTGCCAAATTTACTAAATATTTTGAATCTTATTAACAGATTAAAAACCTCAGCAGGTTTCCATGATATTCCACTCAGCTGATATGAAGCTACCTGGGATTTAGGAAGTCCATAACAATGTTGTACTCGTTGCTCCGTGAATGAAGCAATCGCAGGTTCCAGCCAGCGATGACACCATCCAGGCTGCCAAACACACACTCTACCAGCCAAGGAAAGATCAGGTGCAGCTCCTACAGGCAGGAAACACACACACACACACACACACTAATAAGAAACACACTTTAACGTTTGTCTGCCTGACAAATAAACATATTCAGGCCTCCATCTCACTGTGACACTGCAAGTCCTGACTACAGTGGAGCCAACAGAGAGCAACAAAACTGCACTCATCCTTTGTGTCCCTCAGCAAACACCCACAGCTGCTTGCAAACAGAACCCCAGCTATCCACAGAGACCCCCACATGCCTCAGGAAACAATGGTCTCCACTGATCTGGGGCACAAATGTCTGAAGCTCGCAAACACCGAACAACCCTGGGCTGTGACTGATGACAGAAATAGATTTGTGGCCTGAAAAGTGAGGCCAAAGCACAAGTGCCTCAAACTTGAATTCAGGGTAACCAGATCATAATGTGATCTTCTTTTACTACCAGCCAAAATGCAGCACAAAATGTTGGACTGCCCAGAATGACACAAAACAACAGATGTACAACAAAATGTTTGTGCCTCCAAGAAAGAAGAAAACAAAAAAACAAAACAAAGACTCAACGGGACGTTTAGTTGTATGATGAATGCTCTGCCTGATATCACGACACCAGAGAGGAAGTAGCATGCAAACAAACAGCCGTCTGTCCCGGTTCACTGTGCAGGCTACATGCATCCAATGTCGTGTCCTACCAAAACTTATTAGATTCATGACAGACGGGGCCTTGCAGTCACACTGTGGCATCTGAAAGCAGGCTGCATTCCAACAATTCAGTTATCTTGGATTTATGTGCACATCTTTCAGAGTTCAGTTCAAAGTTCAAATTTCTTCTGGGAGGAATCCATGACACTCAAAATGAAACTACGCAATTAGTGAATGTGAAACCTTAAACTGATCTCTGCCTGAATTCCCTTACTGTATCTCCCGGTCTGAAAATATCTTTGCAGCTATTTCTCATGTGGGAGTTCATGCAAACCTTCCAGCAGATATTCTACCGACTGTTTTCACAGCAAATAAAATGAATCCAGGGATAAATACCTTTGCAGGATACTCATCTATGATCTTCACCAGATCCTGGCATCGCTGCAGGAGAGGTTTGGTGGTAGCATCGGCTTTCAGGTTGGCCTGAAACAACATCACATGTCACAACATATTCATGACCAGAGAGGAGTTATTACCTTTAAATGACTTCATAACTAAGTCAGGTCAGAGATGCAGGACTCAGAGACTCACCAGCAGGAAACTGGGCTGCTGTAACGTTGGATTAGCCATTAAGGACTCCGATGTTTCTTTCTACAACTGTACAGTCCACCTGGATCCTGCTGCAGTGGCAATAACACAAACTTTAATCAAAAGTCTAACTTTAACAGTTTTAACACGTTTAACGGGGAAACTTTTGTTGGCTTATCACTAACAGAAGTGGATGCTAACCGTGCTGTTAAAGAGACTGCAGTGTCTGCCATTGAAGGAATCCTCAGCAGGAGGACAATCCATCAAAAGCAGCACTCAAGTTAGCACGAGCGGGCTAGCAAAGGCTGCTAATAGAGCTAGCACAGACAGCTAATAGTAGCTTAAACTAAGAGTAATGGTCGTTAAATCGGCCTTTAATTAAATACAACACATTCTCCGCTTTCAAATCAGCACCGTCTCACCTTTTCTCGCGATTATTTTTCAAAACTACAGCCAATTCCCCAGAAACCGCGTTCCCATCAGTGCAGTTCAAATACGACTACACTGGTTCTCCTCTTCTTCGTTGGTGTTTTACTTCACTCCAGATGGTTGATGATCGTATTATCGTACATTACTGCCACCTGCTGGAATTATTGATGCACTGCAATGTCAATTTCTCCCTCAGAGGCCGAACGTTTCCATCCCTTCTGCGCACGTCTGAGGTAAATCCGGCCAACAACAATCTATTTTATTCTTCTTTTAATAAAAAAACAAACAAACAAAAAACAATCCTCGAATATTGTTTATGTACTCTGAAAAAAAATTGTTTTTCTATGTCTGACTTTTTTTTACTTAAATTCTACAAAACGTTTTTATTTACGTGTTTTCACTTTTTCACTTTATTTATGTCTCAGCACAGTCTCAATTGACATTCCAGGACAGGGTCCACTGCAGGAGAGCTAAACGGTGCCAGTAGGGCTACAAAACAACCTCCAGCAGGGCACGCATGTGCATCTTTCTGCTCCAACTATCAGAATGAGACTCCAAGAAGAGGACACGAGGGCGCGATGTGTGGAGACCTGTGCTTAGAGCCCAGGACCGTGCAGCTCAACCAGAATTCAGCCAAAAACTCCAGAACAAAAAAGAAAATGCACAAATGTTTTTCTTTGTTTTATTTTCACTGAGTTATCATTTGTGGCTTATTCACATACAGTAAAGACGATGACATTACACGGTCTGGAAGCTTATTAGAGCTGTGAAGTAAAAAAGTTTGAAATTTGCTTATGAGGAAAACACAGGTTTATATAAACTTACAAAATGCAGTAAATTCTACAGGATACAGAAAGGAAACTAGAAAAATAGAGTTCTTTAATATACATGTACGTAAAGAGCTATACATAATGTTTCAAGCAAGGTCCATTTCATGTGTGCGTTTCCATCGAGGCCTTTAATCCGTCAGGTATGTGTGAAGCTTACGTCTCAGAACAAACATAGATGCCTGCTGAAAACTCTCGATAGTTTCTAATAAACAGGGTTACATGTGAAGCAGTAAACTGGGCAAACACTGGAGTCTGCTGTCAGCAAGTTAGATCATATAAATACGCTGCGTCTGTCTGCAGTGTGTCTGAGATCCCCCTCCAACTGTCAGTCAAACCTGAGTTTGGATGCAAACTGCACGCTAGCCACTGAGCTGTGTTAAAGGTCTGAATATTTAAACACGTAGAAGAGACATGAAAATAATAAAAAGGGTCAATCTGAGGTGTGTAAAACATGCATGGCAGAAATTTTGGCTTTTATAGATCCTCACTTGCAAAAGGAAACACATTAAGAAACAGTTTTAGGGACCTTTTAATTTACTTGTTTCATTTTTTGCACTGAAAGCCCACTAAATGCTGTCATCAGGGCAAAAACCACATAAAAATGAAAAAGCATGTCTGAAATAAATCCGAGTTCCCCTCTAAGCTCGCCTTCTCATGCAGCTCCAGACTGATTACAGAACTGCTGCTATTTTTCAATCAATCGGTCAAAGTCCTGTGCAACAAATCGAAGCGACCGTTTCACTTAAATGTCATTTTCAGAAAACTGGGCAAAGTCACAGAGAGAAAAAGCCCTGGTGAGTAAAGTGAACGATGACTAAGGCCAAGCTCCAGTGTGCAGCACAGAGGCTCAAACAGACTTCCAGGGGCTGACCTGAGAACAGCAGCAATGCCATCAGTCCAGAGCTGCACACAAAGATGACCCTGAAGGGGAGATCATCCAAATTTAAATCGGACCTTGCTTTTTTTGTTTATAGGTGAATAACTGGAACTTTAATTGCAGCTCATATCTATCAGCACATCTGTCACAGAATGCTGCAAACTAACTTACACTTACTTGGACTACTTTTCTACCAAATGATTTATCTGCCTGTAAACTATCAGCGACAGCTCATAAAAGCATGAAATGAGCTACAAAAACAAGACTTCAGAGACAGATACAGGTTTCTATCTTTCTACATACATCCTTATATTTCCATTTCCAAGTCTTTCTAAATACTAAAGAGTTCAGGACGAAGACAAACGAATCACTTTTTCTGGAATATTAGTTTTTAATGGTAAATTATCATTAGTGTCACTTTGTTGGCCGGCTTTATTTGCTCAGGAAGCAAACTTTCTTGACTTGACCTCAGCGTGTCCTCTGCATGTACAGGATCTGTTGTCCTCAGCAGTCTCTGATCCTCCAGGCGACTAGAGAGGAACCTCGGGAGGGTTGTTCCTCCTCACGCGAGCCTTCCTGCTCTCCTGTTTCATCTTCAGCGCCCGCAGCTTCTGCTGCCGGCGCTTCTCGCGGTACCAAAGTTGCTCGCAGTACTCGTCCACGGTCAGACTGTTGCTTCCCACCTTGTGCAGGTCTTTGTAGCTCCTCAGAGGGAGCTGCTGAGGCAGCCACGAGTTCCCATGTCCTGGCAGAGAAGGCGGTGCGTGAGGGGAGCCCGGCTGGCTCAGAAACCCAGCAATCCCTCCTCCTCCGGCCGGGCCAGTTTTCCCCAGAATCACTGGGCCCGGGAGGTTGGGGTTGTGGCTCTGCATGTAGCGAGCTGGGTTGAGGCTGTGCTTGGGGATAATGCGAACGCGGTATCGAGCCAGGACCTGGGCGTAGGAGTGCTCGTGGCTGGTGCAGGTGTAAAGGCCCGAGTCGGCCTGTTCCAGGTGCTGAATGAGCAAGCCTCGCTTCATGTGGAAGGAGCGGTCGTCGTCGCTCTGAGGCAGCTGAGGAAAGAACGGCAAAAGTTCAGTCTGAGCTGTTCTTTGTATTCAAGGAGGTGCAGCAGAATATTGTGTGCACTCGTGTGCAGCAGTGCATTTTGGAACAATGGTAGTTAATGACAGTGGGACAGTTCGGATTTTAGCTGTTTCTACAGCCCACTGGTGGGTTTATATGCAACACGGCCTCGCTTTCTAAACATCTTTTAGACGTCCAATCTTGGTCAGGCAGAAACAAAGTCTTTCTGAGATACACTGTTTCTGTTTGCTCAGATTTAGCCAGAAAATAATGTCTGTTAATGTCTTGTCCTTTGGAGGTTCGGGACTAAAAATATATACAAATAAAACCAGAGGAAGGAGAACGTTTAGAGGGAAAATCCAGAGACTAAAGTCATGATAGTGTTTTTTGTGAATGAGCCACAGCAGAGAGAAGAAGAAGACTCTACTGTCAACATCTGTAAAAACCTGAATGCTTTTAATTTGAAAACTGAAAAGAGAGCAGTAAACTCACCTCTCTGCTTTCATGTGTCTGACCGACAGTCTGCTGCTGGCCGTCTGAGACCTGCAGCGTCCACCTGAGCTCCGCCTGGGACGAGCGAGGAACACACTCCAGGAAGGTGGAGTTTCCCTCAACACCGTACACCACCTTCACCTCCACAGAGTCTGAATCTGACAAAGACACAGGAAAACCCTTAGGGCATTGCTTTTTTGCTTTCACAGCTCTGCACACGGTGTGATGCTCCCAGGGAAATGATGGAAATGATTCTTTTCCTTTTGTAGTTATGTTCGTTTGAATGTGAGACGGCACAGGTGATAAAAGATTATACAGGAAAAAGCACTTTTTTTTTTGCATAGAACTGTAAAATGAAAGATTTCCTTAACTGTAAAAAAAAAAAGAGTTTTCTGTTATTTTTGACCACAAAACAGAGAAAGCCGCAGTTATGCGATACATCCACTAGAGGGCGCCATATGCCCGTGTTCAGAACACCATGGTAACAACAGGCATTTTACCTTAATTTCACTTATTTTGTAAAATACAAGGCGACCATTTTTAAAAAGTGCTGTCAGCTCCTGATAGTTAATACCAGTAATTAAATGTTCCTTCTCAGGTGAGACGAGTGATTCAGTGATTCAGTGGATTTTCTGTTCACAAAAAAGAAAAAGCAAAGGTTTCAGGAAAAGACAAACTGCCACTTCTGTTTTTCTCTAACACAAGCTAAACAGTTATTTAGGATCATGTACAGAATTCATCTCAGTCTGATGGTTTCGGACTCTAAAGGATAAATATCAGACACACACAAGTGTAAGAATTGACTTTATCTACTTTTATCGGCTAACTTTAAGAAACTTCCAGAGTGTCACACAGAGTGAATCGATGGGTCAGTCCTGATAGACGCGACTAAATCTGTCAGGAAAAACGTTTGGAGTGTAAAATCGATTTGTTTGCAGTTTTTAACAGAACTTTAATGTCTTTCCTGAAAAGTTCACGTAGGCATCTGTCTGATACATGTTTGGAAAGAAATGACATGAATCACAAAATTCTGCACGTTAAGTATGACAAAGTTACTGTACGAAATAAATCAGCTTTGATTTATCAGGTGTGTGGGGGGGGGGGGGGGGGGGGGGGCTCACATTTAATATATGGAACGATCAATAACAAACATCAATAATGAAGCAGAAATGAAAGAATACAATAACGCCCACATGACTGGTGTCATATTAGACTCCCTGATCACACAGAGTATCTGAGCATCAGGTCATGTGATCAATTATGGGCCCACACAGCAGGTTTACGTTCCTGCCCCACAGTGACACTAACACTCTGCCACTGGTCACAGTGCAGCACATATACACATGTAAGTGTGGACATGTCTGCTGTGTAACAGCTGCCAGGAGAATAATATTTTAAACAGTTTATTCACATCAGCAGAGGAAATGCTCACCGTCCTCTGTGTCTGGACACTGACTCCAGGGGTCTCCATACTTCACATCCTGTCTGCGCGCCCGCCTGACACACACGCACACACACACACACACACACGCACACACACACACACACACACACGCACACACACACACACACACACACACACGCACACGCACACGCGCACACACACACACACACACACACACACACACACACACACGCACACGCACACGCACACGCACACGCGCACACACACACACAGTTAGAATCTGTATTTATTAAACACTTCATTTAGGTTGAATTTAAAGGAGCAGACTTGAATCCGTGAGCTTCGTTCTTTGGTCGTTTGCACTCCTGACTCACAGCGAGAAGGTTCAAAGCTCTTTACTGTATTTGTTATTTGATTTATTCAGATAACAGCGACGATACCAGCACATGGATACTGTGAGTAACATGCAATCGATTGAACATAAAGACTTTTAGCCAGAGTTTGGTTCAAACATGGACGATGGATGGATGCACTGAGCCTCTCTCATGCTTTATATCAGCATTTATTTGTTTTTGTAAAAGCTGCACAGTCCTCTGATGATTTAATTCATGCTGAAAATGTTAAAAGCAGCTTTGTGTGTGCGAGCAGATGTCAGACTCATCGGTTAAAGCACAGCTGACAGCGGCAGCAGCAGATAACGGCGTGCCTTTAGATAAACTCGTATAAGTGCATTAAATCCTCCCCCTCGCTGTTGTTGCTGCGCTCCCCTGGTGCTAGAAAAAGGAGCTACTGAGATTATGAATGAGGAAACATGGAGTGAGAACAGGCTGTGAAAATACAGAGTGTTTGTTCAGACTTTTGTCAGGTCTCGTTCTGCTTCGGCCTCCCCGTTACCCCCCCAGCCCTCGCACCCATCCTCCCCTTTTTTAGCTTTAACTCATCTGCACGACTCCAAAAATCACAATTCCTGCATCCTTCTCTCTGTAAGTGTTTGAGGAAACTTGAGCGCAGCGTGTACTCAAGTCTTAGAACCTCACTGGCTGTGCAGGCGCACGATCAGCTGATACAGATGTCATTTCAGCTTTATGTCACTGCTGCGCCGCCCATTTGACCTTTTTTATCGCCCTTCTTATGGCAGAAATTCATGACAGAACTGCTTCATGGTCATTAAAAAAAAGAAATGAGTTAATGTTTATTTTAGCAACGATCTGCAGAACCGAGGTTCAAAAATCACTTTCAATCATAGCGCGGTTCACTGGAGGTGCCAACTTACTCCTGGAGCAGTGCGAATGCAGGAGTTTTCATTTTCCACTTCATTTATATCTGTGAAAAAAGGCTCGTGAACGTGTTCTTGATTTAAATCCACGAGATTGTGTCATTGTTTTTTATCCTGAAGGCCATCAGAGGGACAGCAGAGCATGTTTTTACTGTACGGCAGAGGCTGTCAAAGCTCCAGAAGAAGTTCGGTTCTCACACTGCAAAATTTTAACGGCTAAAACTCCAGTTTACCGGCATCAGCACCGTGCACAGGTCGATCTTCCTGCTCCCCCGGCATGACCAATCACATATGAGAGGTCACACGAAGGTGGTCGTCAGCTCGATAAGTCAGCACGGGGTTTGTCAAACTAGGGGGCGGCTGTGCACACAGAGTCATCTACTAATTGGAAGGTCGGTGGTTCAATCCCTGGTTCTTCCAGTTTGCACGTTGCATGTTATCTTTGGACAAGACTCTAAAGCCCCAGCTGTCCCTCATGCATCCATCAGTGAATGCGGCTTCAGTTACCATGGCGATGTATCCCAGGAAGATGTGTGTGCATTAAACTTTTATTTTATATTTTGAACTGGTTACCAACGGCCCACCTGCACTGGCTCTGTGGCCCGGTGGTCTGCAGGGGTGCATGCGAGTCATGTCAGCTTGTTTTTCACAGAGATATCTGGCTCTCGAGGTGCGAGTGTGTACGCTGAAATGTCCCTGTGGTCTGCTTTCTGTCACACAAAGAGCCGTAAAGACTTTACACCATCAGAGTTAGCTGGGTGCCTGACGTCTTTGTCTGCTCTGATTCTTATGAAGCTACAGTAGTGTTGAAAAGTTTACAATGTTTGCACAATTATCTGTTTTAAATGAAAAAAAATCATGTTGTTGTTGAAATGTGCCACATGGATGAACTTCATCTATTATTTTTGAGCAACAGCCAACATAAGCAGGGCTGAACGCAGTAAGAGTAAATCCTACAGCGTGTTCACACTCGGGTGACTCGGGCTGATAAACGTCCTCCCTCTCCGTCCTCGTTACCTCCGGCTCATGGCGAAGTATCTGGAGCAGGTCTGTCCATCCCAGGAACAGTAGGGGTCTCGGGCCAGGCAGCACTCGGCACAGCCGGTCCCGTATAACTCGCACCTCTGGAGCCCCAGCTGGGCCACGCCGAGCTCGCTGGACACGTACAGCTGTTGCTGTGGAGCAGAGGGGGGAGGAAGAGGAGAGCTTTTCTGTAAGCTGGCCGTGCATCCTCATGGCTCATATCTGTTGCACAACTCTAAAAAAGTTGCTCAACATCCTGTTTCACCCATAATCTTCATATATGTTCACGCTTCTCTCAGTTTTGTATTTTAAATGAAAGATTTCGGGGACTCGTGTCACCGAAATCTATAAAGATGTAAAGATGCTACAGAGAAGAATGATTTATTCAAAGCTGATTTTGCTGCAGAAAAGTCAACATCTAATATTTAGATCAAATTTAAATACTTTAGATATCTTAGTCTGAATCGTCTGGACAGATGGAAAAACACACATTTCCTCTTTGACCAGGACCATCACTGTGACATGAACCAAATAATGACTTATTTAATTTAAGAAAGCTCCAGAAATACATAAGTAATCCAAGTCCGACGCTTCAGAGAGAAACAGAGAGACTTACTCGCTTGGTGGAAAGCTCCATGCTGAGGATGGGAGTGGGACTCTGTGGGATGAAGAGGAGAAGTATAAATATAAGAAGTTACAGATAACGCGCGATGACAGACGGCGGCGTTCATCGATGCAGCGTGATAGGTGAGAATTATTAACGAGACGAGGAATAATTTAGGATTTAGGAGTAACTGCAGTGCCGGCTTCATCGGGCTCGAGTTTCCTGTTGCACAATTCAGAAAAATTCTTATTGGTGAATAAATGTGGGAGAAAGCAAAGACGAGCAGCGTTTAACAGCTGGAGCAGCTGGCAGCAGATAAACTTTTAAATGAGATTATTAGTCAGTAAATCAGTGGACGAATAAAACTGGCCAACATGATATATAAACAACACGGTTCACTTATTAATTTTTATTACGTACATATTTTAACAGCGTTTATATATCGATGTTATAGTGGACAGATACTCATGTGAGCATAGTTTTGAGGATTCTTTGACTCTATACGCACGTTTAATGGCAGTACTTGTATCTTGTAACCTTTATATGTGTTTCACAGCTTATTTAATATTATTTGTACCCGAGCAGCGACTGCAGGTCCAGCTAAATTTGTTAGCATCTGGAAATTAAGCCCAGACTCCCCGATGCTCAAACCAAACCTACTTAAGTGACGGACTTGAACAAATGAACTTAGTTACTCCCTGTCAAAAACGACCCAGTTTATATAAAAAAGAACAAACACACGTTCTTATTTGCAGACGAACCCGCAGGAACGGGGGAGGAAAGGTCGACTCGCACGGCTGACTCCAAACCACAGACGCTGCTCCTTAAAAGCAGCAATAATTCAGCTGTTTGAGGTTGAGGAATGCCTCGCAGCGACTCGCGGCTGAGGTCAGGGCAACTACTGAGATTAGAAATCTAATAAGTCTCTTTCTTCTTCGGGGGGTAAAATTACCCCCCAGCTCCATTTTTCTGGCTCACTGACTGGGTAAAGCGTTTCACAAAGGGAGTCGACGACCCCTGACCGCGCTGAGCCGAGGAGTCGAAGTGAAGGAGAGAGAAAGTGTTTTACAGTGATACGACTATCCTGCGTTCTGTCACAGCCAGAAACTGAACGAGCTCGTGTGAAACTCGGTCAGGGTGCAGCCCGACCCCCCGCAGCCCCCCGCAGACTTCAGCCCATAGAAATAAAAGCTCTCGTTTCATACGCTGCCCACAGCTGTCCGGCTGTTTTGTGAGTCTGCTGGAAATGGGTTTGTTCCTGTCTTAATTTCAGCTGGAAGTAAACAGGCCGAGTGTGTGTGGCATCCTGTTTGTTTGTGGCTTCTCTTCCTTCACCTGCCCTCAGCTCCAGCACCGGCTGGGTTTCATTTCTCCGTTTAACTTTCTGCTTCCTTCCCTCTCTCCCGTCTTTTTATCCCCCTCCTCCTCTCCTGCATCCTTCACTCTATTTCTGTCCTCTGTGTTTTTTTCCACATTTAGTCCAGCTGTATTTTTTCCTTTCACCCTGATGCATCCATCCCTCCTCACGTCCCTCACTTCTCTCTCTTTGCCGTCCCCATTAGCTTATTTACCCAGATGACCTTGGGAAATATGTGCCCTGCTATCTGTTTTTGTGTTTAGTGGAGTTTTTCCAGAAAACGATGTTCGATCACACGGTCCGGGCCTGGCAGATGGACAGTGGGAGTCACGGAAACAAGCCCTGTGGTTTTAGCCATAAAAGTCCCGTGTAGTTCGCCTCTGAGCTCGAGGCTTAAAGGTTCTGTGGGAGACTCGTTTGAAATCAGGTGGTGCCGGCAGTGAGGCGTGCAGAGAGAGCTTCAAAGACAGACGGCTCAGTTTCTGGGTGCTCGCACGCTTGAGCGACTGGACCAGTTTATCAAAAGGTGCTGTTAAAGGAGACTTGGGTTTGGCCTGGCAATATAAAACATGGGCATAAACACCATGATGTCACCTGTTGGTTTGTGAAATCCAGTCCTGAAATCTTCAGATTAGCATCTGGTGTTTGAGCGAGACACAGACCTGACTGTGAAACTGATTTTGTGAAGTCCTGAGTGAAGAATCGGCCCCGTCTGAAACTCTGAATGACCAAAATTTACAAAGTGAACTTCATGATTTATTCACTTTGACCTGAAAGAAACAACCGAGCCCACAAACTCATCAGGGAAGTGTTTACAGAGGCCCCGGCAACAGACGCCTACGGGAAGGAAGCGTTTCTGCAACCACAGGAGGCACATCAGCTGTTCAGACCCAGCAACTACATCCATCCTTTTATTTTGACTGTTTTTCTCTGATGGAGAAACTGAGGGCTGTTAGTCACAAAGTAAACCTGCTTTGTCATCAGGAAAGCGTTAATCACACAGAGCTATGTGGATATAACAGGTTGGAAAGCATTATCACCACCTCAGTGCTCTCCATCGCTCACAAACCTGTAATAACATCTCACCTGGAAGACTGTCAGCTCCTCCAGTATGACCTCCTCTGTGACCCAGTTGTCTTTAATGACAGACACCGCCTTCACCACCTTCCCATCATCTGCAACATAAAAGAGGATTTTTGACCGACGTGTGGGAATCCTGCAGCAAAACACACGTTTTCATTTCAGCTTTGAAACCAAACTCTGCCCCAATAAAACATCTGCAAAGACGGTCTTAGATTTATGCCGGCGTGATGAAACAGTAAGAATGCATCAGCCCCTCTTTAGAGAAACTGCAGCAGGAACAGCGAAAGTTTGACCCGTTATATCTTTCCCGAAGCAGAGCCAGGAGTTCTGTTTCACAACAGCCTCCCAGGAAAGCCCCTTCGGGAGATGACGCGTCTGAAAAACAAAGCTACACGACCAAAGCTCGTTCCCACGTTAGCACGGGACACAGCGGTAACCCTGGTAACAACGCTAAACAGGCACCTCGCGCACAATCTATGGCAGTTTGTTGTTACACGTGCCAGCTGTGACGGTGAAACCACACACTGCACTTAGGATGTAACACAGCAAAACCATATGGAACACAAACGCACACAAATCAACTGCTGAAGACGCAGACGGGCGCGCATTTGTACGTTTGCATGTTCAGGCATTCAAACACGCTCGCTCGCATCACGCCAGCATGCTCATAAAGCTCCGCTGTGGGAAACCGTGTGTGTTTGCAGCTGTTTGTGAGGCTACTGCATGCTGTGTGTGTGTCTGCAGACATGTCTGTCAAACAAGTGTGCCCTCATCACTGAGTAATGATGCGCTTCGATGCCTGTGGTCACCACGTTTAATTTCACAGTAAAAAATGTAATCTGGTAGCTTTGTGATTATACTGATCCCTGCATTTTTGTTTTCTTAGACTCTAAACACCGAGACCACAAATCAGCACAACCTGGAGATGAAACAAATCCAACAAGCTTCTATAAAATAATGTATGTGTTTCCCACTGGGTCCTTTATTTGCTTCAAACTGAACCAGAGTCAAACATAAACGAAGCACGACAGGCAGAGCGAGGACAGCCGCTAGTTTTTGTTTTTTTACTCATTTATTGTCACAAACATCCAGGACAGCAAAAAGTCAAATCTCAGTTTCAGAGAGAATCATGGATTTCTTAACCTTTACTAAAACAGATGGACTCGTTCTCAGAGGCACGTTTCTGTTAATCAGTGATGAAATAGCACTAACAAACTTTAAACTTCCACAGTTGCTTTGAAGCCTCACAGAGCAGCACAAAGGTGTTCGCTTTGAACTGAAACCAGCAGGTCACTTTTGACCTTTGGGGTTTATATTTAAGACCTCCATTAAGTCAGGTGAGGTCAGGGTTCATCGCTCCGGGAGACCCACATACATGAATCTGATCCCCTGCATACCAAACCCAGGCACAGACATCTCCACCTTTCATTTGTTATCATTCACCGTTTGAAACAAACATGCACAGATAAGGCGATAGGGAGAATGTGCAGGTGTCCGCGGCGTCATCGTGTCAGCCTCGGTGTTTATCAGAATACAGGAGCAGACGGATAAGAGCGCTGATAGTCCGTCCGAGTGATAGATGGTATGAACATAATAAAGCCATGCCACGAAGCTCCCGGTGCACAGCTTTTGTGCTGATGTTAATTCAGAGGATGTCTGGAGTGGTGACTTTTAAGCACTATGTGACCTTGGTGACCTCGCTCTGCCATCGTGGACGAGTTACGACGTTTCTTAAATGCTTCCATTCTCCAATAACACCACCTCCAGCTGATTGTGGAATATCTGCACACTGTCTCGTTGTAACAGTGGGGTCCTATCACAGTACAGTTTAAACCTTTTCTAAACCCATGCACTATTCATCCAATCACAGCAGGGTCTGTGAAAAGCTACAGGACAGAGCAGCTTAAAGTTACAGTGTTTGATTTAAACGAACTTAAGCATCTATCGGCGTATCTGTGAGCTGTTTGTTAAGATTTGCAACTCAGGATGAAAAAATTGTTTTGTGACCTGAAGCAGAGCAGAAAGTGCTGAATGACAGACCACGTCATGTTTTCTTGACAGCAGAAATGAAACACATCTGCACCATTTACTGCACATTAGCAGACTGATGAGCTAAATCTGAACTTAACTGGACTGGATATAAAAGAAGCTTCTGTAAGCTTTCAGCGCACAGAGCTGCGTTCACTTTAATACATTTGAACAGATAAACTAGAAGCCACAATCCAAACGAGTACTCGGCCGCAGTGACCTGTAGACTTCTCAAAGCTGTATTTCAATCCTAAACGAAACGGTGTGATGCAGGCGTGTGATTAAAGAGTAGGATATTTTTAAAATGGGATATAACAAACCAATAAAAAAAGTCATCTGTCACTCAGAAAGCATGTAGAAATATTCCTCCTGGTGGTATTAGATGAAAGATTAGAAGGAGCATTTATCAGGCAGGTGAATGTGGAGCTAACGGGGGGATGAGGTGGTGGAGAGGAATCCACTCAGCAGAGATGTATGGAGCAGTCGCAGCACCTCTGGCCCCCCGATCTGTCGCCAGCACTTAAATAACCGCTGCCATTAATCATGCGTGCACACACACACACACACACACACACACACACACACACACACACACACACACACACACACACACACACACACACAAGCAAACGCACTTGTGTGCACATTAATGAACAAAGGCCCAACACACTCAGGAAATCATTCACCCCGTCACAATAAAAGCTCGCCATTTTTCACCGCCTTACAGATAATGAATGAAAACGTGTTTACACACAACAGGCGAGCCACAGTACGCCGCTCTAAAAGACGGTCCAATCACACGCTCGAGTTCAAACGCCCGCTCGCTCGGCCCCGCCTCAGCTGACCTTATTTTACCGACGGGTTTAAATCTCACAGCCGAGCGTCCAAAGTTTCACCGGGAACCGAATCTGAACGTTCTGCTGGTCTGTCAGTCGTGTCCCAACTAAGCTGATGTTTCCAGAGTCTGCAGATGTTCCGGCTCAAACACAGAGGAAGAATTATTCATGATTCATGGGTGTAAAAGTTACAAAATATTAAAAATTTTAAATCAGGGAAATGTGTTAAAGAAGGTTAAAAGAACACGTTAGAAACAGGACGTGTTAGAAATCCCTTCTGTGTTTCAAAGATTTCCAGCTATTCCTAAAATTCACATGTCACTATTAAACTGGAATTTAGTGCATCCATAAGAACACCACAACCTCCTTTGGTGAAGATTCAGCCAAAAAAGACAACTCACAGCTCGATATTTGTCAATCCTGCCTCTTCTTTTATCGTTTTACTGTTTCAAAGTCAAAACGGTCTTTTCACCTTTTATCTCAACATTAAGTTTTGCTCTGTTCTCAGTGTAAAACCCACAAAACACCTTTTTGCGTTCCAGAGAAAACGTCACCAGTTTGCCTCCTTGTAACTCTGTAAACTTCTAAACTCTCTTTGCTTCATTTACACACTTTCCATCACACTCTGAATCAGCTCAACTGATCTGTCTGGTAACAAACTGATGAGATTTCAGTCCCAGCTGCACACCGAGTCCGTTTTCCTCCACAGTCTCGATACTTTTCATTTTCTTCCCTCCCCTCTTCTCCTTCCCCTCGTCCTCCTCACCTGCGCCCAGGTGTAAGACGTCGTACGGTCCGTCCTCGGCGTCCACCCTGTCCACGACAACCTTCTTTAACGTGTAGGCCGAGTTGACGCGGGTTAAGATGGGCCGGCCGCCCAGAGGCAGGACGGGCTCCCACATCAGCTGATGCTGCCGCATGAAGCTCACCACCTCATCTGGGAAGTCCTTGGTGGATTTGTGGAGAGCATCGTAGGTCTCGCTGGGACACTGGAGGACCAGAGGGAGGAATACAGGAACAAACCATCAGCGGGGAAGACGAACGACTGAGTGAGGGAGCAGTGGACAACATAAGGTTCATGTTTGTCTGGTAAATGCAGCAGACAGAAAGAAACATGTAGTGAGAAGATTTTCTATTCAACGTTACTACACAGGTCGTGCTTTTTATCATTGTTTACATGGATTTAAAGAGTTTTTATTTCTAGAATAACAAAGTCAAAGATTTGGTTGAGCATTTTTTACCAAACAGAGTCACAATTCTGGAAGCTGAGCTTGTGCATCAGCTTGGACTTTAACCGGACTTTACCATTCAGTGTGGAGTAAGTATAACTTTACCTAGTCAGAGGGAGCATCCATCCATAATGATGGTCATTTATATCGGTTATATATCGGTTTGTATTTGTGCAGCTGGTGTATTTTTGTTTGTGCTCCAGTTCTGGTCGGTGCCTAACAGATATTTGAGCCTACACAGTTTACAGATGCTGGTTCCAGCTAATAAACGTGCTACAAAAATGGTACAGACCAGGCTTTAAAACATTTCACAAACTAGTAGGTGATTTCATGATGGCTACCTCCAGCAGTCTAGAGCCAACTCTGGTGGTTTGAAGAAAAAGTGAGGAGGCGAGGAAAGAAAAGGAATTACAGAAGGGATCGAAATGCTGAAGACAGGATTGTAAAAAGGAGAAAACACGAGTCGAGCACAGTGAAAAAGCTGAAGTCAACAAGACAGTGAGTCAGTGATCGGGGGATTAGAATCACAGCATCGCGCTGACGTTTTCATATTGCTATTAATCATATTAATCATCCTGCTACTTCAAACTTCTCCCCTGCAGCTCTGATGCGACTCACCTCTTCTGCAATCAGCCACATGATTCAGCACCACTCTGCAGAGCTCCGAGTCCCCCAGCAGGGAGAATGAAATAGCACCTGACACACACTAAAACCCCAGCACCTCCTGACAGGTTGAAGTTTCCCAGAGGACTTCACAGCTCAGGTGTTAAATCACCAGAGGTTTTCCTCTCGCAGCGCCATCAGCTTGTTTTCATTAGCGGTGTTGTGTGTGTTTGGAGTCTGATCTCACAGGAGAGTCTTAGTTATTCACACAAACATAAATACCGTCCTGTCGCCACTATATTAGCAGAGATTTATGGGCGACGAGGCTTTAAAAGGAGCAGCTTTTGAACATTAAAGTGACAGCCTGACCAAAACCTTACCCTGTGCTTAAAGGGCCGTTTCACCACAAATACTCGAGAGATGCTGAAGGTTATACTGCAGTGTTTTCAGACACAGTAATGTGAGGACAGTAATTTATTTATTTCACCGTCTCAAGCCATTAATTTTACTTTAAACTGGCCTCAAATCAGTGCCTAAAAGAATAAAAATGTGACGTAAAAACCATCCAGACTGCAGACAGATGTTTGCTCTAAAGAACCAGGACTTTATAATAAAACTTTATTCTGTATAAGTTGGAGGATTCATGTGGGGATACCTGTATATTTACTGCACATTCATACACTCTACATTTTTGTAATAAGAGAACTGTGCAAAGATGTGACTCTTAGCTGTGTGCTGCTCTGCACTGTGGACAGAGGCTGTCCAATGCTGGGAGCAGCCTGCTGAGGAGCTGTGAGGTGCAGCCCTTCTTCTTCTTCTGGCTGAAGATTTAAGACTGTCTGTGCATTTGGGGATGACTTTAAGGGGGGATCACATTCCTCCATGACGGGAGTTTATGATGGATAATAATGCAAACACATGAACTGCGTACATGTATGCAAAGATATGATTTACAGGTGCTGTGCAAACCTCCCAGCAGTGAAGCTGTCCTCTGTTTCGTATCTTTAATCCCATCTGTTAGCATACTTCAGCTTTATTTCAGGAAGCTGTTATGTGGCTGACACAAAACTAGACGACAGTGCAGGGAGGTTTGGGGATTTTTCTTTATTTTTACACTGCTTATATAACAAAGGATCGTGTTGTAGTATATTAAAATGTTTCATGCTACAGTGGTTTGTTTTGGGGGCTTTTGGTGCGGGAGTACTCACGGTGCCAGGTCTTGGGTAGGGGATGTGACCCTTGTACTCGACCCAGCGATAGTCGGGACCTTCTTTATGGGCAAATGGTCCGTTGAAAGCAGTTCGAATGGACGCCATGGAGAACACACACACTGCTGAACCACGAAATATGGAGCTGTGGAAGAAAAAGGAGGTGTTGGTGACGGATGTGACAGAAAGATGGAGTTTGGGAGGTTAGGGGAAGCGGAGGAAAGAAGAACCCCAAAACAGGCCAGGAAGGAAGGAAGAATAAAAGAGGAAGGAGAAAGAAGGAAGCAGGAAAGGAAGGACACGAGGGGAAAAAAGGTGGAGTGCTTTCATACATTGGTTACAAAAACACAACCAGCTGGGCCTCTTCACCTTTGACCCTGGACACCTCCCACATCTGACCTCTGCTCCTTTGCACCCCTGAGTGTGCACGTGCCAGCCTGGCAGTGGGCGTGCACATACAGGAAGAGGACGCCCTCCCTCTTCCCTTGAAAACTGTTTCCTTCAGTTTTCAAAGCCTAAATGTCAATAAAGTTCTCCTTGAATCAGAAGTTCGGTGATGAACATGTGCAGCGGCGAGCTCATGAGCACCACTGAGGACAGAGTGACACGGCCTGGCACCACATAATAATCACGTGACTTTTAAAGATCTTTAAAATCGTGCATTTTAAAAGGATTTCTTGAGAAACGTAAAAGTTTAAGCAGCTCGTGTTAAAGTGGTCTCTGAAATAAACCAGATACATGTAAGTGACTGCACGGCTGAACGCGCCCTCACCTGGACGTGCTGAAGACTCCATAGATGGTCGGGTTCTGAGGGTCCTTGGTCTCCAGGACAAAGACGTCCTCTAAGGAAACACAGAGGCTGCTTTTAAACTCAGAATCATGAACAATGTGCAGCAGTAAAACCGTGTTATTCATACTGAGGGAGGAAGACTGGAAGAAGTTTAGATTTGCCTCGTTAGCGTCACTTCACCTGTAAATCATTCACAGTTGCACAAATTTGTACCAATAAAGTTTTAATCAGTGGCTGATGTGACAGTTTGGATGAACCTTTGTAACCTCAGGCCTCCTAAAGACAAGACAGGACAGTGTGTGGAAGGAAAGGAGGAGACAAATATAACAGCGTCAGCGTTTTAAAGTTGGGACGATAAGGCGAGAGCACAGGCGAGGCGTACTGTACTAAGATTATTCAGGAGAGGTCACGTAAGAAAACATCCAGAGAGGAAGGAAAAGGAGGAGGAGGAGGAGTTTTTTACCAAGCTCATCAAACTGCGTGTCGACTCCAGACGGGCCGGGGACAGAACAGACCAGCCGGGCTTTGAGGAAGGTGGTCCAGCGGTTGATGAGACTCCTCCTCCCGCCGAGATCGTTCTGGATTGAGGAAGAGATGAGAGAGGGAAGGATGACGGTTAGATTTAAAGGAGCAGTACAGTGAGGGAGGAAGGGAAGGAAACATAAAAAGGAGACATCGTCTACAACCTTCGTCCGTCTCCACAGATCTGCATTTCTGTTCAGTTCAAGAACACAAACCTTAACTCCTTCATTTAAAGCTCTGAAACTAAAAAAGCTTTAGATGTATTTACTTGTTTTGGTGCTTTTTACTTAATAAATTTATTACCCAGATGTGTTTTAAATATGAAAACTGATTTTCTTTAGTTCTTATGGTAATAAACTGAATATCTGTGTCTCAGACGGGCTTAGCTTTTTAACTGTTTATATTTAACTGAGAAAACTAAAGATAAATCACACATGAAGCAAAACAGGCGTCAGAAAGCCTGTTAACAGTTATAACAGTGATGCGGGACAGCAGAACAGAGAACCCTGATCCCCGTCACGGATTCCTTAATCACGTCGAGGCTGCTCGTCGTTACCTTGCAGACTCGGGCCACGCGGCTGTACACCCTCTTGTCCCACTGCCCGGCCTCCACCGCCCTCTCCTTGAAGAAGAAGTAGACTTTATCATCGTCCGGGCTGCGCGTGTCAGGGATGGAGAAGGAGCCCACAAAATCTGGCTCTGAGAGGGAGACGGTACACATTTGACTCTGTGAGCTTCTCTCTGTTTCTATAGATTATTTGTAAATTACAGGTATAACAAGTGAAGGAGTAATAGAAGACTCATGGAGGAGGAGCTATCATCAGCTTAAACTGTCAGAAAACGTGTGTCTTTCGTTTCTTTTAATTTGTTTTTCTTTCTGCTACTGCATTTTGTTTTATGTCTTATGTACCTTATCCAAGCTTATTATTATCAATTTCAAAAATTAATTATTAACAATTTTCACAGTTTTCTTGTCTTGTGCTTTCTATCTACCACTCACTCCGATGGATGCATCGGAGAGCAGCTTGGTGTTAGTATTAAACTACACAACTAATAAGTCCAGGCTAGGTGTGTGTCTCACATACACACACACACATTCTCATTTTGATATCTTAGTGAGGACATCCCATTGACATGATGCATTCCGTAGCCCATAACCCTGACCATCAAAAATAACCCTAACAATAACCTAACTGTAAACCTGACACTAAAACCACACACACACACACACACACACACACACACACACACACACACACACACACACACACACACACACACACACACAATAAGCAAGTATACAAAATGAGAAAAGGAATGAAACAAAAAAAAGAACCAAACAGGCTCAAAGCTCAGGAGTCCTAAAACCTTTAGAATAATTCATCGTCTCGGCTCTCAGAGCAGGGACATTAATGCTCATGTATGACAACCACAGACTAAGTAATGGTCTCCTGATTAGTTAAAAGTACCTTTAGTGAGAGCAGCTCCCCAGGATGATGGATGCAAAGCTGTATTTCCGACCAGGCAAAGTGGATGTCTGCACCCTTCAGAGGCCCTAAAAGCTGCTTTCTTTCATCCTTACTGATATCAGTGGTTGGGTTTGTCTAAGAAAATGTGAGCGGTGTGCACTCTGCATCCATTCTTTAAAAAGATTTGGTGGAATCGTGTGTCTACCTCTGGTTTCATACTAGGGTTTAAATCTATTGCCACACAGTTGTATTCAACGTTGAATTTTTGCACATAACTTTTTACTTCTGCAGGACTTATTGTGCACATGGTTCATATACGGTAGCAAACGTTTGTCCAGGGGACCATTAACCGGTAAGTGTTTCCATGTGTTGCAGAAGTTTATCTGGTGTGTCGAACGGATAACAAAAGAAACGGAGCTTCTTACCGTTGAGCCAGTTGTGATCGTAGGCTTCAGTGCGGATGTAATGCTGGCTGCTGCCCTGGATGGATGTCCTGAAGATCGCAGCGTTGGCTCCCATGAAATCGACCGAGGTACCCGCGTACAGATCCCCGTCTAGGGAGAAAGAAAAGGAACGACTGCCTGAACAAGAACAATAAATTTGCGTGAAACATATTTTCCTACATTCAGGAGTTGACCAGTACACAGAGTGTCTGTTTTATAGCTCCGCCTTCGACTGAAGGCTCTGCATTCTCTGCAGGCCCAGAGCAGAACAGCAAATATCTGAAAACTGATTCATGAAAACATTCATCTGTAAGAAAACAATGAAGCAAAATATTTCTGACATCATTTCCTGAAAAAAAATGTCTTAATAAGGTTTTAAAAAATCACTTAATTGGTCCTCAGTGTTTGTTTTGTGGTTTTAAGGAGCTGAATATTAACTGAAACACTGGCCGTCTCTCCCTGGGTACCTTCATGTGAAAAATGAAAACAGTCTGGTCCTCTTAATTGCACCTCCATAACTTCAGTGTTGACTCCTTGTTTTAACTACATGTTTACATGTAATTTAACCTCCCGCGGCACTCAGACACGTCCAGGTACAGCACATGCAGTCCGCTCAGCGTACACAGCTTTTACTCATTAAGCAGCTTTTTCTAATAAACAGCTCAGACCGTAAACATCCGAAAAACATGTGACGGCGTGCACAGATCCTCCAGCTCATGTAGGAAGGACACATTTAAGATCAGGATGTTGTCACTGCAAAGGCTCTACTAGTCTTACTAGAGTTTAGTGATTTTCATCAGTCACCAAATCAACACATTTTTCAACTCTATCAACTAAACAAACAGATTTAGAGCGTGTCTGATGTCCTTATCTTGATTTCTTAGGCTTGTCCAATGACTGAGGGCGCTCACATGAAGGTCTTTCACCTCACAACATGACTAAGCTGTTTAATAAGCATCACGTTGTGTTTATTGCTCAGTTATTTTAACATTAAAATTACTGAATTCCAAACAAACACTAACAACTCCCCACGCAGAGGCGCCTCGGCCAGGGCCTGATGGGTTTCTGTCCCTGTGTGCTGTCTTGCAGGTTCCTGGTAGGCGGAGTTAATCGGTGCAACTGGGAGCACCTGGCTGGTTTAATTGGCAATATAGTGACAATATATTTACAAACCAGGTTTGCAACGCTTTACTGAACCTTTTCTGCTTTCTTGCTATCATGCAAACACTTTTCTGGGGGCACAAAACCAGTAGGGGTCAGATTAGTAGCCAACCGACTCTGACTCCTGAGTCACAGCCTCCCCTAAACATTAGTTGTGCTGGAAAGACATCGTGCTTCCGTCGCTGGTAAACCCTCAGCTGTCAGCACAGACCCAACCGTCAGTTATAAAAACTTATGGCTTCTTCTATGGAGCTCTCTCTTTGTCTAAGTGATCCAAATATGGCCGATGTGTTTTATGTCCTTTATGTCATGGGGGGCAGCGGCTGACGTCAGCGCGTGGAATAACTCATGCGGACCACACACGCCGCGGCTGAGCGGACACTCTGCAGCGAGGAGTCACACAGTGGTGGGATTGTACGCCGCAGAGCGCCGCTGTCACCAGAATGTGAACACGGCTTTTAGAGAATGACAGATGATGATTCAATATGGCCACTCTTTCAGGCCAGACCTTCGAGTGCGCGTGGGTGGACGGGACCTACCGGTCAGTCTAGCAGCGAAGGGCTCTTTGGGACTGAAGGGACATTTTCCTCTGCCTGACTCGACCGTGTGAGACAGCGTGAACAACGGCTCCTGCAGGAGAGAGGACAGAGGAGACCACACAAACACAGAATGATGGATAAACAGAAGGGCAAAGATGAAGCTGCCTTCACTTCACTTCATTACAGAACAGAAGCTCTTTAGAGAGGCTGACTGATTTTAGAGGACTGCCAACAATGATGATGATTAATATTAGTGTTTTAGAAGTCTGAATATGGTGGGTGGATTAGGAAACAATGAGTCCTTCAACACAGGCGAGCAAACAGCCCTTCAGCAGGGCAGCATATTTCCAAACAGAAACCTATCAGTCAACAGTACTGCTCTGGTTCAGGCCTTTTGCTTCAAACACAGACTGTGTAGGAAAAAATCCACATTTTAGACCAAACTTATCTTTTAACCTGTTTTTTGAGGTTGAGGTGGCCACTGAACATAAAGCTATGGGCCCCCTAAAGTCCAATGGGGTCCCATGTGGGGCAGCCCACTCATGCAGGGAGGGTCCTACAGTTGGGACCATTGGACCACGCTCTATAGCAGGTGTGGGCCGAACTACTGGGGGCCCACTCAACCCCCCTTCCATGTTACTGAGGTTTAAAACATGCTCTGTGGTTTCATCCTCTCCGCAGCAGTAACCTTCCTTATTACAAATAACGGGCCAGCAAACATGCACATCTGGGCCCACTGTGGGTGCGTGTGGGTGAACTGTGGGTTTATGGGGGAAGGGAAACCCACATTTATCCCAAATGGGTGTGCAGCACTTTTACCCTTTGGGACACCTGTATGACTTTTCTATGGGCGTGGCCACTGTGGACTGCCCGGTGAAAACCTCCATAGGAGCCCAGTGGTGTAACAGAGGGCCCAAAAGTGCAACATTTCTGTGGCCCCACGTGGTTTTCTCTGTGAAAACCCACTGTGGATTATCTTGTGTGTTCCCTTTGGGATTTCTCTCGTCTCTTCTTTGTTGTTTTTATCACTTTGCAGTTCTTCTGTTTCCATTCATGATTGTTTTATAACTATTTTGTCCTTCATTTCCTCACACTGCCATCACATTGTGTCAGATAACGTTGGCTGAAGATAGCAGACCACAAGTATACAAGGGTCCACTTGGGGGGGACTGGAGTACATGAGGCACATGTCTGCCAATTTTCTGTGACTATGCAGACTGTCAACAAGTCACTACAGTACAATGCACTAACTATTTCTTCAGTTTAATAGGAACCACTTGTTCCTGGTACAGTTCCAGCCTCAGAGGGCTGTAGCATGAGCCAAAACACTGAGGTTCATGTTTTGGTTTTCTCCTCCTTCTTTCTGTCACTTTAGTTCAGACACCACAAAAACACTGGTTATGTTTAGCTCGTGGTTTGGGGTAAAATAAGCTCATTTACAACATGCAAGCTAAAAAATGATCCACAGAGTTTAAATGTGACCCCAAAGTGTCCTTAGTGACGAGGTAGGAGCGAGACCCTGACTGGCTGTTGCTCCACCAGGTGTATCATAGCAGTGACACCAGTATGTTTCCAGTCAGCACATTAGACAACATGGCAGTGCTGGCTTTGTTTTTCAAGCAAAGAACTGGGTCCTCTGGCTTTCCTGGATCTGGCAGAGCCGAACATCTAACTGTGGAACTGAAAACGTCTGAATTTGACTTCACAGTTTCTACGTTTGGAAATAATCAGCGGCTTAAATAAAAACTTTGTTAAGCGACAGAGCAGATTTACTCTTTCACATATAAAACAACAGAAATATCCAATTTTTAAAGTCTTGAATGCCATTACAGCCAACCCTCTGCTCCACTTTAGCTTTGTGACTTCATATTTATTTGAACTAAATGAACGACTGAATGAACTGGTACCTCTGTGTTGTGTCCGAGGTGCAGGTAAGTGCACTGTGGATGGAAAGCGCCAGTACCACAAGCATAAACGTGGGTCTTATTGAAAGGCTGCAGCAGCCGCACAAAGTTGGCACATTCAGTCTGCAAAAAGACAAAAACAGGATCATGTCTAATGTAATTCTTCACTTATTCCAGTCGTTGTAACACTGATAAAAAAAACTCCAGAGTAACTGATATTTATTACTGTACAGATAAACTGTGATTAGAGTTTGTTTGTGTAATAAAACTAAATGCACACAAACTGTGCACATACTAAAATATGCTCAGTGTGTTACCTCCAGGCTTTTGCCAGCCAGCCTGCAGTGCTCCACATGCTCTCTGGCAGCCGGCCAGTAGATCTGAAAGAAACGAGCATCAATCAGCAACGCTGGCAACAAAGCAGCTCGAACGACTACGAATGTTACCGACTGATTTCCTGCCAGATCAAATAATCATTTGGGCTCCAGAGCTGTGGCTGCTTTCTGTGCCAGAGGAAGCGATTACAGTGAAATCTCTCCAGATCAGCATGTGTAGGCTGTTGGTGAACATGTGCAACTAAGATACAGCAACAATGAATCTTTGTGGCTTTACCTTCTGCGAGGGCTGATCCAAGCTGTCAGACTTCAGCAGGTAGATGTGGTCTTTCCCTCCGACCAGCAGCCAGCCTTTATCCTCGTCTAACAGCAGGGCCTGGTACCCACCGCTGACCCCCTCCTCCCAGAAGACAGCTGAACCGTTCCTCACATCTGACACAGACGGAGGAGAGAGGCTGTTCAATCAAACGCGCCTGTACCCAGCATCAGCTCTCACCAGCCATAAGTGTTTTTTAATTTCACTGCCTTTAATTATAATGCACCATAATTCACACATCCTTCAACTGAAATGACAACAACAACACAGACGTCTGCAAAATGAGCTTCAAACGTCTCCTATTAAAATTTTGCAAGACAAAAATAATGCAGATCCTGCAAGATATCATCAAGAAGGCTGAGTTAATATGAAACGTGTGAGTGAGTAACAATAAGCCACATTAACCGAAAACATTTGATGCGTCTTTAACTTCGTCAGTAATCGAGTGAAAACAGTGAAAACCTTTCACTTTGAAGTTCATCGTCTCACCCAGAGCTGCGTGAACTGTTTGGAGATTTCCATAATGCTCAGAAAAACTGCATTTTAACTCCATTAAACTGTGAATGGATTTATTTTATTAGTGTTATATAGTTTGTATTGCTACTTCAATAAAATATGTTTTATTGAATACATCTCTCCTAATCGTTCGCCATCACTGACACACGGCAGCATCAGGTCATCAGTCAGGCTGCAGGCTGCCGCTGCGCTCGTCTCTGGGGAGTCGCTGCTAAAGCAGGCAGAAAACGACCTGAGCAAGCAGGTCAAATCAACCCTGAAACCCTCTCGGCTCTGCAAAGTGTGTCAGCCTGAAACTTCCACAGCTGCGAGTGAAACTGGATCGAAGAGGACTCAGGTTCACACCAGCATGCAACACGTCTACAGAGAAATGACAAATAATTCAATAATCCTAATGCAGTCTGAAACTTAATAGTGCAAGTTTTGTAATGAAAAGTGTTTTCCCAACATTTCATGACTTAAATCACATTTAAGCTCCTCAGTGGACTTTAATTTAGCCGTTTGCCCGCCTAATAACTGATTTCATGATGATGCATTTGTGCCGTTTCCTGTCATTTGACAGCAAAAACAAACAACTCTCTGTGCTGCTGGGGCAAAACATCCACGAACATCATCCCTGTGAACAAAAGATAATCCGAGGATAAAACAATGAAAACAACTTTTAGTTCCAACTATAGTCCACTGTTGTTAAACTACAGGCTCATCAAGAGTAGGACTCTGCAGTTATAATAATAAATACAAGCTTATATGCTTCGTGCTTACACACATTTAAATGCATTAAAAATGATTCAGTTACAAGTAAAAACACTAAGTATAAATCATAAAAACAATAATGTGTTAGACAATTTAAATAGAAATGCAAAAAGTGCAACATCAACATGTTGAACACGTCTTTGAACGTTCAGGTTTAAACGTGGACAGAAAGTGCTTCAGGCGGGCGGCTCCATAACTGATCCTCTATTCATTCAAACACCTGCGTCTCATTTGAATCAGGGTCACGGTGGGTAAGTCTGTGACCTCACGCTGCAAATATTAACTGGAGTAAAAGCAGCTAATTAACCTTGAAATCCTCCTCGTCTTCCCGCCGCACTGACCTGCCTGCGCTGCAAACAATCGCTTGAATGAACGAAGGAAACTAACCGTGAAACTCAACAAGACCGTCACAGCATTCAGGCCCGGCCTGCGAGTCAGAGCGCACCCCACACTGCGGATGCACAGCACAGTCCGGCGTGTGCGCGGACACGCTGATTGTGCGTCCCGATGGCTCAAAAGCGGCTTTGAATGCAGCACGGCACATTTGTTGCACTTGAGCCGCACCAGAGGACATTTAAAAAGAAATAAATCACCGCTCTGACAATCACGCCGCTTTCATCGCGTTAACGGGACGCACAAGAGTTTCTGCTCGCTAATCAAGCGTGGAAACAGAGGAGAAAGGGCTGAAGAATGGAGGAAGGCTCAACTCTAGAGCCGTGCAGTCAAGTTTATTTGCACAGCCTTTAATCACGCGTAGTCTTCAGCAGTTTCACTGAGCCCCCCATTGGAAAAAATAATAAAAGGAGTGATGAATGAAAGTGATTCCTCAGTCCTACAAGTACAAAAAGGCAGAAAAGGCGCAGACTTTGCTTTAGGTCTTCCTCTGTGATTAATTGTTCCTCCAGTTTATTTTGCATCTTTGTCTGATGAAGAAATTGACAAAACTCAGAGCGAGACTCGAGGAACAGCTGTGAGGTAAAAACGGAAAAATTCTCCTTCTGCACAGGAAATCACCCTCGATGTGACTCGTAATAGGACCAATCACAGACTGGCATACTTCAGGATAATATGCACAATGGTGGATTAGACACACTGCAGGTAAAAATACAGAAACTGAGACGAAAGGTGTTCATTTATGAGAAAAGTGCAAAAACAGCCTGAAACTATAAACACAGATTTTATCCATCTGAGCAGGATCCTGATATTTTTACATCCAAAGAGGAAACTGGACTTTTATACAAGTAAAGACTGAACACTGAGCATTTGGAGCAAACTTCAGATTCATCATCCACATGCTGACCTTATTATTAGGAACTCGTGTTTAATGTTAGCGTCACGATTCAAACAGGACATACAAAGGAAATTAAAGGCAATCGTTACTGGTCCAACATAAATTTGCTACAAAGTCATCCTCAAAATCCAGTTGTAGTCTTTAATGACTGAGCACAGGAGAGAAAACACACACACACACACACACACACACACACACACACACACACACACACACACACACACACACACACACACAGCAAAGTTGTGTGTGCAATCAGACGTAACAGCCACATCTGTTCAGGCTCCTAAATGAGATCTTCACAGCTCGTTTCTCATTCAGATAATCCACTCTCACACAGCTGTGAGACTCCTCAGGGCGTCACACATGTAACTGAAGTGGGCAGATTTATAGAGGTTAAAGGAACAGAACATGAAACGTGTCATAGAAACAGACAAAAATGTGTCATCAACTCATTTAAAGCTCGAGGGGCCGAGAGCAGGTCACCATCAAACTAACCCAGACTGTTAGCCGTGCGCTAAGTCAGCTCATATTCTGAGCAAACAGGCCTCTGTAGATTTTTTCCTCTCTTAAAATTTGGGGAATTTTGAGATTAGTATAAAGCTGTTTTTTCTAATTAAATTATTTCAAACTTTTTGCTAGCGATAACCACCGTGAATGATTTTACAGTAAGAGCACCACAGATACCAGCAGGGGCTGAGCCGCTGAGCTGGAAAAGGGCAAGTAGATTCTTATTTTACAGAGCTGCGGCATTTGGCTCCGAGTCTGAGAGATCCCATCGATCAAGTGAAGTGGGGATGGGAAGTAGACCACACGATGAAAGAAAAGTTACTCCCCCCGAGGGGGGCACGATGAAAAATATGACATGAAATACCAACGAAGAGAGGAAACCAAAAGCTTTATGTCACACAGGACTGCTGCACGTCCAGGTTCTTCCCCTTTAACTTTTCCTTTTGTTTTCCTGATAACTTGAACAGACCTGCACCGTTTTAAAGT
This sequence comes from Rhamphochromis sp. 'chilingali', assembly GCF_963969265.1. Lineage (NCBI taxonomy): Eukaryota > Metazoa > Chordata > Actinopteri > Cichliformes > Cichlidae > Rhamphochromis > Rhamphochromis sp. 'chilingali'. The sequence continues at coordinate 38,153,403 of NC_137936.1, forward strand.
CAGCAGTCACCAAAACAAGGAAGCGTCCGCACTAAAATCACTTCCAATGGTTGGAAGAAAAGCAAGAATGGGTTCAGTCTGTCTGTCTGTCTTCATTAGTGGCCATAAGTGCATTGGACCGGTCAAAGTTTCACTGAGTCTGGATGTAATTCAGTTAAATGCCTAGATGTTGCTTTTCCTTTCAATCACAGTCCGGAGGTAATGCTGAGTGCTTCTGATTGGCCAGAGGTGATGTGGATTCGTCATGACTGCTGGATGGCGAGAGGTCACAGCCTCGACACGTCTTGATTCAAGTACAGCTTCGAGTTTTATAAAGCAAAGCTTTGTATTCCACTCATTGTGAGTCCATGTGTATGTTTGTGGGTGAGTTTGCATGGATTATTAAAAAATGGACTCCAGTATAAAATAACAATAAAGAGAATAAAAATAAGGAAATGCTGAGAAATGACGAAGAAGAGGCTAGAACTGACAAACAAAATGATCACAGAGACAATGAAGCTAGAAAATACAACAACAAAGAAAAAGGGACCACAAAAAGATACAAAATAACCACAAAGACACCAAACTACTAAAACCTACTAAAGCTACAGAGAGATGAGAACACAAAGCGACGCATAACATCCAGAAATGTTTCACAACAGGCGCTGAACATAAAACGACTGCACGATGATGGCACGCGGCCTTTTTTTTGTTTTCCATCGTGTTGTAGTCGTCCTCACCTCTTTAAGGTCACTTTGTGTCTCTTTATGGTTATGTTGTGCTCCTCTGTGCCTTTTCACTGAACTCTGTGACTTTACAAACACTTACTTCACACAGAGGCTCTTTGCAGGGGTCCTCTGACCTCTCGGCCCCCCGGGCCTGTGCTTAAAGGGCCGGTTCGGTAATCCATTCACGTGTGAGTGTGTACTGGCGTGTGTGTGTCAGCGAGGTCGGGATTAGTGAGTCCAGGTCAGAGTGTCAATTTGTCCTTTCTGCACTGGCCACACATGAGTTTTTACACCAAATTATGTCCATTGATTCTACTTGTAGATCAGATGTACAGACTTGTGCAACTGTAACCATTTAAGATGCTTCAAAGCACTTTCGTCCTCATCGCTAATATAAAAGTACCAGCTGTATCCAAACCTATAATCAGATAATTATATCGCTCTGTTTAACTTTATCATCCAATCAACAGCAGAGAATTAATGGCAAACATTTGCTGATTGCTGAACTTTGTGCTGCACATCGGTGTGTGAGCTACCTTGAGCGCACGCACATGTTGCGGGGACGTAAATCTGCCTACACACTTGGTTTCAGGTTAGATTAAGACTCGAGAAGACGAATGTAAGTCACACATCAACAAGTGAAACCATGTTTGTCACGCTGTTCAGTGCAATGATGCGTCTACGGAGGTACAAGTCGTGTTAAAATGAAAACTAACCTAAAGAATGACTGAATGTAACAGAACTGACTAAAAGAACAACGAATAAAGAGCTCCTTTAAAAACTGATGATGCAGGACGGCACTTTTGTTGCATCACAGCTGTGCCACAGTTCTTTACAGCTGTGTTTTGTACCAATGCACCAAAATCCTGTTCAGACACGCACAGTTATCTCCTCCTTCTTACAGCTGCTCCCTTTAGGGGTCAACTCAGTGGATCATCTGCCTCCATCAACCCAAAAAACACAAATCCATCTTTGCAGCTATGCAATCTTCTCAAGCTGCAATTCAGTGGAAGTTGACTGTGACTGTATGTCCCAGCATGAAACAGCACAGCTGGTTCACATGTATTCAATCTTTTTCTCTTTACCCAATTTAACCAGCAGTGACTTTTATCGTCAGGACAGTGAGCACAGGCACGATTACTCACTGTGGGAGTGTTAAATTTGTTCCTCGCAGTAAAACGTATAAAAATGTCATATTTTCTTAGTTTTGGCTTTACTTTAAAAAAGTTGATTCAAGATTCAAGTGACTAAGAAAACGTCAAGACGCCAAAGAATAAACTGAGCAGTCGGATTTGATCAACATCACAATGAATTACATAAAAAGATAAAAGCATCCGAGAAGACTTAAAGTGCTGCTATACTTTGTGTTGTATGTGAAAAGTTCAGAAGAGTCTAAAGTCTGGAGCATTTTATTTTCACTGTGAGGTGCGTAAGTGTGAAAGCGCGTCAGAGTGAATACGAGCCTGTGTGACATCTGTGTGTGTGGCTTAGCTGTGTGTGCGTGTGATTGATCGTTCCCTGTGATGAACGCTGATTGCCTGCAATCAGGGAGGTGATTAAAACTGGATTTGCTTCATTAAAAGTGTGCGTGTGTGCTCAGACCTTGGCGAGCGGTGCAACGTGATTTGCACACATGCTTGCTTCAGCCAAACACGACATGTTAGCACAGGAGCGACGAGCCTGCCTCCCAGAGAGCATTTTTACATTCAGCTGCAGTGAAAAGAAAACAGGCCTGTGTTTGAAAGCAGAGCTCAGGATCATGCTTCCTCTGTTAGCCTGCTGAACTCATTTATACATTTAGCAAGTTGCTGAAATCCAAAGTGCAACATGCTTCTCCTGCAGAACAATGTCCACAAGTGAGTTAGAAGTAGTGAGTTTTTAGATGCAGGCAGCTCTCAGTGAGGATGACAGCGGTCTGAATAAATACAGGGAAAACCCAGAGTGACTTTTTCTGACCTTTCCATCTGTCTTCATGTACACGAGGTGACAGCTATAGGAAGTGAGAGCGACCCAGGGCGCTACCTGCTTAACAAAACAAAGCATCTGATCCCTGTCCTGGTGCTGCCGCCTCCTCTCAGCGCCAGGAACTCAGTGACCACGAGGCCCAAGATAGCGTCTAAGATCGTTGTTTCCATCAGCAGAGAAAGCTATAGAGGGCCCCCGTAGTGACACAGACATGATGTTGATTAATCACATACAGCATGAACGGGAGGAGCTGCACGGAGGTGGGTTGTAAAGTGGCTTGCAGATGTGCATCAGCTGTAGACAGAGTGGAAATTTTCTGACTGGACCCTAACCCATCAGCTGATGTGAGGTGGCAATGAGATCAGAGATCTGAGCTCGACTTCATCGCCTGCCTCACTTCTTTCTTCAGGAAGAATTTTAATAAAACATTTTGCTCCCTTTTTGAAAAAATAAACATTTTATCTCCATGCGACTGCTCCTCAAGTGAGTCACTGCATTAAAGTTACTAACTAAAGTTAATATTCTAATTTGGCTCAAATATATATTTTACCTTTCTGCATTAATGGTAATGAATCGATCATTCTAATTACAGGCACAGTGGCTCACAGGTAACAGGAATCCACGCAGGGCTCTCGAGTGGGGTTCGTTCCTTAAGTTTCTCCATGAGCTCCGTTTTCACGCACCCCTAAAAAACAAGCTCAGTTAAAACTGTAACCGAGTAATTTTAAAGATGTTATTAACTTAATCTTTGGGTTGAAGTAAGAATGAATCATCTGTGAGACTTTCATTGTTCAGTTTTTGTCATATATTTTAAATGTAAGAAGAGCTGAAATCAAAGTCGTTTCTTAGAGAAGTATTTTTTTAGTATTATGTTTCGGGCCGTACCTCCCTGCGTGATTAATTTTTCCTCATCAAACAAACTAAAAATAGAGGTAATACAAGTTTGTTTTGGATACAGTCTTGGCACATTAGTGCAGTAAATAACTCGCTCAGAGTTGGAAGCCCTCGATCACTCGATAAGAGAATGGCCCGAGGGAGCCGTGGGGCAGGTTGGATCAAATCACGCCATGTGCAGCTCTGCTCCCCGCCTGCAGCGCAGCAGGACGCTCTGTTAGTCTGAGCTTTCACGCTTCATTAAAAAGTCAAATGGAAAAAAAGTATCTCAGAGTTCGCCTCCATATTTGGTGATTTCACGTCTCCTCCATCAGTTTGCATCCTGAGTGTAACTCTGAGGTTGAACTGTTCAGTGCTGCATCTCGCCATCACTCAGAAATACAAACACAGAAACATTTTTCACACATTCATCCATGCTCGTGTGTGATCTGTTCAGACAGACGCACACACCACCTAGTAGGAGAGGAAAGTCAGGTCTGTTTACAGCTACTACATCTGTTCAGTGTAGCAGACGTCAGGGGAACCACCTTTGATCCGAGTCCAACGGAGCTGCAACCAAAGAGCAGCGGCCAACAGCCCTCAGGCTGTAAATCCCCCCCATTAGATTTATTGCTAATTTATTGGCCCATGCAAGAAAATCCTGTTTTTAATTTCAGCACCGATAGCTCAAAGCTTTTCCTCGAGCTATAATGAATCCAGGGAAGATTCACAAAGGTCTCTGAGAGCAGTCACACGCTCAGCTTGCTCAAATACTGTATCACATGCTTTTTAGTGCTCCAAATATCCCATTCATCACCATCTTTACTGAATTATCTGTCCATTGTCCCACTTCCTTTCTGAAAAACAGGTCAAAATGCAAAAATATTTGTTTTAATATCATATAAGAAAAAAGAGGATGAACATTCCCATAATTTGGGAAGTTTGGGAACTTTCACAAAAGGGTTAAATTAAGCGGGAAAAGAACCTTAGAGTCATAAATCAGTCATCTGTGGACACAGTGACAAAACAAAACACACTTTAGATTTACTGCATCTTATAATTCCAAAAAATATCATCTTAAAATGTTGAGTGTGAATAAACGTCCATAAATCTGACTACAAATTATAAAAATATGCTCCTTATCTCCAGGAAATGCTGCAGAGTCCCCAAGTTTGATTTACTGTCACCATAATTCAGTCAATAATGTGTTTTTTTAATTTAAGCACTGGGTGGTGGAGGGGGGTGAGCACTTCTGGGGTCCTGTGGGGTCGTGTTTCCTTATTTTCTTGCAAATTTTTATTCATTTTCTAGACCAACTTATTCTGGAAATGCCTTTTTCACATTAAAGGCATCAGTTTGCTCTACAGCGTGGAGCCACAGGTTTCCTAATAAAGTCATTTGTGCATTAACAACCAAGATAGAAGAAGTTACTAAATTCATTATTTCTATAGAAAAGTAGGAGGAAGTTTAAATTGTCTTCTTTGTGAATTTGACACGTGACATTTTCTTTTCCTGCGTGTAGGAATTTAAAAAACAAACTTGTATCACACAAAGAGCAATGACAGGTTGCTGACTGGTACATCATCAGCACTGAAGTCAGAGAGCGTTCGTAACTTAAAGGGAAACACGACAAAGTTCAAAATATACTCTTTGCATGAAAACACCTTGAAATCCATCAACAGTAAGTGTTTGGTTAAATTTAGCAACAGTGTTCAAACATCTTTATACAGGAGACTCCTCTGACCTGCAGCAGTCTGCTCTGTGAGCGTCTCCTGGCAGGCTTTTAACCACCAACACCAATCATTTGTTATTAAATTACCATCTTTGCATTTATATAAACTCATGAGCGGGCTGTTTCCTTCTTCAGGGTTTCTGTTTGTGTATCCAAGGCTCCAAACTGACATAAGCAACGGTTACAGTTAAAAACAGGACAAAAGGGTGAAAAGTGTTCGTGTAAAGCAGAGGCAGCTTTGCTCTTTAGCTGGAGATTAAAACGAAAAACCAGTTAAAGTGTTTCATGGACTGTTTCCTTCAGTTATCTTGGAGCAGTTTTCACTTTAATATAAACTGCATGGGTTGCATTAACGTTAAAATTCCCCCGCGGCTGTTGAAGCTCACGTATCTCAGAGAAACTCGATTCTCAAAAGGCAAATCAGGATGAATGAATCTCACACTTCCTGCACCTCCGTCCGTTCAAACTCCGGCTGAAGCTGCATTCCTGCTGAAGTGTCCACTAGGAAAGGACACAAATAACACTCAGAAAGGAGAGTGGATGAGGAGAGAGCCCAAAGAGAATCATTAGTCACACATTTTTATTATGATTAAATCATTTTCACCCCTCAAGCTCTTTGAGCTCCTTGAAAACACTGAATTAATTTCCCACAGAGGCGGTGACCCCGCCGATGCCGAGACGGGGGAGAGGCCGAGTTTTGTTAACGCTCGCAGATAAAAACGTGGCGGTTAGATAAGAACTCGCAGGATTCCTCGTCTGCCCGAGCGGCCTGCCTGCTCTGCATCGCGTCTTCCCCACTATCACAGAACCAAAAACGCCTCACATACAACACGGCGGCAAAGATCAGACAAACGCACACTTGAGGACACTGTGGACAGCGATTACACGTGCACGTGTGCTTTCATGGAGCACAACCTGGTGTGTGTCAGCTGAGGGGTGTTTCTCACATCACGCTGAAAACATCTGGTTCTCTGCTGAACTCTGACAGGAAGTCTGGCAGCATCACCGACCGGCCTGACAGCCACAGCATCCATATCACAGTTCATCTGGAAGGTTAACGTGTGGAGGTAAAAAGGTAAAACTCACAATCTAAACATCTCTGAGAAAACCTTTGCTGAATGTAACTTATTTAAAATGAAGACAGAAGGTTGTTATTCCAGTCAATAACTCAGAGCAGTAATATTGTGGTTATGAAACTCTCTGGCACATATGTGCAGCATATTTCAAGGATTATTGATATAAATAGTTGCAGCAGTGGCCCAAAAATTCAATATTTACCACAACTATGTTCTTATTTTCCTGAAGGACGCTGGCGTGTTCTGAAACAACGCCTTGATTAGTCAGAATTTCTGCATCTTATCTCTTTAACGTTAGCCATCTGCAGAGGTTCCTTCCTGTTCTCTGTCCAGTTCATTTCTTCTTGATTTTACTCAAAGTTTGAGACATTGAGCTTTAAATTCAGCTCCTGAGAAATCACCGTCTTCTCAACATTCTCGCCTCTCCGCACTGAACTTTATATCTGTGAATCAGCTGCTGCAGTAACACAAAACTCAAAAACTGCACCGACATACTCAGAGTGGTGTCAGCTCAAGTCTCAGTTTGGTTGAGATCCGACCACATCAACAGAAGCTGGTCGCAGGTGGGTGGAGCTGAACTGCATCATGCTGCATGTTGCATGGTCTGCCCAGAAGAAAACGTAAAGGCAAACAAAGAAAACTGTGCTCTTTGCAGAGTCCTCGACTCGTTTTTGTTTAACGGGCTGATGAACGACCGTGAGGTCGAAGTAAAGACAAACAGCTGCCACACATCTGGTGGAGTCACACGCATTGTATTGATTATCATATAGTTAGGGCTGGATCCCTTAGTTATTACATAAGTTATTATAGGTGTAGGCTGCTGGGGGATTCCCATGATGCACTGGGTGTTTCTTATTCACTCACTATGTGTTAACAGACCTCTGCTGAATCATATCTGTTATTAACCTCTGTCTCTCTTCCACAGCATGTCTTTATCCTGTCTTCCTTCTCTCACCCCAACCGGTCGAAGCAGATGGCCCCGCCCCTCCCTGAGCCTGGTTCTGCCGGAGGTTTCTTCCTGTTAAAAGGGAGTTTTTCCTTCCCACTGTCGCCAAAGTGCTGCTCATAGGGGCTCATATGATTGTCAGGTTTTTTCTCTGTATGTTTAATTGTAGGGCCTACCTTACAATATAAAGCACCTTGAGGCAACTGTTGTTGTGATTTGGAGCTGTATAAATAAAACTGAATTGAATTGAAAAGTTCAGTGAAATCACAGAAACATGAAATTTCACCCCACAAAAAGCAAAACAAAGCACAGCCAGGCTGAGGACTCACAATCAAACACAACAGAGAGGACAGCACTGCACACCTGCACAGAGACTCAGCACAGACCAGGGAGAGAAGGGTTACGAACAGGTGAATTCAATTAGACTCTGATGAGGGCAGGTGAGAGAAGGAGGGGAAATAACCTTCAAAATAAAACAGGAAGTGAACTGAAAGCAGGGCAGAGGAAACATGAAAAATGACAGGATTCCAATAAAAAATAAGCACAAATAAGAAAAGGGGCCGTGACAGTTAAAGATTCAAATGCTGTGAAAATAAACACAAACTACAAATTATCAATTTGAAAGGTCACATAAAGGTTCTTTTTCAAAACAACACAAATGTGTTTGAGAGTCCAAATGCATGATTTCCCCCGAGGAGACGCACACAATGATGTGCTGACAGTTTCTTGACTAGAGCACAGTGATCCCTCTGTTTCAGCGCGCAGCGTCACCGTACACGCACACAAGCTGCAACACATCGCCTCACTTAGCACATGCTAACACTTAGAGGCGACCCCGGGGAGCGGGCCATCGCACCGCTCACGTGTTCAGAGTTTGGACTCAAATGAAAGGAGGTCTGTAGATGACAGAAACCAAACCACAGCCAGCCCGACACCTTGGCCACGGAGCTGGTGAGGGCCGCCTTGTTCTCCATTTGCACAGGAAACTGCCGCTCTTTTCGTACCTCCCAGCGGAACGTGAACACATTTTTCAGGGTTTTTTGGACACACACACACATTTGCAGCGAACTAAAGAGCAGAAATCTCACATTATCCATCTCCCAGGAGGCATCAAAGAAAAACATTCTGCAATTTACTGAAATAACAAGAAGATTTTATAGTTCAGAGAAATATGCTGGCATGTGTTTCAAACTACTCGCGTCTATAAAACTAACGAGGGAAACCATATTTAATATTTAAAGCCATTCAATAGCTCAGAGATTAAAAAATACTGACAACAAACAATTAAACTGTAAAATGAGAAAAGGCCAAATGTAGGAATGAGAAAACTACAAAATGTAATATTAATGGCTGTATGTCATCTTTACCTTTGATGATACAGTTTCTGTGAGTGTGTGTGTGTGTGTGTGTGTGTGTGTGTGTGTGTGTGTGTGTGTGTGTGTGTGTGTGTGTGTGTGTTTTCTCTCCTGTGCTCAGTCATTAAAGACTACAACTGGATTTTGAGGATGACTTTGTAGCAAATTTATGTTGGACCAGTAACGATTGCCTTTAATTTCCTTTGTATGTCCTGTTTGAATCGTGACGCTAACATTAAACACGAGTTCCTAATAATAAGGTCAGCATGTGGATGATGAATCTGAAGTTTGCTCCAAATGCTCAGTTTGACACGTTTTTTTCTGCTCTTGGATCAGTCTGACGTCAGAGAGAGAGGATATCCTTATATGGCACTTTCACCTGCAAGCCCCACACACACCTGATGTTTGAACCCTCCATTTATAAGGGAAAGCCAATCAGAAGAGAGCTAGCTTAAAGGCAGACAAGCTAAAATGGTTTATTTCAGACTGGGATGAACTCCACAAAAGGCCCGAAGTACATATACAGGGATTATTTTGAAGCGTGGATCATGTAAAATTACTTTATTAGAGTCCATGTATGTGATTAAAATCTTTATATATTAGTTACATTATGCATATATTATCATCTTAGTTTTAACAGAGCATTTTAGTGCTTCAGTTTTAAACGAGAAAAGGCTCTAAGGGTGAGAGTGCTCCTCATTTTATCCTCCAACTAGTTCTGGAAACGAGCAGCCTTCTGAAAAAGGTCACAGGCTGTTCATCGTTTAGCTTTTAGCTCGGAGCCTTCTTTGTAATTATTTGTGGTTTGTGGTTGTGAGCATTAGTTATATGACTCCTTAATAAAAAACTTTTGGTACTTAATCATCAGGATACTCCTCGTACATACATGGGAACTGTACAGCAGGCTTTCCAAGGCAGACACTTTATTTTCCAATAAAATGTTAAGTAACAAAAATGCAGGTTTGCACGAGTGCGAGAAAAATCATTGAAAAACTTGTTTGGGGCACCAAGTTAAAGTTCAGGCCCTGAACCAAACTTTACCCACAGAGGCTGCGACGTGTTTCCTGGTAATGAGATCGGGGTGTCGGGTAACACATAACTCCTGGTGGGCTCTGAAACTGGACTCGTCTGTTTGTTATTTTAGTGAAGTCAGGTAGCGGCGTCTCTCTTCTCCTCCGTTTATTTGACATCGGTGACGGGACACATGTGGAAAAAAACGCCCCAGAAGCCACGTTTACCTGCCTCCGCCGGGCCAGCGTGCTCTGACATTAAAGAGGTCTCGTGTAAAGCTCCCTCTTTGGTCTTTACTTCATTTTACGTCAGTGTTTTCTGTTCATGTTCTTTTTTTAAGCTGCTAAGCTGTAAAGAAACTACTAGCTGTTAGCAGCTAGCCACAGTTGAGACGCGCTCGTATTTCTGTCTCCATGGAAACAGGTTATGTAAATACAGTTTGACTGACTGAAGTTTGGCCACAGCTCACATTTCAATCCCAGTCAGAACTGGTGACGGTGGATGATGTTTGTTTTTCATAGCGGATCCGGTGGCGGGCAGTCGGCCAACACCGCGCTCGAGTGAAGGACGTGAGGCGGGTCAGCCAGAGTGAACGTCACAGTATCAGAAACTTAATTGGTGCCTGTGTTTTCTTATCTAGACACGACTCTGACCACCTCGTCTTCCCTCCATCACTTCGACCCCATTTTCCTCTTTAACCTTTCGACCTGTCCTCTGCATCAAAGCTGCTTATGAAATCATGAAAATGTGACTTTCACCATCGAATCATCACCTTAAGGTCTGCAGCATCTCTTTCACTCAGATTTCCAAATCACACAGGACGATAAAAAGCCTCTGGTGACTTCATTAAGGAAGTTTTATTAAAAACTTGACCCAAAAGATGCAGCTTTACATATTCACCCTTTAAACTCCTTGAGCATCGCAGCAGGCGATGCATTTTCTGTCCTGTTTAACAAACCGGCACGCCGCATTCAAAGCTCCGTCCTTCCAACGTGTTCTCTGTCTGGATCGCATGAAATAACCTCCCATTAGTCTGTGTTGCTCATCCAAAAAACGCGTCTTTGAAAAGACAAATAAAACAAACTAGCACGCTATTTTCACGCCTCAGTTCTCATCCCCACCCGTGGCCTCAATACTAATGAGATTTTTCTAATTCTCCACAATAAACTGTGTAACCTGTAAACCAGGAGCACATTCAAGGTCTTTGTTTGTAGTGCAGGAAATGCAAGAAGAGGAAAAGTCGCGCTATCACATGTACTGCTGTCGCTCTGCTTTTCTCTTTAAGGACAACAGAAACAGTGATGGTAAAATCAAAGAAGCAGCTGCGCTCACAAGTCTGACACCAGTTTGTCACCACAGTAATTATAGTTTCTCAGCTTCGGTGTGATGTTTTCCATGATTTAGATACAACAGAATTGTTGTTTGAGGTTTTATGTGTCCTCAGGCAGACCTCATCTCTGCGCCTGATCAGGATTTGTGCTCTGAATCAGATTAACAGCCACAAAAAGGGACGTCGAGGGTTAAAAGTTGAACTCACAGCAAAAGAAACCTCAACACCGTATCCCCCAAAATTCTGTTTGGAAAGAAATGTAAATTCGGTGGTTTTGTAACAGTACATGTACCACTAAGGTGTTTCACAGTGCAGCTTCCACCTGTTGTGTTAAACTTCTGCATGTTCCTGCACACACTTTGCAGCAGGTGTGTTACCAGGACTTTGATCCGGTTCAGAGGAAGGCTCAAGTCTTTTGTACTGATGATGAATAAAGGCTGAATGATGGCTGGCAGCAGCTGTGTGAATGAAGGACCTCACTCACTGAAGATAATCACACTCAAACACTCACCGCCTCTTTGTGGAGTCCTTCAAACCTCTCACAGCCTTAAGCCCGCCGGCTTCCACCCTCTTTTAGAGTCATTTCTCAGAATTCCTCCCAGAAGCACGTTGTTCTTGATTACCTCGCTTCCTCCTCTGCACTCAGCGCTCTCCTTTCTCCTCCTCTCAGCCTTTTATCTCCGACCTAATGTAAGAAACTTAAGACACAAAGAAGCCCACGTACCTCTTTCTCTTCCTTCTAACCACCTCTTACAGCTGATCAAACAACAGGCTCCAGCTTTGATTTTTAGCTTCCTTTACTTTCTCTTATTTATACAGCACCAAATCACCACAACAGTCGGCTCAAGGTGCTTTATATTGTACAGTAGACCCTACAATAATACATACAGAGACAAACCCAACAATCATATGACCCCCTATGAGCAGCACTTTGGTGACAGTGGGAAGGAAAAACTCCCTTTTAACAGGAAGAAACCTCCAGCAGAACCAGGCTCAGGGAGGGGCGGGGCCATCTGCTGTGATTGGTTGGGATGAGGGGAGGAAGACTCAAAGTCTACCACAGTTTGTCACTATCGTCTACCTGAAGGAGCACATGGACGGAGACAAAGGCGCTCGTTTCAGAACATTTAATGAAATCTCATCCTTTTATACACCAGAGGGCGAGACATGATGTTTGTGCTGATTTTAGACATGAAAAGCTGTTTTTGACTCAAACACACAAACAAATATGATCAAATCATACATAAAACAACCATGACTGGATTTTAAATCTCAATATAAATCTCAGCATGGTGCACTTTGATGTTCCCTCTAAAGGTCGTCTCTTAGTAAACACAAACTGTAATTTAATCCAGTGTTGATAAAGATATTAAGTCTAAAATCCTGCTAGAGTTACTGGATTTTGCAAAATGTTTGCTTATTGAAAGAAAAGACAAACGTTGGCCTACAGCATAAGCTCAGGTTGGAGCAGATGAGCAGATGTTTCGTGTATGTATTCACAGGGTTATCCAACATGAATCAATTAACTTTTTTTATTCGGGAGACGATGGATGAGGAGACGACTCACACACCCTCTTCTCCTAATCGTTTAACTGTCTGTGCTGAATCTTGGCGCGAGACTCGTCTAAACTCATGAAGCTGAACAGATCAGAGGAAAAAGGCAGATTTTGACAGTAAATTCTTTAACGTGGGGATCATTTCTCTCTAAGCATCTTTGATCCTTCTCCCATATCTTCTTCCTTTAAGCCCTCCACGTCACGGCCCCTCGAAGCTCTAAATCACAGCTAAAGAGTTTCCTTTTGAACCTTGACACAGATAACTGCAGGCATTTAATAGATCAAGTTTCAGGACTTTAAAATGATGAAAACCACCTCAGATGCATAGCTAAGATAACTCCAGCAGCTATTATTTCACCGGTCGGGCCACATTTATTTTTCCTTAATTTGGCCTGCCAAGCCGACTGCTGTCAGGAGCAGTTTACAGAAATCAAACTGACAGACGTTTACTTTCAGCTCTGATGATGAGGTTTCATCGCCGGCTTCCTTCTGCCAGCGCTTCTCGTTGTTTTACTAAATACACGACTGAAAAACGTCTCCTATGACATTTTTAGTCTAATCAGCACCTGATCAGTGTTTGCATTATGACCCTTCACACAAATTATTTTACACTGTGTATCCAGTTAATTGGAAAGGGAAATAAAATTTTTATTATCAGTATTAATGTTCTTTATCTCCCACCATCTACACCAATCTATCCTGACTCCCTGCAAAACTTAACTACATCAAAATGAAGGATTACGTATAAAAATGTCAGATTTATTCAAATTGAATGCAATACTTTTGATGAACCCCTTAAATTAAAGCAGGAAGTCTGCGCTTCAGTCAGGCTGTGTGCAGTCGCATCTATGATTTAATACTGACTGCACAGTGTACAGAGCACAGATGCAAAATTACAAAAACTATCACTGTTAAAATCTTACAGAAAAATAGGTGAACATGATTTTATGTCTACAAAAAATCGAAAATTATTCTGTTAGTTTTCAGGAAGCAAACTTTGCGTCCATGTGAATCCATCCGTGTGAGACACTGAACACTTTTAAAACTTAAAGAAGCACTTTGAGGTTTCCAGCAGGAGGATTCCTCCCAAACAGGAAGTGGAAAAGCACCAATCACAGTTCACTTCATTCACCAAATCATCATATTTACCACATTTAACTTAGCTTCATTTTTTTAACTAGTTTGTTCAAGTTTATGTGTACACAGTTGAACAGATGACTGCCAACATCTTCCTGCTATTATGCTGCTTTTATTAAAAGCTCCTGACGGTGAGGACGACCTCCACCGTGATCCAGGGACTGCCGACACCCCCGGCTCTCTGTAAATGGCACTCAGGCTCATGGATCAATGATCATGACAGTTTTGAATATTAATAATCATGAAACTGGGCTCACAGTTGGTTGTTAGTCAGTGGTACTAGCATTGCTATTATGCAAATGTACTGCTTTATACGTCTGAAGAAGCCTGCAGGCAGCGGAGACTGAAGAAGTCACGTCGGTGTGAGTGCTGAGACATTTCTGCACGCAGGTGAAGCTGCGGGCGCCTCGTGTTCACGCTGTTAACGCTTTACACTGGAAGTCGTGAAAAACAGTCATATTCATTCAAACACTGGTCCTGGCCTCGGGACAGAGAGGCTGAGAGAGAGGAAATACACGTTGCACTTTAAATCATCACGTGTGAAACTCATTTATCTTTTGTGACTTTTAGACTTTCAGGCATTTTATACAAAAAGTCACATTATGCTGTGTTTCTACTGGAACCTGCACTGCTGTGAAATCTCCAGATGTTTTAGAAAGGAGGAAACACAACCTGGATAAAACTGTATGTTTACATTGATTTATTATAAGTACTGTGTGTTTGTAACTGCTTTAGGAGAACAGGACCTGTTTTTATTCATCTCTGTGGATTTCTGACTAACACCAGTAACACTTACCTGCTTGGTGACCAGTTTGTGAGGTTTTAACAATTAAATGAGACAACAAACGGCAAGAAATCACATCCTGCAGGACGTTTCACATTCTGAGTCTTTACCCAGTCTCAAGAGTCTGATTTAAATTATACTGTTTTATTTAGTTACAAGAGTCCAAGTAAACTGTAGTAAAAATCCTTTGTTAATCCAACATTTCATATGGCTCTTGTTTTTCTCTTGTTTGCATGTTTTTTCTTAGTACAGTTAATTAATCAGAAAGTTCTTAGATTTATACTAAAACTCACTTTTGTGATTCCTGAAAACTTGCTAATGTTTGTTGCTTAACGTCTATTTAAGATGTTAAGCAATCAACTTAATTCAGCTTAAACAGTGTCTCCTTATCTATAAAGGGTTTAGTTGGGAACAGCCACCAAAGAAAAACAAGCTGTCTGGAGGACAGTCGTGGAAAAAGGCGTCATTCTGGTCTCTCTCGTTTCAAAAAGCATCCTTCTCACACAAACGTCCCATTTTTCTTTAAACTCTTTTTGAAAGATCACATTTCTCACCGATTCGAAACACGTGTGTCGGGCATCGAGCCGCTCACACCTGTAATCGATAACTCCTCTCAGGACTGAGCTCATCTGCATCGGCACGCACAAACAAACGTGAACTTTGGCTTCGCTGCTTCACCACAACAAGCGGCGGGCTGGACTCACAGCCTCGCCCCCAAACTAAAACCACAAACGGCTTCATAACAAGATCGTAAGTCATCTAGAAGACGATACACACCCTGAGCTGTTGTTTTACTCCCTTTTTTTCCTCTGCTCGCTTTTTCTCCAAATTCAAAACAATGATAAAGACATTGGAAATGATGCGAGGGTGTGACACTTACAGTAAGAGGAAATGTGGGACTGCAGCTTTGTCTGAGCTCATATTTGCTCTGAAGTCAGTCGAGTCCTTTGTGTTCGGAGAGAGAATGAAATATGAATGTAACCCAGAGCTGTCTCCGTGTCAGAGGACGAAACAATGAGGACAAATTGAGTGATATGTAACAAAGCCGAGCCAACATTACCACAGAGGTAGAAATCATTAGCATAGCGAGTCAGAAGAAAAATGATCACCTATCAGTCGTTAGTGTCTTCTGCAAAATCTGACCCAACACATCACACAGTGGTGACACAGCCGCAGCTTACAAATCACATTAAACGATGCCTCGTGATCTCTTTGGTCACATTTATCATCTGGATGAGGACTTGCAGCTGCCATGACTCAGTTTTTCTGCCTTTATCACTGTTTGCGTGGGTGTGGCCACACGTCATTCTCCCCTGGACAGAAACCCGCATCAAAAAGTTAAAAAACCTGGGAGAACATCAGAGACACAGAAGAAACATCAAGCCCGCCTGACAGAAGGTCGTCTCCGTGAATAAACAGCATCTTACTGTAAATGTCATCCAGCTTCTGAATCCACGAAGAGATAAAAGCAGAGGACAGGAAGTTGTTCTGGAGTTTCCTTTAACAACATGTTGTCTGAAGATTTTGTGGCGCCCCAAATCAAGAGCACATTCCTCATAAACTCCGGTGCTTCCTGTCGCAGAGAGGCGCTGCCACTCTTTTCATCCTTCCTGCTAACATCTCTGTTATTTGATGGTAAAAAGCACAGAATAAAGGGCAGCTTTACTCATGCACGTGCAGCAAAAAGAGAGAACAGAGCAAAAGTAACACTGGTTTGGATTTGATGACCTGAAAGATCATCACGCCGTGCACAGGCGAGCTTCACAGCTTGGTGGTTTAACTTATCTGACTCGTGTGGTCAGTGTACTCCCCTGCTCTGAGGAATTATTCTGCTTCCACGCAGGATTAAAACCAGAGCAGGCGTCTTATGAGTGGAAAGTCTCACCGTGGAGGCCGAGCTGGCCTGTGACTTTAAAGAAGTAATGAGGACACTTTTTTAAGGACTCCTCGGGGGCTTTCTCTCTCTCCGAGGGCTGAACCGGAATATTCCTGCTGTTTTTTCTCTCCCGTGTCCTGCCGTTTATGGGAAGAAGCGACAGGGAAGCCGATGACCTTCTTACATTCCCTTCAAATTAAATGTGCTCTGTATCTGACATCACTGCAGGAATGCGGCCTGATTTCTAACTCTGACCCATTAGCTCTTGATCACTGGGTTAGAATTACATCCTCACATTTGTTAGGCAATGTTTTGTTTTCCAATTACTAAACTCTGCTGAGAACATTGTATATATTACCTTCATCTGCATGTGATCAGCACTGAGGTTTGGCCACATGGTGAACTGGAAGCAGATAAGGGACGGTCCTGTCTCAGTGCTCAGACTTAAATAAAGCTTTGTTTATGATGTTATCTCCAAACATCGGAGCGTGCCAAGTCCAAAAACGGCACAAACTCATGAGAAGGACGAGAGCAACAAGCGTGCTGATGAAATCTGGTGACTTCAGTAGGGATGGGTACCGGTGTCCGGTGCCATGATGGCACCGGTTCTGACATAAACGGTAGTAACCAGACCGAAAAGCAGCGCACATTTCGGTGCTTTATTTCGGTGCTTTTTTTTTTCCTGAGCTGCGATACACTTCTAGCCAATAATTTTACGTTTCCGAGGATAGTAGGTGGGGCCAGGTACGTGCGTTCTTTTAGAGCAGAGCTACAGATTAAAATGTCCAAGGCGAAGCGGTCAAAGTCTGGCTGTACTTCACAGCAAAAGATGCAAACTCAGCAGCAACAAGTGCTTTAAGCTGATACTGTGATACTGTCAAAGGAGGTAACACCTCGAATCCGATGAAACACCTGGCGACGCATAGCGTTTTTTTTTAAAAGCCCAGAAATGCGCCGTATGATAGCTTGCTGCGAGACCTCACACCGAGCGCATCTACTGTGCGTGGGTTGCCTGTTATCTGACCCGGAGTTAGCAATATCCCCCAAAAACCCCGAAGAGGAGAGTCCTGGCCCCTAGCCCTGCCAGTGTAGCAGAAATGATGAGGATGATGATGCAGCAGCAGCCGTTCTTCTCTGCGTGAGTCGCTTAATGTTGTTCGTGTGTAATTTACGTTGAGTAGGCTAACCACGTTATTACATTAATGCATGTAAGGTGAACTAGCAAACATCATCATAGCTACATGCGGCTGTCCTCTTGTTTGATGGCAGATACTCCCTTCACCCTGGCCAAAAAGGCTAAAATGACCAAAGAAAAAGTGGAAAACAGTTAAACATGAGAGGTTTTGGACAAAGTTTGTGTTCTCCATTCTTTAAGCACCGGTTTGAGCACCGTTTGAGCACCGGCACCGTTTCAAAAGTACCGATTTGGCACCGGTATCGGATAAAACCTAAACGATACCCATCCCTAGACTTCAGCCATAACAGGTAAAACTAACTGAACTCACAGGCAACAACGAGCCTGAGAAACACACCAGAGAGGGAATCTGTCATGGTCCTGGGCCATGTTGGCCCAGTGTTCTTAGTTTTCTTGTATGTTTGTATTTTGTTCCTTATTTAGGCCATGTTTTCTGAGTTGCCCTGTTGTGTTGTTCCCTAAGTGTTTTCCCTTCATGGCTTTTACCCCCTGTGTGCCCCTCTGTGTATCTGTGAGCCCTCGTCTCTCCTTATGTTTTATTCCATGTTTCCCCTGCCCATTATGTCCAAGTTCTCCCCGTGCTCTCTCCCCCCCCTGTGTGCCCTGTGTATTTATGAGCCCTCGTCTCCCTTTGTGGTTGTTTCATGTTTCCCCAGCCCGTTATGTCTGTGTTTTCCCCGTGCTCTCTCTCCTCCTGTCTGAACCTCTGTGCACTTCCTGTTTACTTTGTGACTCTCACGCCCGTACATGTCATGTTCAGTTCACCCCGCCCTGTCTCGTTATGATTATCAGTGTCACCTGTGTTCCCCGTGTGTTCCCACTTTCCTCGTTTACCCTCTGTGTATTTCTGTCTGCGTCTCCCTCTGTTCGGCGTGACGTCGTCCCTCTTGCTGTGTGTCTCTCTGTGAGTTTTCCAAGTTCCCAGTTTAGATTAGTTTGTATGTTTTTTCCCTGCCTGCAAATAAAGCTGAGTTTTGAGTTCACCTCCCTGAGTCTGTGAGTCCTGCACTTTGGGTCCAACTCCTGCCTGCCGCACAGCGATTCATGACAGAATCATCATTTTACATGTTAACCTGCATCACACCTGGTGAATTAAACCTTTTTACAATGATGTGTACGTCTGTAGAAGTTCATATTATAAGGCTTGACGCAACCGTACAAAAGTAGCTCTTCTGCCTCATCCATCGCTTCTCTTATTCTGAAAGAATATCATGTGAAACCTTCACAGACAGCTTCCTGCTTCTCTCGTTCTCTTACAGCAGGCTCATTCCTTAAAGAGGAGCTGAATGCTTAACCTGATTTAGAAACGTTTACAAAGCTAGATGGTCATAAAAATATGGCTAAAGCTTCAAATAATGAGATCAACGAGTAATTCCTGCGAGTTGCAGCAGCTCTAAATGCTCAGCTTCAGTTTCTCCCACTCTTGACTCTGCAGGACTCAGAAAGAGGATATCCCTAAAACGGCCCCCCACAGGGTCATCTCAGGCACACAGCCCTGCAGTTCAGCTTGTGAGGGGCCGTCAATCAATATTACTGTTAAAGATGACATAAAGGGGGAGGGGCTAAAACTGCTCATTCCAGACACCAAGGCCCAGTATCAGACAAAGAAGAATTATTTTAAATTTCATGCAAAGCTGCCTCGGAGAGTCCAGAAAGCAAAAAAGTGCAAACAGGCACAGGTTTCAGGTCTAATCTTACATGGATGCGTCTTCAGCGCGAAGCTGAGCTAAATAAAACCTGGGTTTGTGTCTCAGCACGTAGACAAGAAATGTTCTCACCAACTTCCATGTCGGAATATTTCTTTAATGTTTCATAGTTCTGCTGAGTTAATGTAATAGCTGATCAGCAGGGAATCAATTATAGAAATTATAGAAACAGTCAGTGATCCAAGGAAAAGTCAGGCCAGAGCCTAAAAGCAGCGCAGGGACTGCGTCTGCATGTTTCTGCTGGTGTTTTCTTTTTTTAAAGTTCTCCAAACTGCCAATCTGCTGCAGCTGCACACACAAACACAAGATTTGGACTCTGGTAGTTTATTAATGATAAAATCCAATTATCTCCAGCTCAGAGAGATCGGTCCATCGTGGAGTTTGTTTTTGGCTAAATGGATTATGTGCCAATATTCTGGACAGAAAGAGAGAAACTCCTACACAACGAATACAGAGGTTTGCTGTGTTTCCTCTGGGAGAATATTGCTGTGCTTGTGTAACATAACCACACACACACACTCACTCATGTGTTACGTACTTTTAAGGAGGCTGTAGTGTTAGAGTGTGTTTGGTAAACACTGCTGGTGAAACAGAGTGAGCTGTCAGAGCAAGTCGAGTATAACAGAGTGTGTGTGTGTGTGTGTGTGTGTGTGTGTGTGTGTGTGTGTGTGTGTGTGTGTGTGTGTGTGTGTGTGTCTGTTTAATCACTCTGAGTGTTTGCTGAAACAAACAGCTGCCCATTCCTCCCTCCCTCTTCAGTCACTTATAGAAAGGCAAAAAAACCCACAAACGTCTGTGTGTGTGTGTGTGTGTGTGTGTGTGTGCGTGCGTGCGTGCGTGCGTGTACGTGTGTGAGATTAAAGCCATGCCATCAGTACATGTAGCTCATAAAGCTACAAACTGTGACGCTGTTATCTTTAACCACAGCCTCTTATCTGGTAACGAGTTAAAGATCGAAGGCAACTGTCAGCTCCCCACCGTGCAACGTTAACCAGCGTCTATGAGGTGTGTGTGTGTGTGTGTGTGTGTGTGTGTGTGTGTGTGTGTGTGTGTGTGTGTGTGTGTGTGTAAAATCCCCCTCCTCCGCCTTCCATCATGCAATGCCAGCAGTGAAAACAAGGAAATGACGGCTTTATAAAACCGCACAGGAAGATCCTGAACTTGTATTAAAAGCTGCACAGAGAACCAGAACAACCCGAACGATGAGATTAAATCTGCAACAAAAAGCCAAATATGAGCCTCTGGTAACACTTCAGGCGTCCTGTGAGGACTAGTTCATCTGTCCGTCGTGTCCTCTGAACAGGAACATTACAAACTCAACCTGTGTTTTTGCTGTGCATGTTAAAACGTGTGCCACATATCTGCTTAAACTAGTAACAATTACCACAGTTTCATCACCCTTATGTTTATTTTTCCCACTCACACATTAATCCACACATCTAACCAAACTCAAACCTCATCTGAACTTAACACCAACCCAAACTTTACAGCGTCTCAGTCACCCGACCAGCTCAAAACATCATTTCTTAGTTAGGAGCTACACAGGTGTTTACCTTCATCCTGTGGATATATACAGAAGCGCCCGGCTACAGAGGTTCACAGAATAAATGAGCAGTTGCTTCGTTGCCTGGTCATGAAGATTTTCTTTTTCAGGTCCCTTTTACTCACTTTGCCAAATTTAAGAGGGGATCCTCCAGCTGTGGTGACACTTTTCATCTACATTTCAAGTTTTTGAGTTTATTAAATATGACTCTGAGTGTTCAGTCTGAGCTAAGCTAACTGTGACCGAACGGAAACCAAGACTTCCCCTAAAATTCAGGTCACTGTATATTATGGAGACTTTGTCTTTGTCCACAAACAGAGGCGTGTCTCTATAAGGCGATTGTATAAACACATCAAGACCCCGACAACCCCACACACACACACACACACACACACACACACACACACACACACACACACACACACACACACACACACACACACACACACACACCTTCAGCCAGCACAGTTTTAATTAACCGCCGTCACCCCTCTCTGCCCTCCTCTCTCTGTTCCTTCGCTGCTCTGCTTCGTCTCAGGTGGTTGACAGCTTCATTAACCTCAGGAAACCGACCTACCAACGTGTCATCTCTCCCTCTCCTCCTCCCCTCCTTCCTTCCTTGCCTCCTTTCAAGGTCCTCTTTTCTCTACCTCCCTTCTTTCGCTGACACCTTACCCTCCAAAAATGTCTCATCATTTATCATGACTTTTTACCTCTTTGTGTTTCTTCTCTCTTCATTTTTTGCTGCTCTTTTCCTTCCTTTTCTCCTAAATCTACCGGCTATAATCACAGCAGGGTCTAAGGTCAAAGTTTACAGTATGGCCAACGCCTCCAGTCCCCCCCCCCCACACACACACAGGCCGCATTCTTGACCTGATATTTCAGTAACAGTTCAGGTTTTTTGTGGATGTTTTGCCATCGTGGCCAAAGTGAATCAGCGCTGACAGACTCCCCGCAGCAACAAATATTTCTATCGACAAATCTGATCACACACCTCGGATTAAAGTGCATGTGGGCTGCAGATGTGTAGGATGTTTGTACATACTCAAATATGCCAGTTGGTGTTTTTATATGTGTCAGAGGGGCCAGCTATCACAATAATGTGTGCAGAGATAACACCCGTTGGCTCTGGACTGTCGCAGCTATCAGTAGGTGCTTTTACGTGTGCGTGTGTGTGTGTGTGTGTGTTGTGTTGCATCTGAAAAATTCCCATCCCACAGTCCCACATGAGGTCAGCGTGTTTAAGTTGGATTTTTTCCACACGAGTGTCAAAACTCCTCGTCAAAATGCGAAACAGCAGGAAGATGTTAAATCTGCTCTAAACCAACACAGGCGTCCATCCCTGAAACAATAAACCCAAACACACTTATACATATACATATTTATATACATATGACTTTGGAAATGTAACTCCAGAGGACTGGAGTTTCTCTCACTTTGCTGTCTGAATGTGAGCGTTTGGCGTTGGTTTTTCCTTCGCCTTGAGCACCGAATGGGTGAAGAGTTCTGACACAGAACACAAAATTTCACAAAGTGTTTGAAAGCTGTTTATTTATACTCTGCACAACCCTACACTGCTCCGACAGCTAACATGTAGTTTCACATTTACATCAAGGCTCTGACCGTTTGAGCCTTCAGGTCTCACAGCTCCGTGTTTGACAGACTCGGTTTGCTGCCTCGAGATGTAACATGTCAGTTTCACTGGTAACAACCTCATTTTTTAAATGCACGAGCTTTGAGTCTCCTTACAGTCTAACACACTTTCACTTGCTGTGTGAAGAAGAACTGATCAGTTACTCCTGCTGTTCTCTGTTAGATTAACAGAAGCTGGTGGTTGAATTTGTTTACTGTTGGATTCCAAGTAGCTGCAGCGAACAGCTGGTTACCAAGAGTCTGATGGTTAAACATCCTCAGCCTCTGATCACCTGGTGGAAGGCAACCTGTCTGCAAACAGTCCCAGCCCGACTCAGACTGACTGAGTCCTGAGACTCCAAAGTGAAGATAGGAACTGATGACGAGCGGTCACAATCTGGCACCGTCCTGAAGGCGAGCATTTCAGAAGGAATGAGATCACTGCACACACTGACAGTTATTCTGATTGTAACAACTGCTGTGACTGTTGCATTGTGTTTTTATCTCAGTGAGTGGAAATAAGTTTGCAGCTTTTAGCTGAAGAGTGAAGCCGGTGCAGAATTACTTTAAACCTGCATTGCTACTGATAACCAGCAGGGGGTGACTCCTCTGGCTGCGTTCTGTTTGCTGATGGCTTCATGAGCTCAATAGTTTCAAGTCATATTGAATTAAACATTTAGTTCTTTTCGCAAATGAACTCAAAACAGAGAGGATGTTGAATTTTGTCCTGAATGATTCGTTTTTTGTTTTGCACATTTAACAACTTGCTGAAACGTTCTCAGACTGCACCAACCCCACCTAAAGACTGTTTCCATGACTACAGCTAAAAAGCGGCCACAACTGTGCATTTCTCTCCAACTCCAATGTCGTCATCACAAGAAGATGCCGTGGTGGAGTTAGACTTGAGTTTATGTTCTGGGTTTTAAGTTTGTTTGTGATTTGCTGTTTAGCTCCAGGCTGTGCTCACACTCGGCACAGCTGTCTCGCTCTGCACCCGGGCACCTTCATCCACCCCTGGCATGTATTCACACTCCACAACACCAACCGTTTGTCTGAACTTCTGAAACCTCCTCTCTTTCACAGGCTCTGTCTCTCCATCTCCCTCCAACAGCCTTTTGAAAAGCACTCTTCGAGGACAGAGAGGTTCATGATTTCATAGGTTTTGTTAAGATCACCTCTACAAGTGAGCAAGTGTTACACTTAATGCCATTACGAGTGGATCGCAGAGCAACTGTCGCGTGATCACATAATGTCATCACATAGTTTTGGTTGCCAAGTCCTGCACAAGTTCCCTCATCACCAGTGAAAGGTAAAACGTTAACGTCGATGCATTTAAAAACACTCCAAAGCTGTGTTTTAAAATTCAGACAGCTTAACATAGACTAATCTTAATGTATGTCTCACAGTCATGAGCGAAATGTCCGCAGTATAAACACCCTGTGAGCCGGGCGTCAGACATATTTACACCACAGTGTTCTTCACAGCTGAGCAGGTCCAAACTTTCATAACTCAACAAGTCCGGCATTAAACCCAGATCACTGTTACGCTCCGTCTTGAGTATAAAGCTGGTAACTGTGGGAAAAATAAACTCCTCATTATTCTGAGATTTGGTTTATCATTTTTAACTAATGCAAGGTTATTTCATTTTACACAAATGACAGCAAAGAATCTCTCTTTTAGATGGAAACCATAAAAATATATAAAGTCTCTACAGACAGGAATCCTCACATGTTGTGTAAACGCACGCCTGTGTGTAATCGTGTGATCACGTCCACGTTTACGATCGCCGCGTGATGTGTCGACAGGCTGAGAAGAGTCCGAGTCCGTCCTGTACACGTGAGAGCAAACCCTGCCTGCATGTGTCGATGCATGCGTGTGCGTGAGCGTTCATGTGTGTGAGACCAGAGGTGCAGCTGACGAATGTTTGGCTGCGTGTGTTTTCCAGAGGCCCGAAGACGATCCCAGATTAGAGCACAGACGGGAAACAACAGGATCCAGGTTAGAGGTAGAAGCTTTCACGCACGCCGTGGCCCCGCAACGTTTGTCGGTTTACTTTTAAGCCAATCAGGCATGCACACATCCTGCAGACACACACACTCACGGGGATAAAGTGCATGCGTCACAGCTGACCCAGCGTCTGACCTGAGCAGGAATCCACAGAGAGCAGCCCTCATCCTGCAGCGAAGACCAGTGTGTGTGTGTGTGTGTGTGTTGGACTGTATAAGTGATGGAATAAACTACTTGTCTGTGAACACATCAGAGGAACACTTCAGCCCACTCTGGTACGCACACTGGAGCAGAGATCGAACCACCAACCTCGTGATTCATAGATGCACCCAACCTCACCACCATGTAGCTGCTCATGTAGTGGACAACAAATTTCCCACGCGTGGGACTAATAAAGGTTATCTTATCTTATTTGGAAACACTGAGTATGGCAGCAACGATCCTCTATATTTCACTTGTGATAATTGGGTTGTGCCCAACACGACAACATCAAAGTGTTTATTTACCCAACTGTTTGTTCAAAGTTCAAATGATTTAACATAACTTTTCACATTTTGGTGGTTAAAGTGTCATACTCACTGAGCATCAAACATCATTCGAGAGCAACTTGTATACACATGAAATCTGTGGAGATTTCTGTAACAGCAGAGTCGATAATAATAAAGAAATGTTTTTTATCTTAGTTTGGTACAAAGTCATGAAACATTTAACCCGTTTATTTGTCCAAATTTGACTTATGATTAAGTTTTTGTATCCTGGGAAACACTTAAATTAAAGTGAGGTAGATAACAGCCAAGGTTGATTTAAAGATGGCTGGCAAGTGGAAGACACCCACTGAAGCTAGAGACGTGGATTATAGACTCACCGGGGAAATGTTCATTGAGGTCACTGATCAAATTCTTTTGAAAGCTCCTGTCAGGAAGAACACAGGTTTAAGGCTCTGCTTCACTTTTCACACTTAAGGACAGACACATGCTGGCTGCCAAGGTTGACCTCAAGTACTTTGTCTGTGTTACTCCAGGATCAAAGTGTGTGGGAAAATGAAATGAAGAAAGGAAAGCTGAAGAGTTCACACAATAAATACTGACTGACGTGAACAAAAACAGTGACTAAAAAGAGCAACTATAAAGTTTAGAGCTCAGTGTGTGTGTGTGTGTGTGTGTGTGTGTGTGTGTGTGTGTGTGTGTGTGTGTGTGTGTGTGTGTGTGTGTGTCCTGTCTGAGTATCTACCTTATAAAATATTAACAGCGTGTCTGCTGTTCATCCTGCAGCTACAAACACAGCACGAGGACCTCGGCGTGCTTCATTAAATGGAGTTCACTGCCTCCTTTTACTGCTGTGAAACCACTGAGCTGCTACTGTTTCCAACGCCACACACAGACACATGTAATCCCATTACACAGCAGCAGCGTGATACTGCGAGACGTCCTCCGAGATCGGACTGTTTGGGTAAAAACGTTGAAATGGACGTCAGCTGACGGGACAGAAGCTTCTTAGACGGCAACAGAAGCATCACAGAAAGCCACGTCTGTACTCACAGGTGATGCCACATGTGTGGTGAAAGTGTGTGTGTGTGTGTGTGTGTGTGTGTGTGTGTGTGTGTGTGTGTGTGTGTGTGTGTGTGTGTGTGTGTGTGTGTGTGTGTGTAACATGTCTGGAATGTTCCATTTGACGCGTTAGCTGCATAATGCAGAAAGCAGCTCAGTTGGTTTATTTGAATCAGCTGTGTTGGATCAAGGACATCTAAAACCTCCAGGACACCGGCCCCCGAGGCCTGGAGCTCCCCCACCCCTGCTGTACATGATGAGGCCTGGAGCTCCCCCACCCCTGCTGTACATGATACGTGTCACATAGTCAGGTGAGCTAAACGTCTCTCCATCACCTGAGTCACAGGACCAATAACAGATAGATTTGATGCACCAGTGGTTTTGCTGAAGTTTCTTGGATGTTCTATTAACCACATAGCAAGCTGTATTGTCGGAGAGATATAAGTGCAAATGGTATAAAGCAGCGGTCCCCAACCCCCGGGGCTCGGACCGGTACCGGTCCGTGAGTCGTTTGGTACCGGGCCGCGAGAGTTGAGGCTCAGGTGTGAAATGTCTGGTTTTCAGGGTTTTTATCGGTTTTCAGCGTTATTTTGTTATCGTTTTTATCATTAACTCAGTTTTCCTGGGTCTTTTCACATGTGTTATGAATAAATCTTCTTTTTTTGCTACCGGTACTAGTTTTATTTTGTTGTATTTATCCGCGACACGTTAAAGGCCGGTCCGTGAAAATATTGTCGGGCATAAACCGGTCCGTGGCGCAAAAAAGGTTGGGGACCGCTGATATAAAGAGCTCCAGCAAGCTGAGGTGAAGCCACACCTCCCCGCTGAAAGCTGACAGCCACCTGTGTCTCCACCCACCTGTCAGTCAGAGACCACACCCTAACAATTCTAAGTTATACTTAAAACAGACTATAAACATGTTCATTTCTGCTCTACAGTCTTCAACCCCGAGACGTTCGGTACCAGATTTGAGGCTGGGGTGTGAAATTGATGGTTTTCAGGGTTGTTATCGCTATTTTTTTAAATCGTTTTTATCGTTAACTCTGTTTCCTTGAGTCTTTTCCTGTGTATTATGAATACATCTTCTTTTGGTACCAGTACTGGTTTTATTTTCTTATATTTATCCACAACCCCTTAAAGGCAGGTCCATGAAAATCTTGTCGGACATAAACCAGTCCGTGGTGCAAAAAAGGCTGGGGACCGCTGGTCTATGGGGACTGGCTCACTGGTGGAGCCTCAAGTGGACACTAGAGGAACTGCAGCTTCAACACTTTAGTGCTAGCTTCATGTTTTAGGCCCAGAGGTCACTGTTTGTATAGAAATCATAAATTGATGACATAAATAATTTTGATTAATTAACTATTATTAATTATTAATAAACATGCCTTAACAGGAAATTAGTTCTTTATTTATCATTTATTACCAGAAAATTTCAGCCAAAATAACTTCAGTTCAATAGGTTAAATTGTATTCATATAGCACCAAATCACAACAACAGTGCTGTACAGTAAGACCCGACAATAATACAGAATAAGTGTCTCCATGTAAGAGCTGCAGTTTCCACTGAGGTATTATGTGCTTCTGTTTTTATCTTTAATCCATCAAAATAACTTTCAGGTCTTTCCTTTTCCCTCCCTTTGTCTCGCTGACATTCACTGAGTGTATTCAAATGTCTCTGACTTCGATAGTCCCGTCAGGTCCTCGGTGATTATTCCGAAACCCTCCCCTCTCACTTCAGCACAATCACTCGATTGTTACAAACAGCACAGTCACTGCTTCACTAATTCCAGTCTTCCATGTCTTCACTCATTCATTCAGCAGACAAACACTCGCTAACTGCAGCACAATGAGACCAGCCGCCCTGAACTAATTACCGCTGGATAGGAAGCAGTTGTTGGCTTTACTGGTGTTGCTGGTTGCCAAGGAGGAAGCAAGCATTCAGGGGGAGAAAAGTGTGTTAGTGTGATTGGAGCTGGATAGATGACTTCACTGGTGATTTAAGTGTTGTGCTCCTGCAGTGGAGCGCATTTTTATTTTCAATTTACGTGTCAAATTATCTCTTTAAGATGAATCTTTGTCACATAAACCGCTGTTTTTCCTGCACTCAGAACATCAGAACAAAAATGTGCACAGTCAAAAAGGCTTTGTAATATTTTGTATCCGGTCGTTAAGTCTGACGTCACTAGCCGTGTCTGGGCCTGAACTCCAGGTCCATATATATATATAAACGATCACTATGGCATTACTGAGAGTTGAAAAACTGTCTAAAGTCTTTCATCTTTAATAAAACGATCAGCGTTCTGCTCTACCAGGTGTAACAATTGAGTTTAACATCCAGGCATCCATGAAAACGGAATTTATGACATTTAACGGAGTTAGAAGTTAGCAGGGAGTTAGCTCGCTAGCTTCTATCTAAATACAATATAGCATGTCCTGACTGCGGGGTTTTGGAAACAAATTCAAACGTACAGCTCTGTTATCACTTCCAGCATAAATGAAGACAGAAAACTAAACAGCAGTGACGTTTGTAGGGTTACTGAAGTTTGGCTAGCTGGTATATAATGATGTGCTACGTGACCGCTAGCGACACAGCTATGTTAGCATAATATAAACAAGCTAACTCTTTTTTCCACTCGATAAAAGTTAACGTGAGTGTTCTCGGTGGTCAGGAACAAATGTAATCGCATGGCAGGATACTGTAAAAGGACCAAACTTCAGCCAGGAGAACAACTGAGATAAGATAAGATAAAATTTTATTAATCCCTCGGGTGGGTTCCTCTGGGAAATTCGGTAATCCATCCACAATACGAGGTTAGTCACTCATATACTGCTGCATGGGCTGGGCTGTAGTTACATCCTAAGGTTTTAAAAACTGAGCTTAAATAAATGATTAGCGGTAATAAAAGCCGAGGGAGGTCAACAGTGATCACTGACTGTTTTAGGAGCTTTTTGAGATCAAATAGAAGAAAATACATAACATTAAACATGTTAACAACACAAAAGCCATATTAAACGCAGACTACTTTAGACCCGGAAGTAGGATTCGTCACGTCATCACTTAACGACCGGATAGCAGACTGGATTTGAAATAGCACAGTGAGGAAAGTGGACATGGACTTTTTTTTAGGAAGTGAAGCTGCAGTCCAGGCCTGGCAAAGCATGCCGAGACACCACGAGTCATCTGATGACGGCCCCAACCAGACTTAAAAACAACCGCACTTTGTTTTAGGATCTGTACTTTGTTTACATTTTTTGGGTCTTTCTTGGTTGTGAAAACTGACCGTAATCTCAAAGGAATCACAAACTCGTGCTAACAAAAGCTCACGTTGGTCAGACAGCCAAACAACTCAAAACAAACCACAAACTGCACATTCATCACCTTTTGGAGCTCCGTTCACCGTCACAGCGACGCTCAGCGTTAAAATGGAAAATGTATCCCTGCAGCCCACCTGCTACAGCACACACCGAGCTGTAACCTCACTACCTGAGGGGCCCACGGAGAAACAATCGGAATAACGTAAAATACAATAAAAGAACATGAAATAAAACAAAGTATCTGTAAACAATCTGAATAGAAAACAACACAGAAAATATCAGACGTGACGCTAAAGTGAGTCAGAGAGCATCATCAGTGCAGGGCTGGCATAGCAAAATGTTCTGTGGTGAGGGGCAGCCAATCAGGAAAAGGTGGGAGGAGCTAAAGCTGCTCATTTCAGGTAATGAAACAAAGTGTATGATACAGAAGGATTATTCTGAGCTGTCAATCACGCCCAACAGGTTGTTGGTTCATCTGACATCCAAAAACTGGAAGCGTCCATTTGGTGTCACATATGATGAAAACAAAGAAAAAGATCATCACAGATCCGCAAAATATTCAAAACCAATGGAGTATTTGTTTGGTGTTTCATAATTCTGCCGAGGAAAAGTAAAAGCTCGCTATCTGGGAAACGAAATCTTTAAACCAGCCTATAATCCAACAATAATCCAGGGCCCGGTTTAAAGACAGGCTAACGGGAGAGGAGATAAAACGACCTGTGTCCAATGGAGGATTATCACAGTTTAATGTCTACAACAGTGAAGCTGAGGATTAACCTCCAGCTTTAAGAAAAAAAGTCAAAATCTGCATCTTCTAAACGCTGCAGTACGAAGTCTGAATGTGGGTGATGACAGCGACCTGCAGGTGCTGACTCCAATCAGGAGTGTTTTACGGCCACCGTTAGCTCATAACAGAGTCTCCCACTTTAATTCTGCTCACTGCACTCATAAAATATTTTACTGAAGACAAAAAGCATTTGTTATCGACATTAATCAGGGCGTCGCAGATCAGTGTCCTTTAAAACTCTGGGAAAGTAAAGGAAAATGTGACTTTGCTGTACGTGGGGGACATTTTTACAGCGACACAAGTCCCCGGATCACTTTGTGTATTATAGACATTACTTCACTGACAGAGTTATAAAGTTCTCTCCAGACTGCAATAAGCCCCCAGAGATTATGACTTTACTGCTGAAAAGCGTTAGCCGGATACAGACAGACCGTTCTACCATCACACATCACAAAAGCCAGGAAATAATCCAACATCCACTTTCACCAGCACCTTAATCAAGTCTCGACTGTACAAGTGGGGACGTTAACTGATAGGCAGCGACTCAACAACGATACGAAACAGTCACAGTTTTCTCATGTGAAAATAGTAAAAGACAAAAAGGAAGATGACAGATGGAAAAGTTCCTCCTCTGAGGTTAAACTCAATTATGAAGATATTGTTTCTTAGCTCTGCTACTGGCCACCAAAGAAAGCCTGAAACAATCTATTCGATGGCCAACTGTGATCCTAAAAAGCCTTCTGACTCTCAGTCTTCATGTGTTTACTGAAAAGCTCTGTGGAAAGCTACAACCAGTGACAGTCGTGATTAATGGTGCTGCTTAAATCGTCCGCAAAACTGGCAAATTAGGCCTAAAGTGTTTGTATGAGTTAGAGACCAAAGGAGTCACATAAACTGTGGACATGAAAATGTAAATGTCTGTCATTGGTGTGTTTGTGGTGCAGATGTGAGGTTCTAACATCCAAACATCACAGCTAGCACTTGATTTTCTTTGGTTTCACTCATTCTGTTTATTAAACAGCTGGAAAGTCGGGTTTTACCCACGAAACACCCACAGCTTTCAGACTGGTCTAATCCTCACTGACTGGTCTGTCGCTCTATTTCTTTTTACTGGTACCCAAAGGATGGATTACCAACTGGGCAAAGTGGGAAACTGCTGAGGGGCCCGAGACCCTAAGAGCCAATCTTTTTACCTATTTGTGACACTTTTAAAATAATTACGTCTACTTGTTCAGTGAAAAGTCCTCAAACACTCAAACACTGGAGGTTTCAAAAGTGCAGCACTTGTTCTCAGCACTTGTTCTCAGCACGTTTCGACGTGATTCTTACCTGAGTGGGAGAGCTGCAGCCGCGGTCCTGTTTGGCTCCAGGTTTTGGCTTCGGGGGCGGCGCTCGATGCTGCAGGCTGCCACAGCAGAGGGACGAGAAACACCATCATGAAAATCGCGTGCACAGACGCCGCTTCTCGGGTCCTGACTGCACCTGCTGCCTGCAGGGCTGCAGCAAAAATCAGCATCATCGTGAAGAAGGACCGTCTGACCGGTTACATCACACTCAGGACGGCAGCTGATAGGAGGACAAATGAGAAACAGGACAGAGATGACACGTCATGTTAGATATGCTTTTGAAGCTCAAGAAGCTTAAAATGCTCATAATCCAAGAGCACCTCAGACGAATCCAGTCTGGCTCCACCTTCACAGAAACATTTACATGTAACCTGCTGTGTTCGGCTTTGTCGTGAGATCACGCTGCACGCACAGCATCGGTGTTTAACCTACAGGCTGGTGGTATCAGGAGCAGAACGAGGACCACCGTCACCGTGCAGGACTGTGGAGTTTGTCTGCAAACTGGAGAGGCTGCTAATCATTATGAAGTACTCGGTAATTAAAACGTATGCAGAGGAGAGCACGTTATGTGCAGCACTAGAAGCCAGTCTATTTAAACACCAGATGAAAGCAGCTTCACTGTTGAGTTATTCCAGTCGAGCTCAGTTTAATTATTCGATTCACGGTAGTTTGGAGCTTCTGCAGGATGACTGAGGAGGACGGGGGGGGGGGGGGGGGGGGGCGATGCGCAGCTCAGACTTTGCACCAGCTCGTGTGTGACCTCTTTAGAGGACTTCTGAGCTACTTGCAGCTAATGATGTGGGCTAAACAAACACCAGAGTTTTCTCTGTGATGATGTCATCTGACTATTCAGGGCTCTGCAGCACACGATGTGGGCGCTGCATTAATGTCCTTTAATAAGCGTACCCACAGCGTTGGCAGTGTTTTGCACAGAGAGCACCAACACTCAGCAGCCTGGTGGGCAGTAATGCATGCAGTTATCCTGCAGCAGGACTTATCTGTGCATTAATGAGTCTTTCTTTGAGCAGTTTGCATGTTCTTCCTGTGCTTGCTCAGGTTTTCTCTGGGTGGCTTGAAAGACGATGGAAGATAGCGCTGTGGGAACGTGGTTTGTAAAGCGCTCTGAGTGGTCAGAATGAACAGGAAAACACTGTTTAAACAGTTCATTCCCATTTAAAATCAAAATACATCACATTACTCACAGCGGGCTGTACTAAATCAGTCATGCCTCATTTTATAGCAAATCATCCAAAACCTCTGAATATTTCACCTGATGATGCAAACTCGCTCTAAAGCCACTGAAGTGTCACAAAGCGGTTCATGAAAAGAAGAGTTGTGTCAGTTTATGAGAAGAAGCTGTGCAATCAGATCTCATTAAATTAAGTCAACAGTGAAGGATAAAGATAAACGATTACTGGAATATGTTTACATTCATATCGGAGGAGCCCAGAATCCATCCAGAGGGGCTTACTGGCATCTTAATCTAAGAAAACACTGGATGTTCTCTTGGCAAACGGCACTAGCTGCATATCTCATTTAGAAAACATTCCTAAACGTGAACAGCGCTCATACACTCCAAAAACAGAGACAGACAGAGAGAGAGAAAGGCAGACCATAAATAACGTGTCAGGTTCTTCTTGGCCTGCTGAGTGAAGACGGATGCTGAAAGACAACGTAAACACTTCCAGCGTGTTTGCAGACAGACTCAAAAGCTCGGCCGACGTCGTGACTGTTACGAGTCGGAGCGTGAGGTCGTCGTTCGCGTCACGTGTGTCGAACAAGAAGCAAAGAAACAGTTTGTTTACCTACTTCAGTTTGGTTATTTGGGACTCAGTCACCTGAAATAAAGACATCAAAGCGGCTCCATCTGATATTCACAGATAATTAAATTCAAATTAAATACATTTTTGCAGAAACAGCCAAACTGTCCAGATCGAAAATCGAATCGCGTTTCCAAAACAAACAACCCAGTCTTCTTTTTTTATTTCCCATATTCCCAAACTTCCTCTGCACTTTGGATTCATCTTTAGCAAATCACAAACACCTGGATAGCTCTCCAGCACGCAGGAAGTACAGCGAGGCGGCGGCTCGGTTAATGTGGGAACGTAGCTCACGAGGGAACCGGGTCCATTTATCACTTTGTGCCGTTCATAAATTATGGTGACGGCCGGTTTCAAGACGTTAGTTTGAGGGATGAACAGAGACGTACCTGCTGAGAGAGAGAAGGCAGGTACCTGCAGCTTGTTAGTAACTCTGCTCAATCTGATTGTCCTCCGCAAAATATAAGATGCAGCGATGGACAGACGACGGGACAGAGGAGTGATATATATATAAATTGTGTCTTCCGTAGTTTTACATATGTTGGTTTCGTTATTTTGAGTCTTTCTAGTCACTGTGAGCCTGTTTGTGGTCGTTCTCTCCGCCTGTAGTCTGAGTGTGTCTGGAGATGTTTTCAGGCATCCTGTGGTCCTTTAAAGGCCCTTCATTGTTGTTTTGCATTCCTCTGTGGTTTTTTCCTTTGTTTCTTTGTGGTCATCTTCGTTTTCTCTCTCTGTGGCCTTTTTTCACGTCTCATTTCAGTTACATTTCCTTTTTTGTACAGTTCCTTTGTGTCTGCTTGGACCTGCAACAATAAAACTCGATGTTAACAGCTGTCCAGTCCAATAGAATCTCCCGATTTCATCGAGCTTATTGAAGCATGTCTAGTAACAAATTAACGAGAACAACAGCAGTCCTAACTTAATTTCATTCCTTCCACTTTATCCAGAGCCTAACCTAAACTATTCCAGCCCGTAAAGCACAGGACCCGCCCATGTTATCAAACCATAATTTGTCATAATCTATCAGAGCGGATGGCTGGATAACATCAGCTGGTTTTAAAGAGCTCAACAGGTTGGACAGACGCCTGCTGACAGAAGAAAGACAGCTGAAGGTTTTTCCCTCGGCCGTGTTTTAATTCGGCCTCAGCACGACTTGGCAGCAGCGCTCTGAGCACGTGAGAACTAAAACGTTCAAGAGCTCACTGGTATCATCAGAGGAGGAGCTTTTCCATACTGGATGCACTCTGGGATGCACTAACAAGCTTTTCTAACCTGAGGAATTTCTGCTTGGCTTCTCAGTTCTGCCACACTGAAAAATAAAAGGCTTCCCTTACAGATGCAATCGAGGGAAACTGATGCCTTAATTAGACGATGTTTTGAAGGTTTAATGCAACTACACGCATCAAAGCAGCTGAGAATGACTCTCGACTTAATGACAGCCTTTAATATCCTGCAACTCTAATCCACCTAATGGTAGACTTGCAAATAAAACCTTTTCAAATGAAAAGCATTCCTGTGTAATTCCTGGTGATGACGGATTATTGGCTGTAATGGCTCCTTTTATTGTTTGAAACTTTGACAGTAATGACAGTCAAACACCGGAGAACAAACACAGCTCATTTAAAAGTTTCTTTAGATGAAGGAAATCTCCTCTCAGAGCCGAATCCTCACACAGTGAGGCAGAAAACGGTGCAAACATCCTACTGATGAGAGCTCACTTAAAAATGTGCCTGTGTGGGAAATTTCAAGTAAACAACAGTAAAGCTGTCACCCCAGGGTTAAAAATCCAGGGAACAGACAGAGAGAGCGGTTTTCTGCATCGGTTATTATACATGTAAAATATAAGCACACACAGATGCGATGGAGTGAAACTCGGGGAAGCGGCCTCTTCAGATCTGTCAACGTGGAGACAGACGAGGACAAAGCGTCTCTTCCTCTCTGCTCGTCTGACATGCAAACATGTGACTGAGCGCCTCGAGAAACTGTACTGCAGCGGAGACAAAGAAACGTGAAGCATCAAGTGCAGAGATCTCACGTGAAGACGCTCATCCGTCCGTGTGTTTGTACCCAAGGAGACCTGGGTGTTGTCGAGACTCTAAATAAATCCCTGAAGGAAACTCAGCATTTGTTTCTACTGTCTGTCTGTCGGTGTGATTCAGTCCCGCAGACTGAACACACGCACAAACAAACACACTACGCAGTCTCTTTCACAGCCAAACAATGTGGCAAAGCCAGCGAGATAAGAGGGCCAAGTTTTGAAGGCGGCTCTAAAAATAAAACAGATGTTTATGGCATTTTTCTGAGGGGTGGGGGTCAGATTCAGTTCAACTGCAGGTCAAAGACAACTGTTAGTTTGAGTTAAACCTTTAGCACTGTGGCTGTACTAGCATCACCTGACCACCCAGAGCATTTAGAGTAGTATGCAACTAATAAATCAGTACAGTTGTATGAATGGAAAAACCCACTAAAAGAAACAGGGATCAAGTCAAAGACTATATATAAAATATGGACATAGCCAGCATGGCTGGGCTACACTTATTTTAACTTTATCAGCTATTATAAATTAGCTTGGTTAGCAAAGTGAATTCATAACCTATGAACACAGAAGTTTGTTTCTCTGCTTTAAAATTGGACATTAACACAGGAGTCTATGAGTCACTATTGGAACCTTAAGTAAACATTAGAGGACCTGCAGCGTTTGGCACACCAGCGTGGGCTCTTTTCCATCCCCGGAGGTTGTTCTCTTGGACCGATTACACAAAAACACACGGTCTAAGAACTGTGTCCCAGTATCACGCATTGGAGCCATAAAGCAGCCATAGAGTAGAAGTGGGCGATATTGTTGTGGAGAACCGTTCCCATGGTTATCAGCTGGATCCATCTTTATTTTCTGTTCCTGCTGCATGGTGGGGTTGCTGCCAAACAATGAGTAAACACAACAAGCTGTGTCACATCCCGGTTTGCAGCCTCATCAGGAATCACTGCAGGTTTTAATGCACAAGCACCCTGCGATGCTTTCTTGTGTTGAGCTGATGGAGGTCAGGACGATGCAGAGAAGAAAAGCTGAGTGATATCAAAGAGTCAGACTGTGTATCAGTAACCTTGTAACCCACATCCTCAAACCCGGAGCTCCTGAAATAGGCTGTTTTTGCTCACAGATATCCACTCTTTGTGCACAGCTTCCTATGTTAGTTGAAGGAGAGGTTTGTTTGAATGATGAGAGGATAAAAATGTCTAAAACGGGCTTCCCGTTGGTTCCCAACACATCGCGCTTCAAAGGAAAAGAAACATTTTTGTGTTCTTGTTGATTCGGTTCATTCGTCTGCAGGCCTTCCTGCAGCCCAGGCAGAGAAATCCTGCAGGCACCACTGCGATGATTTCACTGCCACCTCACAGAAAACCCTTCCAAGACTCTGGATTTTCAAAGAAGTTAAGTATTTGGTTCTTTTTTCAAGTGAATTAGGCAACGCCGCAGGAGGAGACGGGAGGCTCGGCCGCTCCTGGTGCGATGGCACCGTCCACACTTTGGACCTGCTTATAAAATCAGAGCCTCTGAATGCTTCACATGCTTTCTGTGACCTTCATCTCCCCGCAGAGTAGAAGCAAGCGTGTCTCGCTCCTGGTCGGGGGATTAAGTCGTTTTATTATGTTTACAGGAGGTGAGGTGAAAACGTGGCTGGCCACTTGAGGGAAGCTGAAAAATCTCATTTTAACTGCTGGGATGATTTATCAGCAGAGAGGTGGAGGACTCCCGCTGTTCTTCTTCTACTCTTTCTGGTTTCGTTTAATTCATACCTTCACGTTTGAGTTTTTCTGCATCATCCTCCTCTTCACTGCTCTACTTTTCCCTCCTTTAAGCCTCTTTATTGAAACTCCCTCTCTCTGCTGTTAGCACCTGATCGCTTTTCTCTTACTCCCTCCGTCCTCCTCCGAGTCTTCTCCCTTACTTTAATATTTCTTGTTGTAAGTCAACCAGCGAAGGTGACAGCTTTACAACATCTCTCTGCCAACCCTCTAATCCTCATCATGATTTAATAACTCCTCTTCTTCCATCTGAACCTCCCCGCTAATCCCTCCACTCATACTTCAACGCTGAGAAGTGCAATATCTTTGTTTCTTAAATCCACGTCTGTCTCCCTTTCATGTAACGCTGACTTATTTCCAACAAATCCCTAATCTAATAATCTTTATCCTTCACCCATGTTTTATGCAGCTCCACAACCTGACCACACTCTTCTTCTTCTTCTGCAGTAGAAGAAGAAGAAGTCTTTGGTTCAAAAACAGGCTCAGGAAAGCAAAATGTACTTAAAGAATGAAAAGTGTTTCCTGTGTACTAAACTTCCCACTATACAAAGATAAAGCAAAATATGACAGAAGGAGCCTTTGTCACCTCGTTCTAATCACCTCATTTGCAACTTTAAACTCCCAAAATAAAAAATATAAGATCATATTTAAACAAGAAGGGTGGAGCGCTCAATTAGCCCTTAGTCACATAAGCCTAGAGAGAAGATGGCAACGCCCGTGATGTCACTGGTTACCAACCAGTGACTGGTGGTATCCAGACGATCTCTGATTGGTGTCTGTGTCCGTGTGACTCGCTTGGATAAACTGATGCAAATAAGCTCAGTTAGTGAGCTGCACCCATCGAATGAATAGTTGCATCTCAGAGAAATTGATGCCTGCTAATTAGTGATACTGAATAACAGGAGTGCAGCTTGTTGACATTTCAACCTTTGCTTCATTTCTCGCCCCTGAAGTCGGACACCTAAACACATTTATCGTCGTCTTCACTTCTGGGTTTTGGTCAAAATAATTTGCTGATTAAATCAAAAATGAAAACGTTGTCACAGATACACTACAGAGCTTCAGCTGCGTTTTATGAGCTCGTGTGTTTCGGTGGGTGTTGGGGAGTTCACATCAGTCCTCAGTGAGCAGGTGCACAGCCCCGGGGCCCCCGATCCAGCAGGCACCCACTGGTACCTGACAGTACAGCTGAAACACACGCCCAACGTCTATTTATCTCTCTTAGCGAGCAGAACATAACAACATTCTTGGTTTACTGACGGCGGGTTTGAGGTCACACAGACGGGCAGGGTGCTGACAGTACGAATGAGCAGCTTATGCAAGAGTCGAATACACGAGCACATGTGGAATGTGTGAAAACCCTTTAAACGACAACACCTTCAAGATCGAGTTCATCACAAGCATGACAGAAACCCTCCATCCATCCGTCCATCCATCCATCCATCCATCCGTCCATCCATCCGTCCATCCGTCCGTCCATCTGTCCGTCCATCCGTCCTCTTAATTCTATTCCTATAGAATCTATAGATCTGTGTGTCTAATTGTAATTAGCAATAAAAATAAGAGGCACAGTAAAGAAGCCCTGTTATTACAGCTGTGATAGGCCGGCTTCTACAAATGGGAAGTTGTTTACATTATTTCTATATTTGAAGAGATGAGAAAAATACAAAAGTCTCTTTAAACACAAAAGTATATTTGCAACAATATTAAATATCTCCATGTGCTTTCATTGCATATTTGTAATAAGCAATATTCAAAGGAAGTAAAGTACTGTAACT
The DNA here is from genome assembly GCF_963969265.1 of Rhamphochromis sp. 'chilingali'. NCBI lineage: Eukaryota > Metazoa > Chordata > Actinopteri > Cichliformes > Cichlidae > Rhamphochromis > Rhamphochromis sp. 'chilingali'. The sequence continues at coordinate 38,192,231 of NC_137936.1, forward strand.
GGGCACTTTACGATAACGTGTTCTACGATTATCAGGGATGGAAATAATAAGAGCAAAAGCATCAGGAGGCAGTAAATCTCAGAGTATTGCTCGGTATTTCAAAAGGAAGGGAAACTTTTCTTCTTCTATTCTTTTGGGTTTTTTACAGCACATAACTCTTTGGACTTACTTTATTGAAGCTTTCGCGTTGCCAGACATGACTGGCACGTTGTGCCGAGGTAAAAGCATTTACAAAGCAAAAGCAGATGCTGAACAAGGCGTGTTATTGTGAAAGATTCTCTAATGTATGTTTAATATTTATGGTGCCGTATTTTCCTTCTCCATTTGTAAGGTCTGCTGTGTTCCTCTAACTTTGCTGTTCCTCTTTTTACAGCTCCGAGGACTTTGATTCATGCTCCTCTGGATCATTTTGAGATCTCAGCGAAGTGGTGACCGTATCTACATTCACATGAAACAGATACGGACAAAGTTTAAATTTGAGGAGATAATTTGCAGTTGAAAAAGGTGACAAATCCCAACACATGTTACAATACTCTGCATGTCGCAAAAATGTTAAAAATCACAACAACGTCGTATCGTGGGTGAAGTGTTAGTGGCGTGATTCCCAGCTTCTCAGCGCTGTGGCTCGTTCTTCTGGTTTCTGAGACTCTCCGGGAGATGAACGATATCGAGATGGGCACAACAGCAACCAGGCCAACAGATCAGCTGATAGGAAAACACCAGACAGGAAGAGCCAGGGCTGAACAGCAGCAAACAGAACCTTCACAATAAAAGCGAGGTGGGTGCATCATTCTGCATGGATTAAAAAAACAGATATCCTTTGGTGGATGTTAAAATATCTGTGCAGTACATAAATGGCTCATTGCTTCAGTTGTCTGCACCACACTGAGCAGATTAACCACCATCAAAAAGTCACGGAGAACACGCTGTCTTTATCCCAACTCCTGCTTTATATCTGATGTTTGTTCTCCCGCCACGTGGCTGTAAACCAGCTGAAGAAGCAGCTGTTCAGGATTTATTAAAAAGTGCAGATGTGACAAAAAGAGGGGGGTGAGCGTGCGTCAGTCATCGCACATTTAGCCACATCCTTTCATCCTTTAAAACACTCGGGGTTCACAGAGATCCCCCATTACGGCCTGTTAAGTCGTGATAAATCGGACAGACTCGTTTTTTTCTGCGAAGAGAAAATTATTGCTGCATTCTTGATTCAGAGTCAAAGCCGTTAAAGCTTATTTGGATGGAATTTATAGCAGCAGTAATAGAAATATAACCAGCAGTGAAAGCCAGGACCTGCCCTGGATACGAGTGTGCTGCAGGTGCGCATTCACAGGTTCGTCACATTCTCATCATCTTACAAATTTCTCTTAGGCTCAGTGCGTCTGCTGTGAGAGGCATTCAGAATGGCCACACTGAGCCGTTTCAGATGCCCACGGGAGACACTCTGAGATTTGATTTTAGAGTTTTGTTTACAGGAGTCGGTCCTCCGGCCCGTTTCACGGCTCTGAGACACGATTTCAGAGCTGGACTGGCGGACATCAGACTCTCAGCAGGAAAGAAAACAAAATTCTTGAATCGAGGTCAAGAACATGAGTGATGGTGAAAGTTTTCGCTGGAAGGCTCTGAACAAAAGGAGACTCGCTCTGACTTGTTTAGCTGCACCTGGAAGATGCTTGACGTTCCCCTGAATCTTTATCATCCACGCTGCCACTCTGCTCTGCACACACCACAGCCTGGGAGGGGGGGGGTTTCTCCAGAGCTATGTTTTGTTGAATGTGAACCAAGAACATGTGAACTCTGTGTGATGCATAGAGAACAGATTGCAAAATCCCTAAGGCACAACTTTGGTTTGCTACATCGTGCTGGAAAAGCTAAATGTGACTTTAGCCATCATTAATACCAATTAGAGAAATTAGAGATTTTCTTTTAAATAAGACGAGTCATTTATAACCAGCACTGAGCTCAGAACAACAAGGCAGGAGAAGGACTTACTTTTGTTATGAGGGGAGAAGTCTGGTGATTAGAGCGAGGTCCAAGAGGAAACCAGATATTTGATTTAGGTATTTATTAGGAACAGTTTGATTCATAGCAGGGAGTCCAGACATGTTTTCAGTCGGCATTAAGGACTCCAAGGAGACCGTCTGCTTTTTAGTTCAGGATTGTTTTCCTGTGAGAAGCAGACGTAGTTACTACAAACTAATTAATGTGGAACTGGAGCAATGAGTGCTTATAACTGTGCGTGTCGTGTGAAAAACTCCACCCGAGCTGTCCACAGATGTTCCACGGATGTTCATGACAGTACAGTTAGGAGAAGAGAAACAAGTATGGCTTGCTGGAAGCCAGAGGAACGCCTCTCTGAAAGAGGATGTTAGCACGCCTTAGCTTTGCAAAGCTGCATCTGATCAAACCACAAGAGCTCTGGTACAATGTCCAGACCAGACCGGAGTCTGGAACCAGCACTAACGCCTCAGACCTGTCAGCACGGTGGTGGAGCGACGATAGCGTGGGCACCTGACAGCCGCTCAGTCGCCCGTGAACTCCTCTGTCCCACGGCTCAAGCTTGGGGTGACAGCCACGCCTCAGTGATGTCATAACCTGATGTGTCACTGCACTGTAGCCATTGGAGACCTTGTGCGTAACTGATGTGGCCTAGTTTCAACGAGGAACTGTGGCACCCCAGATTCTTTCCTTTGCATGCATTTCCTGTCTAAATGTGTGTTTATGTGTTGCATTCATGGTTTCTGGAGTGTATTTTCCACCATGCTTTTGTCTTTTGGGGTCACGCTACATTTATATTTTGAATAATGTCTGATTGCCTGGAATTACATTGAGGGATCGCCATCGCTTTAATTTCCTTTCAGCACGCCACAGTCCGGTGTGCCACAAAGACACCGTGGAGTCCTTTTATTCCACAGTTCATTAACCACCTCGCACAGATAAAGTGAAACCAGAGTGGAGCCTTTCTGAGGTGAAACCACAGGAGCCGCACCCGAGACAAGTGCACGGCTTGTTTTTTCCACAAAGATGACTGAGCTCAGAGTCAAGACAAACAAACATCATTGTGGGAACGGAGCTGGTCTCGATGAGGAATTCTGGGAAGAGGAAATTCTTCTTTTTTACCCCCCCTTCTCTCTTTCTATGATCACTGCGTGTCCCTCTATCTGTTCAAGGCCTGTAGGAAATATCCTCTCACTCTGGGGGTTTCTGGGAAGAGGAAAAGAGCTGATGTCACTTCCACACAAGGACAGCGAGGACAAGGAAACAGGGCCCCCTGATTCTTACACAACTCCCATAATTTTGAAGTTTGTCATATATTGTTATGCTTTCTTCAACTGCATTGTTAGAGGCGAGACTTGAACACCTGCAGCCTGTTATTCAATCTGTTAGACTGAACTCAACGTTTAAGAAAATCAAGGCTACATCCTTCCTCTTAAATAAAACACATAGCTCTTAAGAGATCGCGGATACAAGCGGCAGAAATGAGCTTCGTACGAAGGGTGGCTGGCCTCTCCCTTAGAGATAGGGCGAGAAGTTCGGCCATCCGGGAGGGGCTCAGAGTAGAGCCGCTGCTGCTCCACATCGAAAGGAGCCAGCTGAGGTGGTTCGGGCATCTGACAAGGATGCCCCCTGGGCGCCTCCTGGGTGAGGTGTTCCGGGCATGTCCCACTGGGAGGAGGCCCCGGGGCAGACCCAGGACACGCTGGAGAGATTATATCTCTTGGCTGGCCTGGGAACGCCTTTGTGTTCCCCCGGATAAGCTGGAGGAGGTGGCTGGGCAGAGGGAGGTCTGGGCCTCTCTGCTTAGGCTGCTGCCCCCGCGACCCGGCCTTGGATAAAGCGGATGAAGATGGATGGATGGATGGATGGACATAGTTCTTAATAGTTATTAGTTGCTCTATATTAAAGATTGGGTGTGTTTTTTAGCTGGACCTGTGAACACTGGTTGAATATCTCAGCCACTTTTGGATGGATTACCATCGATGGTATCGAGGGCGACTGAGTCGGTAGAAACTAGATAAGAGAGGCACACAGGCGGCGGGATTGTTCACTGGACTGCGTGAATGTGTCAAGTGAGGTGATGGAGGAGAGGTACAGGACATGCCAGTGAACTAATCAATCCCCAGACCTGAGCCACAACCACCAAACCCATCAGTGCTGAGGCAGGAATCACATACATACACATGCAAACATGGATTTTATCCCAGAACATTTTCCTTTGGTAAGAAACCTGAAGATCGTGACCCCGTAGTTGCTTCAGGCTGTATTTGGCGCTGTCCCATCTGAGGGCACGCGTGACTGGAGGCCTCTGTTCTGTTTCTTCCTGCTATTACTGCGCTCAAGTGACGTTTCTCAGCAACTCCCTGCTCACTCTCTTTACACCAGGGAGCAGCTGATTGTGCTTTAGTTAGCTGTCATGGTAACAAGAAAGGATGAAGCGGCGATGGCAAAACAGCAGGACAGAGGTGGATTCAGGAAGATACTCTGGATCCCATCGATGGCTGTCAGGTCGTTCACAGAGACGGGAATAAAGACGAACGAGTAAACATCACCTTTTCCCTCTTATTCCGTCCATATTTAGGCTTCCATTGAGAACCAGAAGCTTTTGTCAGTGATTACACCTTTAAAAAGAGACTTTCTGCTCATCAACAAACAGACAGATGCGTTAAATGACCGAGTAGTGAACCAAGTGAAGCTGAAGTTTCTTTTTCACTTTGCTTCTTCTGCACCAAGTACAGAAAAATCACTCGCTGTGGGCTTAGACGTAGTTCACAGCGCCGACCTCGGTGTCCTGAACCTCTCCATGTTTGGTCTGTCTCCACACTGTTACTGAAACCATCAGACCTGCTGGCCTGACCCCGCTCAGGTCATCCAGCAGGTGCAGAGTGAACAAGTCTTTTCTTTAAAGCCTTTTTATTCTTTCAGGAGTGAAGCTGTTCCTGGAAGAAGCCCAGAAGGAAACGGCCGCCTTCTGTTAGCGTGAGCGAACAATATAATGAGGGTGAAGAGAGCGAGGCGCCCCGTGTCTGTGTGTGTCTGTGTGTGTCTGTGTGTGTGTAGTCGTGATTTTTTTCATGTTTTTGTCTGAAATGTCTCCGTGTGATTTGTGCAGAGTGAAGGTGCGTGGGTAGACGTGCTTCTGCCTGTGCGTATAATCGCTCATGTCCACTGATGTTTGGGCTTTGTCTGGTTCGATGGATGGCTGCTTTCATGTTCCTGCTTCTGGGGTTTTGGAGAAGGGTGGAGCTGGAAAAAAAGACCTGACCAGCAGGAAACCCAGCTCTGTTATGGTCTCAACAAACGCCAGGAAGGAGTTTTGTGTGTCTGTGTGTTTTCACTGAATAAGAACCCTCCAGGCAACCTGCTGCTGCCCATTAAAAAAGAACCCAAACATCTGTCACATCCTACCGTGAGTCTGATCTCCAGCGTACGTCTTCATGTCTACACAGTTCTGAGTTCAGTTAGAAGAGACAGAAGAGAGTTTAAACCTGGCCCTTTAATACTTTTAACAGTTCTGTTAATATAGAGAAAAGTACATCTTAGTATTTGTTTGTCTGAAAAATACACTTTAATTCTTCGTCTTTTGCCCTGAACTGATTTTCTATGCACGTCATTGTTGGATAGTTGGTTGCTTACAATAAAAACTAATTAGAAACCTCATCTAAAAATCCAAAATCAAAGATAACAAACCTTTTATGTAAAGAGGGTCAGGGTATGTTTTGTAAACAAGCATTGATAATATAATTTCAGCAGTGATCATTACATCTCCTGCATCTTTTGTACATTTTTATAGGCTTTTAAAAAAAATCTAGTATTCTTTATGTATTTGTAGTTTCTTAGATGTCTGCCTCCGTGGCTTCTCTCTGGGTGCTCCAGCTTCCTCCCACAGTCCAAACACATGCAGTTAGTCTGTGGACTGTGAATCTCCTGCATATTATTCTCCCCACTCCGTTTGCTTCATCGGGTTATATTAATACTAGCTGTTGAGCCTGATAAAAGGAATTTTGATCAGAATCAATCCGTAAAAACAACTTCTGAATTCCTTAAATTTAAGCTGACTAGATATTTCCGTCTGGGGAACGCTCCTTTAAAGACGACCTGACTTCTGACATATTGCAATAACACACGAGTCCATATGTTTGCTGAGCAGTCAGTAAGTCTTCACTGCAGGTTCATAACGGTCTGAAATTACAATCAGTCTGAAGGGAGCTTTAAAGTTCGGTATTCAGCCAAAGGTGTAAAAGAAAGAAAGTTAGCGGCAGGTCTGGTGTCTCTGCTGGAAGACGAGGACCACGCCCTTATTTTCCTACAGAGAGACCAGAACTAATTTCCTCCTCAATAAAAATACCAGAATGTGAAAGTATTTTCTGTGATAGGACTATACTTGCATAAAACAGAAGAATGTGCAAATGCATGGCTGAAAAAGTGCATAAACATGACAGTCGAACGAGTTCAACATAAAATACAAGACAAAGAGTCTGTCTGCAGGACGAGAGACTCACTGTACAAGCAGGTTACTTATCGCCCAGTTATTTCCACAAAGTACTGACAAATAAAAGAACTGCATTTGTTTAAGCTGCATAGAGCTGCAGTGGGAGGCTGGAGCCTGTCTGAGTTCAGTGGCAGGTCCAGCCTGGACAGGCTGCCACTCTCACATTCACAGGGATGATAGAAAAATCCTCTGCTTTCAACGAATGGCACGTTTATTTTGAGAAAAGGATGGATGTTCAGCATCGTTTAAAAGCACCATGAAATAAAAAAAGAGGGAAGAATGTGCAGCCCCCCAAAAAAAAGAGCATTAACATGACAATCAAGCCATTTCCACCAAAAATACTCACAAAACGACGAATCTGTGATGGAGATGTATACGAGCACATCTTCATCTGTTCAGCTCTCTGCAGAGGCCCTGATCTGCATCAGGAGGCCTCGGTGCAGGGGTCACTGCAACATTCAAACACATGCAAATCGATCGAGTCTTCACTGGAGACAGAAATGTCTGAGTGTCGTCTCACGTGGATTCAAACTGTCTTGTAGTGTAAGCTGTGTTGTCCGCGCACAGCAATCTGAAATACTGACACACAGTGAGTAAGACATAAAGTAATCCTCCCTTCATTAGGCGCCTTAGGGAGCAGTGAAAGGAGCGTCTATTCACTGGATGCGGTGGGAACACTGGGAGCAGCCAAGCAAAAAAACAACCAACCAGCGGGGAGACAACCCCACACAAGCAGACCCTGCCGACATCTCCTCACACCGAGACAAAGCCGTGAATACATGTGAGGCTTAAACTTCTAAAACTTGTTTCCCCCCTCCTCGCTTTTTTCATGTTTTCACCTCTTCTTCATCTTCATCCCCCCTCCTCTGTCTTCTTAAAGAAAAGCGGCCTTCATTACTCTGACGGCTGTCACTCGGGCCACGGGCAGCTCAAACCCCCATCAGCCACTCACGGCACAGCCGATAACGGCGTGCAGAGCAGCAGCGGCTCTGGCAGCCGACCAGTAAAGCTAAAGGAGCGGAGGCAGGATACTGTTTCACTTCTGCTGCTTTCTGAGGACTTACAGACGTTTTCATGGCAGAAACCAGCTTTGAAGTGCAGATTTTTTGCAAGCTGCAGTCAAGAACTTCTGCATCGAGTTTACTGCCTTTAATGCTTCAGGTGGTAGAAGAACGGATCTGATTTCAGAGCTGCTGCAGGACGGCGCTGCAGCTACAGTGACTTAAACATTAGCTACCAGGTCTGAAGAACAATGACATTTCAGATGCAGTACGTGCTGCTGTGTGGACAGGCATCTGTTCCTTCAAACAATGGTTTCTTTTGTGGGAAACACCATGAGTGGGTATGCATTAATATGTTATGGAACAGCACATAAAAATGATGTTTTTAGCTTCATGATGAAACCAGAAGCAGACTGGATGATAGGTGACAGCAAGCTGCCATCAAGGGATGAAAATTCCATTAAATCCCAATGTAATCTATCCATTATTAAGCTGGGATAATGAGAGAGACAACTGCTGGAAATGCTGGATATAACATCACCAGAAGAGTTTGGAACATGGATTCATACCTGGGAAATATCACACTGACATCGGATGAAAATGTGTTTCTTTCATATTCAAGCTTCAGTATCTGTGAAACCGTTCACCTGTTTGGACTCTGCTGAAGAATATCATGTGACTTATACATGAGAAGCTGGAAATAAAATATCCATCCATCCATTCGCTTCCGCTTATCCTTTTTCAGGGTCGCGGGGGGCGCTGGAGCCTATCCCAGCTGTCATAGGGCGAGAGGCGGGGTACACCCTGGACAGGTCGCCAGTCTGTCGCAGGGCCAACACACAGGGACAGACAACCATTCGCACATTCACACCTAGTGACAATTTGGGTTATCCAATTAACCTATCCCCACTAATAAAATAAATATCATTCACCAAACCTGCTGCCAGAGATCAGACATCCAAATATTTTAGGGGCTTCAATCATCCATCATTTGCTGTTAATATGAGCATATTATGGCTAGTTTTAAAGTCTGGCGCCCTTCCTGTCTCATGGTTTTCCCTTTCAGTTGGCTCACTGGATGGGGAGATCCAGAACTCCAATTCTACCATCTTGGACCGGATTTCCACTACAAACCTTAGAAACTGCAGCAGGTTTAAATTTCTGCTTCCAAAAGGTGGACTTGGAGGTAATGTGCACGGCCTCGGTGGAGAGCAGCTCTGTTATTTGCCACAAAGAACTTCGGACCTTTGCAGAGCAGAAACTTGTAGATGGAATAATTTCATAACACATTTTTAAAAAGCTGGTGCAACCTCCTGTTGCCACAAACAGAATCTAAATCTGTGGGGAACACTGGAACCACTTTCATTTCTAATAATCCAAATCTGCAGTCAAATGCAACATGTTTTTATTTTTAATGTTATATTATATGTATTTCTTACCACAAAGAGCCCAAACAGCCCATTAAAACTCTATTCATTACACATCAACATTCATCATTCTGAGACTGAGTCAGTGACCACATGACGGGCCAACAAGTTACATCTTCATCAGCAGGACGCTGAAAAATGTCTCCATAATGTCTTTGTTGTCTCAGTTGGCTCTTTGCATACTGCGTCTAAGGGTGTATAGCCCTCTGTGGGAAAAAAAAAAGTTGCATGAATCATCACTCTTCATCTGTACCACAACACCTCATGAGTCCTCAAATATTCGCCCATATTTCTCCCCAAAAGCTTCAAACCCCAGGACAGCAAAGTTCCAGTCTGACCAGATGAGCTGAAGTTCATGAAAGATTCCAATCAGTCTGAGGGGAGCGTTAAAAGCCGCTACGCAGCTAAGGGTGTGACAAAGACATAAATTTAAAGGCTGCTCTCATGTCCACACAGTGAGACACGAGAGGTTTGCTAAAAACGGAGGTATTCACCCCGTGAGGAGCAACGAATGGCTTCTTTAATTCTGATGAAGGAAATTCATCCAGCATCAAAGATAGTCTGAATGAAAGCAGTCACAGCAACACTGCAAACATCTGAAATTTGCAATATTTCTTTAAAGTGTGTCTACAAATAAGAAAAGTTGGACTTAAAAAGCTGGCAGTGATTTGAGTAGTTTAACATAATAACATGCATGCACTGAAGGACTGAAGTGGCAGCAGGTTAAGAAAGGTATTCAAACTCTCTGCTTCCCACCAGTGATTTCTAGATCCAGAAGAACTCAAAGTGCAGATACAAGTAATCTCCCCGGGATCTCCCCTGGATCTGCTCCGAGGTCTCATAAATATGCCCACAAATCCTCTGGTGGAAAGTCTGGAATCTGCCCAGGATGCCTCCTGATAACACCGCCTCTGCTGGCTCCTTTTGTAGGTGCAGAGGTTCGACTCGGCATTCTCGTCTCCTCCGCTTTAAGCGTGAGGACAGATTTCCCATAAAGGAAACGGATTGCAGCTTGCCTGTGTTTGTGATCTCAAGTCTTTTTGCCATGAGCAAAAATGTTCCTGAAAATTTGTCCTGAAGCCAAAATCGGAGCTCCACGTTTCCTTCACAGCGAGCGGACTGTCGGGCATATCCGTTATTCCTGATGCTTCCTGATGAAACTGAAGCAGGAGCGTGCCTTCTGGATCTCTGTATGAAACGCTGAAGCTTTAATGTGACAGCACTGCTACATACTCCAGTGTTTCCCCATACACAGACTTCACTTATTACCTGGTTGTATTACAGATATCCAAGTCTACTTAGTAACTAATTTTCATTTTGTTAAATCACACTTCATTTGAACTGAGTTCACTGCAGCAGACTGAGCTCAGTTATTCAGTGTTTCAGCATTTTTAAGCCATGCTAACCAGAAAAATATTACATCACACAGAAAGGTTTGTGATCGTTTTACAAATGAAGAATTAATAAATACCCAGCATGTCTGGAAAAAGAAAACAGGCCATTTTTACATGACTGTGGTCAGGAAAGAATCTCAATCCTTCCACTGGTGGGTGGACGACGTTCCAACAGGCCGAATACCAGCCGGTACATCGGTCTAAGCTCAGTTTCTGGAATCGCATTAAACCTTCAAATGCAGGTTGTTTGGCTGCCAAAGAGGCTGAGACGTGCCGAGAAACGCAGCAGAGACGGAGCAGAGACATTCCCAGCCGGGCTGCCATGCAGTGTGTGTGACCCGTGTGCGTCCACGGTGTGTATCTGTGGTTTGAATCTCTGCTGTGTTGATAAAGTATGAGAGGAGCAGAGATAACCTCCTCCCACTGCCTCCATATCTGCTGTTGCTCTGGCTTTTACTACTTACACACACACACAGCTGGACAAACAGTGACACACACCCTACATCACACACCAAAGGTCGATTAACACCAGATCTATATTAAATATTTATACTCACATTTCACTGATAGGAAACGTGGAGTAATAAGGAAAGGACACTCCGCTTATATTCCCGGGAACATAAACAGGAAAAATGAAATGAAATTGATTTTATAAACATAAAGTTTAAATCTGAAACCTCGAGTTCATCACTGAGCCGCTTTGTGTTGAGGATGAAACGATGAAAAGCAGAGATATCAGGTTACCAGACGTTCACAGACTACAGAGACACAGACACCCGAGGATCAGCCATAGATAACATTCCCACAGATCATTTTATTTACCAAAAGGACACACTTTACTCTACAGACCAGTGCAAAGAATAAATGCTCCAGAAGGCACAAGCTCCACAAACACAGGACCCCCTGTCACTCAAAGAGCCCACGCCACCAAGACTGCAAATGCATGAGTTACAAAATGTCCAAGTCTCTGTACAGTTGCTACAAAAGGACCAAATTAGCTAGAAAGAGCAAAAACATTTTCTCTGCAGGCTGATCCGCCAACATGGCAGTCTGTGGGGACTCACTCACTCTTGGAGCCAGTCTCAAGCAGCCATTAGAGAAATTGCAGTTTTGGCAACTGCTTCATATTTCAGCCCCAGAGGTTCCATCATGGATGTTGTCTCATGTGTTTCCACCAAAGGTTTAAGAGTTAAGAGCTAAAAGGAACATTTTGACCAGGACTGCAAAAGCGCTTTATTACTTCTTGGGACGGATTCGACCTAATTTGACTTTAAGTGAGCCAGCTCACTAAATACAGAGCCTATTAAACAAAAGCGCCTTCAAATTGTTTCTCTTTCAGTGAGAAGTTTAAAGACACATTTTATCGCTCAGATGATGGAAGAAAAAGGCAACTTCAACAATACGGCGCTGTTTTTATACATTATAACGAAGTAAATCAAAGAAAGCCATCAATGTGACTCGTTGGGTTTACATTTTAAGACGTACATTCACAAAATAAATAAATAAATAAATAAATAAATAAATAAATATAGCCACTTATGAATACATTTATGAACTATGCCATAGTTTTGTCTCTATAAGTAAGAAGGTTATAAAAGTGACAAAATTACAGTTAACAGACCAAAATTGACACTTTCATTTCCACATGTTCCAAAAGGCAACCATTGGGCCGCACTGGACTCTCTGACAGGTCACTTCTGGACCCGGAGCCATATGTTTCACACACTTTAGCTTTAGCCCTTTGTCTGCCTGCCTACAAAGATTAGGCTAAAGGGATTTATCAAAAAGGATGACAGCTTTTCACTGTGTGGTGTGTGTTTCAGTGTCATCATGAGCCAACACGAGCCCTTGGTGGAGGCAGAGGATTTCTAAAAGTACTGAAGCCACCGTGACAGAGTTAAAAGAAACAGCTGGACCTGTTTATAACCACTGGAAGAGCTATGAATATGTTTAACATTATTTTTTATCTTAAATTGTCAGTTTCTACAAAACAAAGGTTGTTGACTGTTTTAATGATCTTTGACTTTAAACGCCAACCTTCCCTGAACTTTAGAAACCAAGCTTGCCTCCCTGAGCTAATGTGACAACTTACTAATAACTATGTAACTATGGGTAACGCATCAGCAGAGTTCTAGTTTACTGATTTCTAATGTTTGTGTATTTAGAGCCCCTCGGTCCACTAACAGCTAAAAATACATCAAAAATCATCTGAAAAAGATTTCCAGCACAAACAACCTGTAACCTTCCTGTTTATCGTTTATTTATCAGAGATTTGTGTTTTCTCCACGCTTTCTGTTTCCTATTAGCGGAAACATTTTCTGAGCCGTCCTCACAATAAGGAGGCCGTTTACTGCAAACTCACAAACAGCAGCTCAGCGTGCAGGAACAGTAAATGCAGCTCAATCCAAATCAAACTCCTCCTGGGACACTCAGTCTTTAACAATGAGTACGCACACACACACACACACACACACACACACACACACACACACACACACACACACACACACACTCTACAGGAACTCAAACACACAGTAGGCCTTTATTATTTGAATAATGGGAGGAAACAATGGAGCTGAAATTAGCTGGACTCTGGAGCTCTGAAGTGCGATGATGTTAAAGAGAAAGCAGTTACTGATGGAAATGTTCTTCTAACAGCTGTAATAAAGTTTTAAAAAGCCAAACTGTTTTTTACAGCCCTGAAGTGGGAAAGTGTCACAAACTCGGCACCCTTTGTATCTTTTAAGTGCCTGACATTAAACCTGTCCAGTCGGTCTGATTGTGTCCTTTGATTCAAGGAGCAGGAAGCAAATAAAGTTTCCCTGGGAAACAGAAAAGGTATTTTTTAAAGGACAAGTTCAAGTTGTAAAGAACAGGAGATGTTTCTACACACAGACAGCATCCAAATGTACACACACACACACACACACACACACACACACACACACACACACACACACACACACACGTCGGGTATTCATATCTTTGTCGGGACATATAATTGACATAATGCTTTCCCTAGCCCCTAACCCTAACCATGAAAAATGAATGCCTAACCCTTACCCTAAACCTACCCATACCCTAACTGTAACCCTGACACTAAAACCACATTTTAAATCTCAAAAATGCCTTCAAACATGGGGACCAGGTTTTTGTCCCCATAAGGGTTGTTGGTCCCCACAAAGATAGGTAAACACACACACACACACACACACACAGTGTAATAAAATCTCCTAACAGTTATTTTTAGGATGGGAACTCGCTTCAGAGTGAGGTGAGCTGAGATTATGGTTATTTTACATCGAATAAAATGTTATTTATGCAACACCAAGTGAGAGATGGATTACACTCAGGAATATGAAAGTGAGATCAATTTGAATGAGTAAATTAAAGACAAGCAGAACTACCAATAAAAGCCTCGGGAGTTTGGCCTGTGAAGTTTATAAGAAACTGGATTTATAAATGAAAGTGACTGAGCCAAATAAAGCAGTCTCCTCTGATTATTGGCTTCTTTAGAACCATCGCGGCCTCAGAATAAATGTTTGCTGGCTCAGCTCGGTTGTTTCTAACATGTCAGTGAAGGTTGTGAACTGGGCCTGAAACAAACTCCAGAGCTGCAGCGCGTCAGAGTCGAGCTTGAGGACGATTTTTATTCCCTCTGTAACAATAGAGATAGAAGACGAGTCATCAGACGTGCCCCTCATATCAAAGGTGAGGAGCTGATTGAGCATCCGGAGACACGAGATGTGTGTCGGTGTACAAATGGGTGGGCGTGTTCTGTAATTATACGGGATGTGTTCGGGCTAATCAGGCCGGATCTCGTTTTATTGCCGCGGGTCTTAAGTTTGTGCGTCAGGCTTTTAAATCCCTAACAGACCTAAACAGACTGAAATGAGTCTTTAGTCAGCGTGTTTAGAGTAAAAGGATGAGGTGCAAACATCAGCTGTTTAACATCTCACATACAAACTGTCAACAAATATAAAGGACAACTCTGAGGTGGTTACTTTGATTTTTATGGAGGAGGCAGAAGGGAAGAGCTCAACCCAAACAGCTACGCCATCCTTTGTTTTCCCAAGAAAAGTATTAAAGTGGGTGCACGGTTTCCTCTCTGTGTTTGGGCGTGTTCAGGATCACTGTGTTTGGATCAGGTTTAACTGACTTATTTTAATTCGGCTGCCTTTGATGAAGTCTCTCTGGTAACAAAGGGTCCCGGGTTTAAACCACAGATTGCTTATAAAAGGGGGGACATTGCCTCTGGGAACTGATCTGTGACCTCAGTAAACACTTTCTCTAGTTTCAAGCCTTATTAAACACAAAATAATGTTTATTTGATGCGTTACAGTTCCAGTAACGTGCAGAGGGACAACGAAGCCTGGTACGATTGCCCTCGCTCAGTTCCATAATTTAAAAAAAGCTTGGATGGCGACGGCTAAAACCTTCAATTAGAAGCTTTGGAAACAAGTCTGCAAAACAATGGATGATGTCACCGTGGCTACTGGTTTAAACATCTATTATATGACTGTATCCCTTATAGTCAGCAGGCTCCAGAAGTCACAGCCCTTTCATTTTTGGATCATCTGGAACAGCTGAATCAGCTTTACAGTCTTCTGGTTTAATGTGGCACAGCACTGTGTACACTTCAGTTTCACAGGATAAACTACAAGTCCAACAGAGCTATTTAGCAATTAACATAAAATAACAAAGCATTTATTTTCTCCATTTGAATCAGTAGTTTGAAGAAAGTAGTTTAACCTTTTCTGTATTAGAGGCAGAAACTCAGCAGCGTGTTACAATTCAAAGAGCTGTGACTAAAAATGGGCACAGCGGTATTTCAGCGCACGTTAAAGTGATGCAAAGGACCAAACACAATTTGTCAGTAACTTATGGAAACATTTATGGTCCAGTTTAACGCTGATGTGGAACGAGAGGAGGTTCTGTGCCCCTGTGATGTTAGAAATATAACGTTAAATCAAACTAATGGCGAACAGTTCCTCCATTTCCTCACGGCAGTAATTAAATTCAGTTAAGATTCATTCCACAGCATAACCCGCATTCCTTCAAACTCTTGATAAAACCCCAACAGCACTGAATATAATGTGCACAAACATCTCCAGTAAGTGGAGGGGACTGCAATTACTGCAAGTCCTTCTGACTTCCTGGTAGAAAAGAATGAACTAATAGCTCGTTGATGACCGAGGAACTCAATCCCGCTGTCTCTAATCAAACTCCCTCACACGCTGTTGTTGTGCAAAAGTTTGAGATGCTTTGATTCTTATCGTCATCTGAGCGATTTTATAATGTCTGCAGGTTAAAGATGTGGCGTTACAGACTGCTGGGAAAATATTCTGCCTCACTGGCTGCTTGGATCGGTGTAGTCTCACTTTTTGGGTCACAAACTAAACTTAACCTAACTATAATATTAATCAGCTCCTGGATCAATAGCTCTGCCTTCATTGCTGCTGACCCTGTATAATTCCTGGTATGAAGAACTTTATCCACAAAATTCATGTTAATGAAATGTCCACCATCCAAAACAAATATATTTGGCTTACAGCGAAACTTTATAAACCATTGGAAAGCTCAGAGTTTGGTCTCTGGAAGTAGCCTGGTCAGCCTGAATGGTGTTAGCAACCAATTTCACAGTAACCAGAACACATATTTCTACCTGGCAACTGGAGGTTGCCAAATAGTTCCCAGCAGGTCTCTAGGCCTGTGTGATCGATCGCAACAGATTTGCTGAATCCATCTACTGTATTTTTTGGACCATAAGGCGCACCAGATTATAAGGCGCATTAGGCGAAACAAAATCAGATCAAACTTTACTCAACTCATTCTTCTTGCTTCCTCCACTTCTGTACCATTGATTCATTAATGTTGAATTCTCCGCAGCTGCTCTATTCCCGTGTTGCTGCAGTATATTAACGACTAACCTCGTATTGTGGATGGATTATCTCAGTTGTTCTCCTGACTGAAGTTTGGTCCGTTTACAGCATCCTGCCATGCGATTGCATTTGTCCCTATCCATCGGGAACCCTCACGTTAACTTTTATCGAGTGGAAAAAAGTTAGCGTTCATTCTCCAGCTTCACTGTTTATGTTATGCTAACATAGCTGTGTCGCTAGCCACACGTAGCACATCATTATATACCAGCTAGCCCAACTTCAGTAACACTACAAACGTCACTGCTGTTTAGTTTTCTGTCTTCATTTATGTTGGAAGTGATAGCAGAGCTGTACGTTTTAATGTTTCAGAAATCTCTCAGTCAGAACGTGCTATATCATGTTTAGGTGGAAACTAACGAGCTAACTTGCTGCTAACTTCTAACTCCGCTGAATTTAATAAATCCTGTTTTCATGGATGCCTGGATGTTAAACTTGATTGTTGCTGCTTTACCAGGTGTAACAATGATCATTTTATTAAAGATGAAAGAAATTAGACAGTTTGGTAAATGGACTGGTTCTATTATGTAGCGCTTTTCCACTCTTCTGAGCACTCAAAGCGCTTTAAACAACTTGTGCATTCACCCATTCACTCAAGCACATTTACTTAGTGCCTTCTAACTAACATTCACACCCATATTCATACTCCGATGGATGCATCGGAGAGCAATTTATGGTTAGTATCTTGCCCAAGGATATTTGGCATGCAGACTAGGGGAAGCCAGGAATCAAATCACCAACCTTCCGATCAGTAGATGACCTGCTCTACCGCCTGAGCTACAGCTACCCAGTTAACAGTTTGTAACTCTCAGTGATGTCGCAGTGTTCATTTGACTTTGGGACCTGAAGGGACGGAGTTTAGGACCCAGATTACTCCGCGAGGCTCCTGATATGGTAGCCGTAATGCTCCGACAATCCATCAAGCGGTGCGGCTTCGTAGCTCAGCAAAGTCGTACTAAAACATTTTTGACAGATTTTTGAGCGCCGTGTAGCACATTAAATCGGTTCGAGGTCAGTAAGCACAACCAGAGTTCATGCATAAGGCACACCGGATTATAAGGCGCACTGTCGATTTTTGAGAGAATTAAAGGATTTTCAATGCACCTTATAGTGCGGAAAATATGGTAACTTTTCCATACAGAACACAGTACAGACCTTAGACGTCTCAGTGGGGCTGCTTGATTATGGCGAAAATCAAATTCACAATCATCTCAGTCAATATGAGATAAATCAGGTCATCTGAAAGTGAATTAAGGAGATTCAACACAAGCATGCAACAAAGGATAGAAAAACGGCGTCCAGCTGGACCAGAACCGTCTGGGACATCTACACAGAATTTTGATTTTGTGCCAACTTCAATTCATTTCAAGATCAATTTAATTCCTTAACTGCCAATCCAAATAAAGTAGGAAAGAAGCTGATGAACGGCGGCACAGGACAGGTCGCAATCGTAAACATGGAACCATCCTGATCTGACCATGAAACATCGTCCGTCCCTGTGCCTGGTTCAGCCAGATGCTTCTTCCAGTTAAAAGGAAGTTTTTATTAACCCTCAAGGAAATTATATAAAGTATTCTGATTGTGATTTGTCCCACTTTCACCGAGTGCTTCTCATAAAGCGTTGTTTGACTGGTTTGATTGCTGGTTTTCTCCTGACTACTGGAGGCTCTTTACTTACAGGTTGAAGAGCCTCGAGTTAGCTGTTGTGATGATTTGGCGCTATATAAATAAACATGAACTGAACTTGACATGAGCAGCTCTGTTTCTCTAAGCAATACCTCCTCTTCTTCACAGAGAAAAAAAGAACCTTCAAACAGTAATTTGGGCTTAAAGCTATTTACTTTTTCCAGTTTTCAAAGCAGAGAATGAAACAGAGGAGCTTTCATTATGAGATTCTTCCCCTGCGTTAACTAAAGCACTTCCAGATAACATGTCTTAGTGGCAACACGCCCTGAGGTGATCTGTGCAGTTGTATGTATGTGAGAGAGCCAGAAAATGCAGAGATCACATTAGAGGTTATTTTAGTCTAACACAGTAAAATACCAGCTCCTGTTAGAGGGAGACGTGGATTTGCCTTCATCTCGGTCTCATTAGGGGACGATGTTCACATGTGTGTCAGAGAAGAAAAGAAGACTAACACAGCTACTGTATCCATAAGTATCCATAAGTATTAGTATTAACTTTTTGCGACTTCACTTCTCTGTAGCTCAGTTTGTGAAATGCTTGAAAATGTTTGACTCCCAGCTGATCTTTGCAAGGCTTCACCTCAGCTAACTGGAGTCCCTGAACTGGACCTCTCTGCACTTGTGGAGCATTTTAAAGCAATTATCTGACAAATTATATGCCCTGCTGTGTGGTATGGCCTGTCAAAGTCTGAGCTCCAGCGTTAGTGAGTGACACTTTAGCATTTCATTAGTCTGTTACTTAGCACCAAGTAGCAAGTCTGCAAGTTGCAACTTTATACTTTATCAACACAGTCTGCTAAGCCTAGGTGACACGTTCACACTCAACCCTGTGGTGTAAAAATGGCCACTGAAAGCAAACTGTGGAGCTGACGTGTGCGCTTCAACGCCACAATGACTCCGAAAAAAAAAAAAAAAACTCAAGTGTAGACTTTCAGTTTTAAATTTGAGGATTTAACAAAAGTATTGCATTAGCCTTTCATGTTTGTAATGCTTCACAATGCAAGTGTGAAACTACGAAACGTCCAACATGATGCAGACAGTCGGAGTGTCACTGTCCCTGTGGGCGGCTTCCACCAACACTGCAAAACCTTCTTACTCATTTTGCACTTCAGCTTTTTTCTCTTCACTTCATGTATTTTTTAAGACCACACAAAATGTTGTTCTAAGAACTTTTAAGGAACTTCTTCTCACAGTGTGAACAAACAGTTATGAAAAAGTTCCTGCGGTCTGAAATCGATTTGTGTTGCCCGTGAGCCAGAAACCATCCATTTCTAGTAACCGCGCACACATCCTTTAGCTTTCTGTCCAGCAGTCAGCAGCAGGAAACAATGGCCTCTAAAATAAAGTCTTTTATGTCAGCTACATTGTGCTGCTGTAAGTCAAATAACCATTTCCCCTGAGGATATGGAAAAACAAAGAGTTTGTTTTGTGTGTCTGTGTCTATGTACGGACTTATGCACACAAAGAAAAGCCTGGTGGGCAGCTGGCTGTACTGTACAATATGTGCAGGACAATTGAGGACATGACCACAACACTGGTCTCTGTTTGGAAGCTGTAATGTAAGTAGCACATGAGACGATGAGTCTAAACATGTACGTGTGTTCTTCATATCACAATTTTGCTTTTAAAAAAGGCACGGCAACCCCGCCATACACAACAAGGCCAGAAATGAACATTATGGAGCATTTTCCATTTCAGTGGAAGGATTGTAAGCATTGCATTGGGCCAAAACTCGACACATCTGTACCACAGCTGGAAATGAAGAGCAGACAGTTTCCTGAAGTGGTTGCACTGAAGGAAAGACACAGTCAGAAACAGTATGAGGTAAGTAAGGATGATCCGAAGGCAAATAAAATAATCTGTGCTCAACACTTTTGGTGCCGTAGTCTGATAATGAGGCAGGAGAGCTAATTTGGTTTCACCCCGTTCTTTCCTGGTATTCATCTCTGTTTGAGAAAGACTTATTCTCCCAGCCGAGGTGGAGCCGAGGTGGAGGTCTGCGATCATGCGTGTCTTTTTAGCAGAATTACACAAAGACTTCCAATGTGCGCTTCCAACTCGGTCTCGTGCCAGTTTGTGAAACGGTGCCGGGCGCTAATCTGTTCGCTCATGTCTCTGGAAATGAAGGATCCCTTATTTCCCTCCCTGTCTGGTTTCGAGTGAACTGAGCTGTCGACATGACTTTAATATTTTCCACCTTCAAAGGGAAAAAGATAACAGTGGGTGTGAAGTGACTCATTACACCACTCACGCCAGAAATCATGGGATGAGTCTTTTTCATTTTTTCACACTTTGTATTATAATAATAAAAAAAACATGCTGTCTACAGAGTAAATCAATGTACTTACAAAGTTATGTACACAAACAAATACACTGCTATTTTCATGGGTGTTTCACGTTTGAGGCGGAGCTCAGGCTCATATTTATCAAAGCTCAGTGGATTAAAGTTGGATATTAATGTCTAAATGACTAATAACTACAAACTGCTGATATATCTGCATCTCAGCAAGTCTGCAAGGACTCGTCCATGCTGGTGCTTTATTCATCAGTGCTTAACACTGAGGAAACATGCAACGTCTCCAGCTACAAAGTACAAAAGAATAAATTATAAAAAATAAGATGTTCTAATAATTTTACGTCACATGCCCAAATAAAAGTCTGACCCATCCAAAAAAGTGTAATATCATCAGGTTTCTTACGGTCTGGGCCTCTGAGAGTGTGTGTGTTTGTGTTTACATGTCATTGTGGGGACCAAAAATTGGAATTTACTATGCTCGTGGGGACCAACAGCCCTTATCCGGGCGTCTGATTCTATTCATTCTTTTAAATCACAGCTAAAAACATATCTTTTTAAACTTGCCTTTTCTACCAGTTAAATGCTGGCTTGCTTGCAGTGACCTATTGTATTAAATTCTCTGCTATCTTTCCATTATTGGTGTCTTTTATCATGGTGGTACAGTCTTACCTTGCTATAACCTATGTGCTGCAGTTTACTCTTATTGGTGGCTTTTATCTGTGAACATAATTCGTTACCTTTATGTATATGATGTTAATGTGTGAATTGTTTTATTTTTTATTGTTTTATGTAAAGCACTTTGGTATGCCCAAGGCTTTTAAATGTGCTCTATAAATAAAGATTGTTGTTGTTGTTATGGGGACTGGACAGATGGACAGACAGAGTCACTGTTACCAGAACAATGAAACACAGTTTGGCATCTCGCCATTGGCAGGTTATAGGTTTTCACATTCACATTATTTGGATAAGAGAATAAGATAAATAAAGACAAAATAAGTTTAAGAGGTACACAGCCAACGTATGTAAACACAGGCAACGTATGTAATGCACAATAACATAAGTATCCAAACAAAGGATATGCACAAGTTATATACAGAAACAAAATATATCAATACATCTGCAGGTACAGTGTAACTCCTGGTCCCCATGAGTTTGAAGGCATTTTTGAGACTCAAAATGTGGTTTTAGTGTCAGGCTTACAGTTGGGTTAGGGTCAGGGTTAGGCATTCATTTTTCATGGTCAGGGTTAGGGGGAGGGGCTAGGGAAAGCTTTATGTCAATTATGTCCCCACAAAGATATGAAAACATGGTGTGTGTGTGTGTGTGTGTGTGTGTGTGTGTGTGTGTGTGTGTGTGTGTGTGTGGTGTCACTTGGCGCCGGCTCCCAGGATTGCCCAGATGGGAAGGAAGCGCTCGGATTGGCAGAAATACTTTATTGTTGTCTCGATCCTGATAAGCGGTTATTAATTAGCCGACTGGACAAACACACTAATACAATAGAGTCCGATAGTGCTGCTGTAGGGAAGGGGAGGCTGTCTGTGCGCCAACTTAGACACACAACCAGATGGTCTGCAGATGTGTGTGTGTCTGTGTGCGTCAATCTTTTGTTCACTGTCCAATACAAGAAGCTAATAAAGACAGAAGAGAGAGTGATAGTAAAAATAAATGGACAGCTGCATCATTGCCTGCAGAGGAATCTTTACAAGTTTAATTTTTGATGCTCTGAATGATTCCCATATCAACACTGATATTGGAGCGATCATTGTGATTGCATGCGTTTGACACACGTAATCGATTTTTCCTGCCAAAGTTTTGAAAAAGCAGCACATCCAGATGACTTTAAACGACGTCAGCAGTGACTTGAAATCATAAAACAGCCTTTGCGCTCCACTTCAGGCCTTCAGCAGCAGTTTTCCCTCCTGAAAACGGAGCTTTTCCAAAGCAGCTTCCAGTTGGAAACCTGGCGCTGTAGTGTTTACAGTGAAAAACAGAAGAAAGTCGAATAAAACTGCATCTAATATATCTGTTTATGTTTATTACAAAGAAAAGGTTGCCTCTCCTATGTATTAAAAAAAAGCCTCTGAGGACTTATCAAAAAGAGCATGTCCAAGAAATTTTACAGAATACAGAATAAATAATGAATCAATCATCAACAGAGTGATGAAATTCTTCAGAAACAGCAAAGCAAGAGATAACAAAAAGAAGAAAAAAAAATAAAGCCATGAAAATGATAAATAGCGCTAAATGGTTATCAGCGTGTTTAATTTGGCAGCACTGAGCCTCTTTTCTAAATACTGATAGGTCACATCATAATAAAGAGAGTGCAGCTGAGGACACATCCTGAGTCCTTATCACACTTGGAACAAAAGTGCCTTATCTCACTCATTTGATAATATTTCTCGGCTTGACGGGTGCTTTGTTACCTCATTATGACGTTAAAGTCAGTGAGCGAACTAAATCAGACTGACTTTTATATTTCCCACCTGTGATCATCTTCAAATTCGGGGACCCAAAAAAGGAGTTTTAAGAACATTTAAAACAAACATTTCCTGACACGTCTGGCTCCGAGGGTCCAGTAATAAATGCCAGTTAACTCACGTCTACACTCAAACACATCGATGTCGGGATTGATAAGGTTCTAAAATATGGGAAACCAAAGTTTACAGTCGCATGTGAAACTACACAGTTTAGCACGGTGTAGAAAGAGTTTGATAGATGCAGCTGACTTTGTGTGTCTCAGGCTTTCACCACAAGTTCAAACATCCGCTATACTGGATAAACCCATTAAAGAGAGATTATACATATTCAAATAATAGCTATGAAAAAAGCATATCTGCTGTAGTACTTTTTTGTGCCACTAGGGTGACTATAACTCAATTTAATTTTATTTATACAGCGCCAAATCACAACAACAGTCGGCTCAAGGCGCTTTATATTATAAGATAGATCCTACAATGGTAAATGGTCTGTATTTGTATAACGCTTTACACATTCAGTCATCCACACACTGGTGATGGCAGCTACATTGTAGCCACAGCCACCCTGGGGCGCACTGACAGAGGCACTAATACAAGGAGAATTATTATCACCAAACACTTTGGCGACAGTGGGAAGGAAAAACTCCCTTTGAACAGGAAGAAACCTCCAGCAGAACCAGGCTCAGGGAGGGGCGGGGCCATCTGCTGTGATTGGTTGGGGTGAGAGAAGGAAGACAGGATAAAGACATGCTGTGGAAGAGAGACAGAGGTTAATAACAGATATGATTCAATGCATAGAGGTCTGTTAACACATGGTGAGTGAAGAAGAAACACCCAGAGCATCATGGGAATCCCCCAGCAGCCTACACCTGTTGCAGCATAACTAAGGGAGGATCCAGGGTCACCTGGTCCAGCCCTAACTATATGCTTTAGCAAAAAGGAAAGTTTGAAGCCTAATCTTGAAAGTAGAGATAGTGTCTGTCTCCTGAATCCAAACTGGAAGCTGGTTCCACAGAAGAGGGGCCTGAAAACTGAAGGCTCTGCCTCCCATTCTACTTTTAAATACTCTAGGAACAACAAGTAGGCCTGCAGAGCGAGAGCGAAGTGCTCTAATAGGGTGATATGGTACTACAAGGTCATTAAGATAAGATGGGGCCTGATTATTTAAGACCTTGTATGTGAGGAGCAGGATTTTGAATTCAATTCTGGATTTAACAGGAAGCCAATATAGGAGAAATATGCTCTCTCTTGCTAGTCCCTGTCAGGACTCTTGCTGCAGCATTTTGGATCAGCTGAAGGCTTTTCAGGGAGTTTTTAGGACTTCCTGATAATAATGAATTACAGTCGTCCAGCCTGGAAGTAATAATAGTAATGTGGAGGAATTAAAATATGTTTGAATATTTTGTTTTGTGATGCCACTAAACTTTTACCCAAGTGTGCGGGCTTACTTCTATTAGTAGGCACCACTTGCATACTACGCACTTATCTGCAGATTTCCTAAAATTAAGCATCAAATCGAACCTGGCGACTTGTTTCTAGACCTGTGCACGTCGTTATATCACTGCAGAAACACTATTCCTTAGTACACACAGCGACGAGACAAGCCCAGGCATATCTGAGACCGAGAGCTGTGTCATCCTGTGATTGACTCCCTGAAATGGGAGCAACCTCATCAACCTCCAACAAAGCACAGAACTGTGCTGCTGAGGGTGGATTTTTTCATTAACTGTGGAAAAATGCTCACAGTATCCATGGTAACCTGAACATCCAAACATTACCACGGATACTGCGAGCATCTTTCCATGCTAACTGTAAGCAGCAGGAGCCTGTTGGTCTCGTCTATAAATACCAGGCCGGCTCTTGCTTTTCCTTTTTCGGGGTTATTAATTGCGTGGGACCGGGCTGCAGCTCTTTCTCATGGTGAACATGACTTCTCAAAGCTAATCTTCCACTGCTATCATGCAGGGGCCTCCACTAGAACCAGGTCAGTGACCCACACCGGGTCCTGACCTTTGGTCTGAGGCAGCACATCCTCAGCCGTGACCCAGCTGTCGTGGCTCCTCTTGAGGCAGCTGATGTATAAACGCAGTGCTGCTCAGCTGACATCCTCTGAGGCTGAGACACTGATGTAAGCCTGACTGGGTGGTCCTCTGTCCGTCTGTCACTCAGTCTCTGTGTACACTTTCAATATCCTTTTCTAACACAACTTTTCCCTATGAGCAAAAAATGCTATGAAAATAGAGCTTTACTTGCTTCCTATAAGAATATCTGCCCTACTTTCTGCTCCCAAAAGCCACATTTTGCCATCTAATACAATGTTGGCTTGGACCAATGTTACAGATAATATGATACCAAAATGAAAACTCAGAGTGTCTGTGGTTGAGCTTTGCTGCTGCCCACACTGCTGCAGGAAATCCTCCAAGAACAATCCTGGACTTAATTAAATGTTTTTCCTACAGGCACTAAAAGGCAAAGCTGGAGTTATTGAACACGTCTCACACTGACCGCAAATCAGTCAAACAGACTTTCAATACCTTCTGATGTTCTCACCTCTTCTGATGATGAGGTAAAACTGGAGAAAAGCCTCAGAAGTACAAAGTTTCCTTAGTTGCTGCAGCCTTTAGACAACGTTCCTCAAACTGAAATAAACTCAGGAGTCCTCATGAGTAAATACTCACACAGCGGGATGCAGTCGGACGTCAGTTATGCACAAAAATCTATTTTGTATAGATTCTGGAGAGAAACGGGAACAATGAACACACACATGATCCCTCTCAGACGGGCAGATGTGGCCATGCTGCAGTTTCTCTCCTTCGCTGTCAGAGGAACAGTTTGACATTTTGGAAAAGACGTGTATTTGTTTTCAGGCAGAGAACGAGATCAGGAATGATGGATGGGCATCAGCTCCAAGTTTTCCGAGCCTCTGGAGTCAGATTCCTTTTATCAAAGCCTGCTGGGTTTTCTGAGGGCTGCACATTGCAAAACAATGCGGAGCATTTTCCTACCCTGGAGCAGGACTCAATAAAAAAAAGACGCACAGAAGCATCTGCTTCTCCTTCAGGGCTGTAACTCTCCTGTGTGTGTTGGTTTAGTGTTCAGTTTGCAGGTTGGGGATTCAGATATTTCATGTTTTAATAACAAAGTGGTTTTACACATTTACTGACACCTTTTATGCTCACAGCAGAGAACATCGCGCTTCAGCAAAGTTTAATAACACTAAGAGTTGCAAAGTGAATGAACAGCAGAGCTTTTCTGAGGAAGGCCTGCTCGGTCTCAGAGGCTGCGAGCTGAAGCTTCAGATATCTGCTGTATGTAGTTATTCCTTTTAAACAACCAGCAGCAGGTGAGAACAAAGCTGTGTGTAGAGAAGAAGAATAAACCCGAGCTGCTGCGCTCTGTCACCTCAGTGAACACTTTCCTCATCATTTTATGGCCTCAGGTGCTAATTTGAGTCCGTTGAATAGAGCAGGATGGACATTTTGGAAGTCATGGTCCAGATGGATGAGTCTGCCTTACTGTGTGACAGACAGGTAACATCTGCCTTCATAACAGCAAGATGGCAAGAGTGAAAAAAAAAAAAAAATTGGGGGTCTAATGTGTATGTTGGGGTGTAGGAATGGAGGGTGACGATAGGAACTTGTGTTTATTTTCTGCTTTTCATTTGTTCAGCACTTTGAGTTCCATCTTTGCTTCATAAATAAAGTTTGGATTGATTCACAAACCAAGTGATGATGTAACAGAGGCTGTATCCATCTTTTATGAACAGTCAATGATTTATACAGCTCTACTTCTAATTTCCCGTAAGCGACTCAGTGAAGAACCTGATGGTGTCCATCACTGTGTTTATCCATTTAGAGCCATTTAGGATTGTCCAAAGGTAAATGGTCTGTATTTGTATAGCGTGTAACTTAATCCCTAAGGATTTACACGTTCAGTCATTCACACACTGGTGATGGCAGCTACATTGTAGCCACAGCCACCCTGGGGCGCACTGACAGAGGCGAGGCTGCCGGACACTGGCGCCACCGGGCCCTCTGACCACCACCAGTAGGCAACGGGTGAAGCGTCTCGCCCAAGGACACAACGACCGAGACTGTCCAAGCCGGGGCTCGAACCGGCAACCTTCCAATTACAAGGCGAACTCCCAACTCTTGAGCCACGATCGCCCCGAGGTAAGGTAACTGTGATCTTCACATGACATTAATTCACAGTTTGTTTGTTTTTTGTTTAATCACTACAAAAACTGAGCAGCTCCAAGTTTTATTAGGTGTGCGGTGAAAGAAAGCCTGCATCTCATTTTCACAGCCTAATGTGAGGATTTGCATCAGCCTCTCTTGTCCTTTATGTCATTTGTGCCAAATTAGTTTAAAAAATGAAACTTAGACAGTTTAATCACAAAATAATAGAGTGGATGAAGAAGCAGTGAGTGAATGGAAGCTAAAATCCGAGGCAGGGACGATATTTTACAGATTAAATAGAAATCTTCTGTCTTCTCCCTTTTTGTCTCCTTCACACACACTCAGGAAACAACAGAGGAGGAAGGAAAAACAACAAAATGCACACAGAGCATCCTAACGACCGGCAGCCACAATAGAGCCATTCTCCGCCTGTGAATGCACCTCGCCTGCAGGATGGACACACACACAGCAAAACACACTCACTCCCAAAGCAGCGATTGTGCAAAGCCTGCAGCTCATTCACGAGATGTTCAGAGTCCCACGTTGACAGCACAGACCACCACAAAAGAAAGACACACACACACACACACACACACACACACACACACACACACACACACACACACACACACACACGAACAAAAGGCAAAAGGAGTCGCTTCCTGAACAATCACACAATAATACTGAGATACCTGGGGAGGACTGGAGCGATATATATGGGAAAGTGATGTTGGAACAATGTGATCTAACTTTTGTCCCTTTTAAAAAATTTTAATTTATTCACAGAAGTTTGATTTGATGGGCGGATGCTGGGATTTTTTCCCATGTTGGTGTTTAGAATAAAAGCGGACAGTTTAACCATTTCTAGAAAGACACTTCAGTTTTTTGTCATCTTACAAACCACACGAGACAAGTTAGCGTCTCTGGTTCTATTAAACTGAAGAGACGGAGGATCTCATCTGGCTAAACTTCAGTTAGTGTTGACCAGTGTTGGTCAAGTTACTTGAAAAAAGTAATCAGTAACTAATTACTTCCCCAAAAAAGTAATCCCGTTACTTTACTGATTACTTATTTTCAAAAGTAATTAATTACTTAGTTACTTTTTAAAAACACGATGTACAACCTGAAGAGGTGATAAAGTGATAGATCTTTCAGCCCAATTCTACTTTTTCTACATAATCCATCATACAAAATGTAATCAAATGGAAAAGTCTCTTTTTAAAACTTGTTTTATTAGTTTTAATCTTTTAACTTTATGCATCAAGCAAACATTTTATTATCTGCAACATTCTCTGACTGGAAGAAATTAGTTTAACATTTAAACCTGTTTTCTGCACATTCCAGCTCATAAAATAAAATATTTTTTGTGTTTACACTCAATCTTTCAAATAGATGCAAGTAAAACACAGCAGAAAATAAATAAAGTCAAAGACTCAGCGGTCCTGTTGCTCTATTTTCACCTGTAAAGCAGGAGTGAGGTAGGCGGAGGTTTACCCTGGTGCAGGTGCGCCGCAGCGGTCAGTGGAAGAATCTGCGAGTGAATTTCCCATTACATCATTGCGCACTCTGTGCTTGTTTAGGGGTTTTTTTTTTCGCTGTAAAAAGAAGTTTTCTTCCCACGCACAGCGGACACTAATGTTTTTGTCACTTTTTATGGAATCAAACTCAAAGTAAGGTCAGTACTTCCACGCTTTAAACGCTGCACGCTCATACTCTCTCTGCACTCGATATATGATCCATTGTTGATCTGCACACAGCTCACTGCATCATTCCATGTTTGGCACTGATCACCACCTGCACTCATATATATATATATATATATATATATATATATATATATATATATATATATATATATATATATATATATATATATATATATATATATATATATATATATATATATATATATATATATATATATATATATATATATATATATATATATATATAGCACTTTTAACTCTTATTCTCATTTTTATTTTCATGTCTATTTAAGCTTAATTTATAACAGTATGTTTGCACTGAAGCACCGCAGCAATTTCCTAATGTTGTAAACCCGCTCAACATTTGGCAATAAAACCCTTTCTGATTCTGATTCTGTTGTCACGAACGTCGCACTCGCTTACGTCACTGTCATGAGACATTCTTGCAAAAAAAAAAAAAAAAAAAAAAAAAATCACAGTTTTAGTAACGCAGTAACGCAGCGTTCCTACGGGAAAGTAATGGTAATCCAATTACCGTTTTTGCAATAGTAATCCCTTACTTTACTTGTTACTTGAAAAAAGTAATCAGATTACAGTAACGCGTTACAAGTAACATGTTACTGCCCATCTCTGGTGGTGACAGCTAAAACCCAACTAAAATATTTGAATATATACATCAGACGGCATAACTTGCACCATGTGCACCTCCACAGAAAAGCAACTACAGCCATACTGACGGAGCCTGAAACAACTGTGATCAGTTTCATCCTACGCATGATTCTACGCCACGTCTTCTTCTGCTGCCACTTTTCCAATGAACAGGAAGGAAGCGGATCAAGTCAAAGGGAGAAAATCAGGTGTTACAGAACAACAATCTCCTTGCATTCAACGTGGAAACAGAGTTACGGTAAGCTTAAGGTGCCAAAGGCTTCATTTCTCAAACAGAAGAGTCGCCCCCTGCTGGTCATTGCAAAGAATCACAGTTCGCCATGAGCTTTAATTTTCCCGTAAGGTAAACCGAACTTTGACACTTTTTAATTCTTGGATCCATTCGATGTCATAGAAATCAGACAGTCCAAGCACAGAAGCCCCACCCACCCCTGCTTTAACTTTCTGTTTATGGCAGCGAATAAGAAGAAAGGTGACTTAAAGGGGGAGGAGCTAATGCTGCTCATGCCTGCACCAGTGCAGAATAAAGATGAATAAGAGCAAATCTGAAACTGTGAATCATGCAAAGTTACTCTAGAAGAGTCCAAGAATAAATACACGGAGCTGAAATGAGAAATTGAAATTCCCTTCAAGGCAGCCAGACTCCCCGGAGCTCAGTAAACAGCCCAAATTACATAAAAGGCTGACCTGACTGTGGTTTCTGGGTCAGCGTACTGTAAATCCGCCTGCACAGTGGGTATAAGAACCAGCTCTGCATGTTCTGCAGGGCTGAGAACTTTCCCAGCACCGAGTCAGTGAGTCCATTAACCACAGCAGCCCGGCCCTGACCTGAGGGACTGGCTGGGAGTTCTGGGTCGAGCTCACAGAACAACATAAAATTTTACACGAACTAATGAATGGA
This sequence comes from Rhamphochromis sp. 'chilingali', assembly GCF_963969265.1. Lineage (NCBI taxonomy): Eukaryota > Metazoa > Chordata > Actinopteri > Cichliformes > Cichlidae > Rhamphochromis > Rhamphochromis sp. 'chilingali'. The sequence goes on from NC_137936.1 coordinate 38,222,391, forward strand.
CTCTCTCGCTGTGTGGTTTGTGTCCTCTGTGGCACTGAAAGGTGGGGAATTTCTCAGCTTCACAAAAAAAAAAGATTAAAAAAAAAACACGTGTTTGTGTCCAGAGAGCTGGATCCTGCAGGAAACAGAGGAAGAACAAGGGGTTTGTTTAATGATACAAAACCCTTCACGGATGAAGACGAGGATATTTTTCTGGGCTCTTCATCAACGTCTGCATATTTGTGTGTTTAGCAGTGGTTTCAAAGATTTTTGACATTTTAATCGCGGCCCTGAATGTTTTATTTTGTGATGCTAACCCTGGATCAGCCTAAACTGGCATCAGCGGGATGATGAAACTCTGAGCAACTCTAAAAAAACTTCACCTGCCATCATTCATTCAACAATCACACGGCAGTGGGCGGAGACTTCTCCACCCATTCAGGCCCCTGCTGTGATGGTGCAGGTTTAGTTTAAGCTTCCAAAATGAGGAAAGGAGGGAACAGTCCTCACTGAGACACTGCTAAAGCAAAACACTGTAAATTTCCCCAGTGGAGCTAAAGTGGTGCACAGCAGAGAGTGGGTGAAAAGGTACATTACCAGTTTATTCTAGCCTGACAGATTTTTGCTCTCAGCTATGCAAAAACGTGCAGTTTAGAAAACAAAATCAGTGGAAGCATTTAAAAAGTCTGAGTCTGAATGAAAGGTTGCACAGAAATAAACACTTTCAGATAATGCGCTTTAAGCGAGCAGCAGAGAAATGCACGAGCGCATGGACGGTGTTTTTCCTTCTTCTGTGCGTCTAACCTTTGTGTTAAAGAGACAATAGCAGAGAAGAAAAGGGAGCGAGTGGAGGGGTGACACAGCGGAGAGTGGGATCAAACCAGGACCCCTGCGGTGAGAACTCAGAGCCACGCTATACCAAGCAAGCTATATAAAACAGCCTTTGTGACCTGTGTGTTTAATATGCAACCAAACTCACTCCAGCTCTCAGCAATTTCCAAAACCACAGACCCAAAACTGCCCCAAAGTGGACCTATTATTAACTGCGTCCGACCAAAATGGGTTTAAATGAGGGAAAAGCAGCGGCGCTGCCTCACCACAGGAAAGCAGCAGGAGATGCCTCCTGGACAAAAGGTATTTCAGGCACGTCCCGCTGAAAGCAGACCCCGGTGCGGATCCATAACATGCTGGATAGATTAATTATGCCATGTGGCTGGGAATGCCCCACGGCAAGAGGAGCTAGGGGGAATTTCTGGAGTAACTGCTCCCCTGACAAGTGGCTGGGAATGAACAGGTTATCGACATTTAAGCTCGTTTTCAGGCCTTTTCCCCACAAGCCGAGGTCCAGCATACAGCACAGCTGAATCCTAACTGAATTTATCATTTTGGCTTCCAACGATTATTAAAATGAGACAATCAAAATCAAGCCCAGTTCTGTTCCCCACCAGGCGGAGGCAGGGTTAGTTTATTTACTTCACCTCCTTCGGAAAACTCATTTCTTCTTTTTAAACTTAATAAATGCACAATTTTTACAAGTCTGGGTAATTTTCTGAAATAATCATCATCTCAATATTAACCAAAAGTCTTATTGCCTTCAAGCCACACATGTGCTGCCCTGTGTGGCGGGTTCAGTTTCTCTGGTTGTTAGCCTCGTCAGTGCTGCTAACGAGCGCTAACAGCTCCAAGAGAAGCACAAAGTCTAAATGAGGATGATCGGTGAGTCAGAGATCAAAGTTAGTGTGGCGGTGAGAGCTTTGTGTTGCACATTTTATTTTATTTTCACTCACTGGTGCTGAACACCACGGGGCTGGTTTGGTTTAGGACAGGGGTGGGCAACTCCAGGCCTCGAGGGCCGGTGTCCCTGCAGGCTTTAGATGTGTCCTTGAACCAACACAGCTGATTTAAATGGCTAAATTAGCTCCTGCAGTTCTCCAGAGGCCTGGTAACGAACTAATCATGTGATTCAGGTGTGTTGACCCAAGGTGAGATCTAAAACCTGCAGGACACCGGCCCTCGAGGCCTGGAGTTGTCAGAGGTGAGACAGCACAGGCAAAACTAACCAGGGCGGGGCAGAAAAATATAAAAGAAAGAAAAGTGATAAAGGTGAGGAGAAATGGAAAGTCAGAACTACTACTTTTAAGCAGAACTACAACAGAAAGAAAGAATCCAGCCGGCGCTGCACAGACGTGGAGGCCGCTGCAGAGACAGACGTCAGAAACACCTCGTTAGGACGGCCGGTGACACAAACATCAGGAGCTGCTGGGATTGGCACAAACGAATGAAAACCTGATCAGGGAACTTTATGGGATCATTCCGACTCTTGCTTTGGGAATAATCAAACTACAGCTCAGCGACAAATACAGACATAAAGTGCGGACAGGACTTCGTGCGCGTGGGTCCATGGAGGCCACGCGGTGGGAAGCTTGGACTTCTTTAATAAAGTACAATAAGAGAGAAAAATTCATGTCACTTATTTCATTCATTAGCAGAGCGAGTGCAGCTGGATCAGGGTGTAACACTTCATGTTGCTTTATCATCCGTCTGATTAAGAAATAATATTCCTGCATGACTCGTGTACGTTACACAAGGAGCTGCCCTCTGTCTGCTTTATGATTAATCGCCGCCCCAGTTCTCGTCCACATGAACAGCGACAGGTTCTCGAGTTCCTGGAGCCAAAGATTAAATCTTTAATTTGCTTCTTTTGACACATCGAAGTCAAAACTGCAGAAATATTGAGTTTACTTAAAGCTGAAGTCAGTCTCCAGGTAAATATGACTCATTAAATCACTTTAAATAATAATAAATAACTATAATAATTATGTGTGTGCGCTCACGCTTTGACTGGCACAGACAGACTTTCTAATTTGCAAACACAACTGCACGATAACAAAATGCAAATCTACACAAAGCTTTCATTTGACCTTCGACCTGCTCCGTGCATAAACATCTCATCACCTCCCCCCTCGGGATGAAGACTAACGTGGGCCGTTACAGTGAGTTAGGACTCGAGGGCCGGTGAGTCTGGTTCTTTGAGGCCGAGCCGGGCCGCGGACAAAAGGAGACTTTCCATCACTTTTAATGGAGGAGCTGACATCGCGCGTCGAGTCTGGATGAGCGACGTTGCCTTTTCGCTACGTGGCTCGTAAACTTTTTCCATCCTCAGAGGACACGTTGACGTTATCGCAGGGAAAAATAAGACAGAAGCATCAGGAGTGCTGAGAAATGTGGATGGAAACTCCCTCTTAGTCCCTCAGGTTCTCGGACAATTTAGGAGAAGATAAACTTTATTTAGCCCCCAAATTCCTCTGATACAGCAGCCAAAACATTAAACATAATGTAGCTACAAGTACAGCAAATACACATGTGGATTATCCCACATCTGAGAAACGTCCCACCTGCCTCCCTCGGGAGCAGCAGATTTATTTTGCATACAATAAATTTACTATTTTGTTGAACGAAGCCATGTGAAACATATTACCATGTATATTTTGTATATTTTTGCCTTTCAGGCCCTCAAAGTTGAGCTTTGGCGCTCTTTGACTCTTTAACTCTTTAACTCGAGTCATTTTGCTCCAGCGTTTTTGAGTCCTTTGAACTTTAGACGTTCAGGAGATCCACATGAAACTTTCAGCACCAAAAGTAAAGAACACTTTGCAGGTAATGAGGAGACGCAGGAGGGATATAATGCAGGGAGGAGGACACCTGGTGCAGCTTTGATGAGTTTGTTCCCACCGCAGGCTCAGGAGCACAGACGCTGATACCAAACTGCAGCGAGGCAGCCTCAGTGCAACAGTACACACACCAGCATGTACAAAAGCACACACACACACACACACACACACACACACACACACACACACACACACACACACACACACACACACACACACACACACACACACACACCTACCTGATGGATCAGAAACTGATTTTCAGCAGCCGACACACTCCTGGGTCATATGAAGGCAGTCGGTATCAAAGCCACAAAGAGCAGAATGGAAAACAGACCTGAAGTTCAGACGGGATCAGCTGGATTGAATCAGAGCGTTACATCCATGGAGAACGAGAAGCACATTCCAGGAATCCATCTGGGATGCTGCAAAGCGCATCAAACACAGAAAGGATCGGAACGCCCGCTTCAACCACGGAAAGCACCGCGCAGCACGGATGCTTTGACAGATTACACCTTCAGTCCAGCAGCAAAAGCGCAGGACGCTGCATCCTGTCACGCCGTGAAAGCAAGAAGATCTGCTCACATGATTCCCAGACGTGGAAAAGTTAGAGGCAACAGAAAGAAGCATCCATGCAGGATGAAACCCTTCATGTTGTTTTCTCATTTCTAAACAGGTTTCTGGAGGTCACCCTGTGGAAGGATTATTAATGGTCGTCTTTGTCTCCGCGCGTGTTGGCAGCTACCTGAGGTCAGAGTTCGGCCTCGCCTTTTCGGACTTTTTTCATTTTAATTATGTTTAAAGTTCAACAAACTGTAAGAGAGATAAATTCAGGATATTTGAGGACAGGACAGTCTGGAATAAGTGCTGTTTCAGTTCTGGGTGATGCTGACTCAGCCCCCAGCAGCCTGACATGTGTAACTTTCACTAACCAGCTGCAGGTTGCACTAATACTGTGATTTTCTCCTCTGCTCTCCACGCTGTGCTGTAACGTGCACGGATCACATCTTGCTTTGTCATTCGAGTGCCCGCTGGGATCAGTGCGTCTGCCTGTTTGTCTCTGGATGTTTCTCTGCTGCTCATTTTAAATGTTCCAGACTGACGAAAACAAAAAACTCCAACCACGAGTGAAAGTGAGGCTCTTCCTAAGTGCTGCAGCCCAGCTTTGAACTTCACTGCTCTTTGGCCGGCAGCCATCAGATAAGACTTATCAGGAGCCGTTGTTGATTCAACTCATGGAGCTTGACTCGGCTTTTAAGAACACGAGCAAAAAGCCCGCTGCGTGCTCGCCGATCTCCATCTCTGGGCCAAAACCTGCTGTCAGTTTTCCTCCACGCCTCACGCTGACATGAGCTTTTCCTCGTTTTCTCTCCTTTCACTCAGCAGCCAGCTTGATACAAACAGAGTAAAACCCTCTCCTGACCGAGAGGGAGTCAAGTGGCTTCAACGGGCTCCACTCAGGAGCTTCACAGATTCAGCGAACCTGCAGATTTAAAGGGCTCTTCCTCAAGTTTCCTTTAAATTAAACCAATTAATTTTGCAGAAACAAGTTATTTGTGCTCATTTTTAGGCCACTTAGATTTCTTCCTTCTGAAGTCAAGAGTCTTCACAGTTTAATCCCCCAACTAATCTCAATGTCAGCCTCTTTTAAAAATATGAAGGAGTGAAGGAAATGCATTAAAACACTGGAAACTAGAAGGACACCAAAGCCAGTGCACGTCTTCCTTCAGCCCTGCATCCGTCTCCACCAGTTTTTGTGTTGTTCTGGTCACCTCAGACTCGTGGCCCACAAAAGAAACCCGAACTTGATTTGATTTTTGGGGGATAGTTATTAAACTTTTTCTAGAAAAAAGTCCAAATAGTTTTTTGTCCCCTGATTCTCTCTGTCCCCCTGAAAACTTTGGACAAAGGTCAGCGCTTGCGTCCCATCATCACTGAGGACTTTGGGGGTTTTGAGGTCTCTGCAGGTGACTTACCTGTTGCAGAGCAAAGCCTTGTGATGTTCAGCTTCTTAATTAAGTTCATTAACAGATTATCATGCAGCTGTTTCCTCTTCTGGTCGGTGGTCAGTCTGCATGTTTGCTTAAGGTCCAATGATCGTTGGGTCTATTCGGATTTATTGTTGCTGAGAATTATTCACCTTCAGTTTGATTTGGTTTCAGGACCGACTCCATTGGTATAAATAAGGAATGAATAGGTGACTCAGTAGAATGAGCTGATGACGTCTTATTGTGGAAGCCAGACAAACACCGAGTTCCCACAGCAAAGAGTCCGACGACCAAACGAAGCAGAAAACACTCAAATCAACACATCAGAGAATTTTTGCATTTTAATGCACAAAAAAACAAAATAGTGAACAGATCATTTTCTCTAATCACATCGTTTCAGGACAGAATATAAAAACCAGAAAACTGAAATGTCGCGTTTTCAGTCTGTCACTGACACGCTGCAGGTCATGTGTCTGAGCGAGCTCCCACGCAGAGCACACAGGTGTCTGATATCTGCACAGCAGCAGCGCTGCAGTTTGAGAGGCGACACAATGACACAAAGCAGCCAGGAAACAACAAACACACACAGAGGACAGGAAGCAGCAGCCCCACGGTCACACTGTACAGCAGAGGAGGGGGTGAAGTCCATAACAGGAAAGGCCGGGACAATGGGGGGAGGTTTACCCACGGCAGAGACACGGAGCCACTGTACCGTCAGATCCTTCTGTGGTTCTGCCTCTAACAGCCTCGGCTGCAGGTGCCTCAAACATGCTCACAGGGCCACTCACAGCTCAAATGTCCATGAAAAACTCCTGTGGGCTCCTTTAGTTTAGCCCTAAAAGCTTCTAACTCAGAGCTGTCACACTCATGTTAATTCATGGACATTAAATGATGTTTTTAAGTGTAAAGAGAAGCTCATTCATATGTAATGAGTCATCCAGCAGGTGGAGAACAGCCTGCTGAGCAGAAATAAGAAGTTTCAACAACATGTCTCAGTTTTTCCACTTTCAGTCTGCAGTAACTCTGCCTCGGGCTTAAAATTCTCTCTTTCTTAGTAAAAATAAAGTGAAGAGTCCATAAATTATGTCTGCAATTTTTACACTTTGCAAAGTCATCCAGAAGACACATCGAACCTGTATGATGGGCTGTAGCTCCTACTCTGCAACCCTCAGTGGCCAAAGCTCCAACAAAGACACAAGACGGGGTGTCCTCGCTGACCATGAAAATTCCCTGGATCCTCCTCAGCTGCCACCAAAATGCCAACAAAACCCTATAAACTTCCCCAGTGACAAAAATACTCTTCCTCTGTGGGCACTAAGGCCACCTCAGGCACCAGCACAACTCCTCCACAGTGCCCAGCCTGAAACCTCCCCATCAAGGATTCCTCACATCACCAGAAGATATTTATATAAGCAGAACTGTACCTTCTAAACGGGTGTCGTTAGTCCTGCCGGGACTGAATGAGATTAAATTAAACCTTTTCATCAGCTTAAAATCTGCTGGAAACTTCCCACAAACCTCCTGAGCGGAGACACGGGAGGATGAGTCTCCTCTTAACACACGTGTCCTCTGTGGACCAAACACGTCACCGATGCATCAGGAATAAATCATAAGAACAGTAAAAATTAAAAACACACACTTAAAAAAATCTTTCCTCCTGAGACAGCAGCAGCGCATCCACACGCAGAATGAAACTTTCACAAACTCACCGAGCAGAAGTCTCTCTGTGTGCGTGGATCTGTCTCCGTCTCACTTTATTCCGCTTCCGCAGAGCCGCCGCAGATCCCGGTGGTGATGCAGCGGGTACCGGACGGGTCACCTGAAGGCTTCACACGTTATAAACACACTGAGCGCGTGCGGGCTGGAGGCTGAGCCGCTCCGGCACCCTCAACCCACCCGCCCTGAACGTGCTGCCTTCACGTGCAACTCGGAACGTCCGACGTCCACATTTCACAGTGATTGGAGTCTGTGGTTTTTATCTGCCATCCACACTGACGGGCAGCGCCTGAAGGGGTTTAATTACTGATGCACTGAAAACAACGCAACGACACAAGCCAGTAAAAACACAGAGATAAATTCTCAAAACAACCAAAAACACTTTAATATTCTAAAATAAATACGACGCAATATTAATACAAACAGACGCAAACTGACCGGAAAGAAAAGCAAACGGCTTCAAAACTCTAAACAACAAGAAAAGCAATAAAAGTGCAGAACTACATAATGGCAAATCCGGTTTTTAGAAAAGATACTGTTCGAGCTTTAAAATAAAATTAATAACTTGCAATATGCAGCAAAAAGTATTTCTTTCCCAGAATTCAGTTAATATCTGCCACCATGAATCACACCCCTCTGGCTATCACACTAGATTACACAGGGCCAAGGCCCCCGGTCCACGAGCTCAGTCTGAAGAGGCTTTATGAGACAGGAACAATGAGCCCAAGGAGGCCAGTTAGAGGAAAAAATGCAAAATGAGTCAAAAACATTAAGAAAGACTCAAAAACCCAACAAAAAACGGACAGAGACAAACAAACTCAGGGTTTGGTTGAATTAAAAATGATTTGGCGTCAACAAAGAGGGACAACAGACTTAAAGACTTAAAATGACACAAAAATGAAACTTAAAGCCATAAACACTAGTTTAAACACTTAAATATATTATAAATAAATCTCTGCCAGAGTTAAAATATTTTCCAGCACGCATGTCACATTTTTTCACCCGTCAACCTTGGATCGTGGTTTTTCCCACAGCACACGGTGTCAGTAAACACACCTGGGCTGACACGCTGCAGCGCCCTCTTGTGGTGTTATTTTATCAGCACAGAAATAAAAACGACATTTTCTCCAGTTTTATGTTTAGATGTCGGATCTTTATACCTCTCGTGCAGCCGGTTTCCCGCCCTGACGCTTCAAATCTAAAACGGATCAATAAAATGCATCAATGTTTAACCGTTTGTAGCCACGTGATTTTACCTTCAGTTCTTGAGCAGGAATCTGACTCTAAAAATATAAAATACCAAAACATTTATAAATAATTTCAATAAAACATGTTTTTGGATCCAAGCTGGTGGTTTTCTAGTTCAGGGACTGCACAGACACCACAGGGTAACGATAAAAACATTTTTATTTGTGTGATAACTTTACTGCAAACATCGGCAGGTGATTTATAGTTTTTAAAACAATAAAAGATATCAAAATGTTATTTTAGCTGTACACATGAGAGTCTGTAGGGATGTACAAATGTTAAATACAGCATGAGACATGTTTTCTGTGTCACTTCAGGAAAAATGTCCAAACACTGGACGGGTTTTACAGAAGCTGTAAGGGGAAAACGTACGAACAGTCCCTACTAATGACATCATTAGAAATTGACAAGCAGGTTCAAACTGCTTCAGACAGGAAGCTGCATTTTATCATCGCTGGCAGTAAACTGCTGCACTTAATCTTCCAGGAATTTGGCCTGGAGTTCATTTTCTGCCCCGAAGAAGATTAGTCTCTTTTTTTATATGTAGACTTAAAAAAAAAAACAACTTTAAGGCAACAGCCGTACGACACACGGGTCGCCTGCTCGACCCGCTGAACCTGCACCGAATCACCTTACAGCTCCAGAAAAATCCTCAACCAGATTAAATTCAATGATGTTTATCCATCAAGCAAAACTTTACACTTTACTATTGAAGTCCATCATTCATATTTATATAACAGCGATTCCATCCCTGTAATTATTCGCCTAACAAGACCTGGACCGTTGGATGGATGATTGGACAGGCTGAAGAAAGGAGGCAGGAAGACCCTGAACCTGAACCGAGCTCAGCTAAAAGACTGAAAACACTCAAAACACCAATAAAGAGACTTAAAGTAGAAGCTAAAAATTAAAACAAAGACAAAAAAAATGATGACAAATATGGAAAAATCCAAAGAAAAAAATATGAAAATAACGAGAAACTGAATAAACGTGACTAAATATTTCAACAAGGGTATTGATAATGACAAAAACATAAAAAAAGATGACCACACACAAAAAAACAGACTGAAATCACAAAGAGACAAAAATATGCAAAAAAACCATCAGAGAAACCAAAACCAATCACAGAGAGACTGAGAGCGAGACACCAAAATGAAACGTCCAGAAAGGTTAAAAATCTTTGGTCATTCGTGTTCTGTGATGTTCTGGGCGGTGCTCCTTCTAACAATGACTTTCAGTATTGATTATTCTGCCAGTTATTTTCTCACTTAATCACTTTTCTTTAAAAACATCACTCAATGAGAATTACCAAGAAAGATCTCGAGTCGAACCTGACGCTGTAAGTGCACTCGTACTAACAGTAACGAGAGTAACAGTGTGGCAACGAGTCTGACTGCATCTGAGACCAAAAGCAGCAACTTCAGGTGTTTAAAGCAGTAAAATGAGGTTCGTGCAGAAAATAAGAGAATAAACCCTGAGCGTGACTGCAGGACGTCTGAAGACTGAACATACAGCGGGGAAAATAAGTATTTGACACATCAGCATTTTTATCAGTAAGGGGATTTCCAAGTGGACCATTGACACAACATTTCCACCAGATGTTGCCATCAAGCCAAATATTGACGTCATACAAACAAATCAGAACATATAAGTATACAAGTTAAACCACAATAAATAAAGTGAAATGACACAGGGAATAAGTATTGAATACATGGAGATAACAAGGGGCAAAATGACATAGAAAGCCAGGAGATCACCTGAAATCTGTCAGTATTGATAGAGAAATCCTGTCCCCTATCAGTACTAATTGATATCAGCTGCTTTAGTCCTAATTGATGGCCTATAAAGGCTCCTCATTACCCAGAAGGCACACAGGAAAGACTTCATGATGGGTAAAAGCAAAGAACTCTCTCAAGATCTTCGTAATCTTATCGTTGAAAAGCATTTTGATGGGAATGGTTATAGGTGCATTTCCAGAATGCTGAATGTTCCTGTGAGCACTGTGGGGGCCATTATCCGGAAATGGAAAGTGCATCAGTTCACCATAAACCTGCCACGATCAGGTGCTCCACGCAAGATCCCTGTCCGAGGAGTCCAAAGAATAATCAGGAGGGTTCTCCAAGAGCCAAGAACCACTCGGACAGAACTTCAGGAAGACCTTGCATCAGCAGGTACTGTTGTTTCAAAGAAAACTATAAGCAATGCACTGAACCGCCATGGCATCCATGCACGCTCACCACGCAAGACTCCATTGCTGAACAAAAAGCATGTCAAGGCTCGGTTAAAATTTGCGCAACAGCATTTGGAGAAGCCTGTGGATTATTGGACGACTATAGTATGGTCAGATGAAAGCAAAATTGAACTTTTTGGCAGTCATTCTACACACCATGTTTGGAGAAGAAATGGCACTGCTCACCACCCCAAGAACACCATACCAACAGTCAAGTTTGGGGGTGGAAGCATCATGGTTTGGGGCTGCTTTTCAGCAAGGGGTACTGGCAGACTTCATATTATTGAAGGCAGGATGAATGGAGAGATGTACCGGGACATTCTGGATAAAAATCTGCTGCCATCTACCAGGAAGCTAAAAATGAAAAGAGGGTGGACATTTCAGCAAGACAATGATCCCAAACACAAGGCCAAGGAAACAATGAAGTGGTTTCAAAGAAAGAAAATCAAGTTGCTTGAATGGCCCAGTCAATCACCTGACCTAAATCCCATAGAAAATCTATGGAGAGAACTGAAGATTAAAGTTCATAAAAGAGGCCCAAGGAACCTTCAAGATTTAAAGACCGTTTGTGTGGAAGAATGGGCCAGAATCACTCCTGAGCAATGCAGACGACTGGTCTATCCATACAAGAGGCGTCTAGAAGCTGTAATCACCAACAAAGGCTTTTCTACAAAGTATTGAATAAAGTGTGTTCAATACTTATTCCCTGTGTCATTTCACTTTATTTATTATGGTTTAACTTGTATACTTATATGTTCTGATTTGATTGTATGACTTCAATATTTGGCTTGATGGCAACATCTGGTGGAAATGTTGTGTCAATAGTCCACTTGGAAATCCCCTTACTGATAAAAATGCTGATGTGTCAAATACTTATTTTCCCCGCTGTATAAACAACTAAACTCCAGGTTGTGATCTGACCTGATGATGTACTGAACAAAAGCATTTAGCACTGAATGCCACAAAGAAAGCACCAGCAGCAACAGGAAATAACCAGGTTGGTAAACAGGAAGTAGATGTTAGGGCACACACACACACACACACACACACACACACACACACACACACACACACACAGTGGGTGGATTATAGCAGATTAGAGAAAGAGGTATAATTCATACTGATTCATGGTTAAAATAACTAACATGCATAACAAAGTTTATCTGCGGATATATGGAAACTTTTCTAGTGAAAATCCATCAACATGTTTAACTGAACCGACACCTGCGACGGCTTTGGGGCCACTTATCTTAAAAGTTTGGCTCCCTGTGATTTGGAGGTGAATCCTGTCAAAAATAAGCTGAGCTTTGATCATAAACAGAGATTCTTAAGTAAACATACAAAACAAAAATGGTTATATGGGTCGTGGGATTAAATATCGATACCGTGCTGCCTACAGGATGGAACATGCAGAGGGATATTTGGAGGTAAACACTTTGTTCTCCCGCCCGTAGACGAAGAAGCTGTAGTCTTTCCCGCTGTAGGTGTAATAGGCATGAGTGAGGGGCACCAGCTCGATGCTCTGACGCTGAGGAGGGAGATCGGACGCTCAGAGTCGACACAGAGCAACAAACCTCAAAGAAGGTGTCTGAGATCGGCCGAGAGGGCCGCGTGCGCGTATCTGTACCTGCTGCAGGATGCGGCTGGTGGCGGTGAAGCGCTCGAGGTGTTCGTTAATCAGTTTTGTTGAAACCTCACAGATCTCCTGATCCGGGAAACCCTGGATAGGATACACCTGGCAGCAGCAGGAAGTCTGTATTATTATAAATGCATTCATATAGTTCATATTCATCCACACGCTGACCAAACATCCAGGTGTGTGGTTGCACTCTCTCCCACAGCAGGACAGAGGAAGCAGCCGGTGTGGATCCAACACACAAATGAAAGAAAGAAAAATAAATGTGTTACCAGCAAACTCTCATCGACGAAGAAAGCGTCTCCCGACACCTTCTCGAACTTCCTGTCAGGAAAGTCGGGCTGGCGGTCGGGAATGAACTCACTGACGTTGTTCTTCCTACACATTTAAAAAATAAACACAAACGGCTGAAGCAGTGATGTCATACGGAGGGCCGTGGGAACATTTTGAGTGATTTTGATACCACGTCACTGTGAGCTGGATGAAATGCAGCAGGTTTTGGCTGCCGAGACAAACGGAGCAGGTCTTGTAGCCGTGGCTGTGGCAGCTCAAACACCTTCAGGAGCGAGAGACCGACAGCAGAGTCAGAGACAGCGTGAAAAACAAAGAGAGCAGAGCTGCAACGGCTGCCTGCAGGCTCCGTGCAGCTCCATCTGTGTGCTCTCCCTGCTCCCGATTCATCATGTCAACTTCATTTAGGGAGGACGATGAAATCACAGGGAGGTCAGACTGTTTGGGTTTGGCCAAAAATCTGTGAACAGGCTTGTTGCATGATCAAGCACCAGGAGGTTCTCCTTCAGACGCCTCGAGATGGTGGACTTTCTTTGGTCCTGTATCCTGCAGGCTCATCCACGGATGCTGCATCGTAGCAACAAACATGACCCTCACCATCCCTTCCCCTCTCTCTCTCAGTTTGTGTCAAAGGCACAGTACACCCTCGGGGAGGCGTGGCCTCCAACGGCCTCCTGACTGCCACACCTCCCATGTATGTTACAGTTATCCCTCCACTGGAGTCCTCAGTTCCTGCTGGACATCTTTCTGTATCAACACTCACTTCCTGCCTGCTCTTCATCATCATCACGTCTCCCCTCAGTCCAGGGAAAGCAGCTCAGACTTTTACAGGTTGACACGAAATCGTGCCTCCGATAAGCAGAGACGTGTGTCGCAGCACAAAGTGCTTTTGTTAGCTGTCCCTGATCATCTGCACATTTTAGTGAGAAAGAGGCAGAAAAGCAGCAGACTGGGCTCTCACCTCTTTCGACCTCTGCCATGACAGGAAGTGCAGTGCTTGTTCCTGATACGACCGCGGCCGTGGCAGAACGTGCAGCGCTTCTGCAGAACGAGAAGAACAGATTAAAAAGATTCATATTCACTGCAAACTATGTTTGATCATTTTAAACTATGATGGATGTGTCTGAACATTCAGAGTTTCTGTTTTATCTTAAGCAGAGATGAACAAACAGAAAATAAGTGAGATAAAAATCAACAACCAGCAGATATTTTTCATGTGTCATAATTCGCAGTTAAAGCTGGAAGCGAATCGTGAACGTTCTCCCATTTCTACTTGTTCTGTTAATTTAATAAAATATGAAACGCTTTAAAAGCCGGACCTGGCCTCGGCCGAAGCAGGCGGTGCAGCGAGTTCTCCCGCAGCCTTTGCACTTGTGACACACCTGGAACACAAATTTGTGTTACTGTGATAAAACAGCAGCTCAGGAAGCTGAAAAAAGACTAAGAGGCGCAGAGCCGCACCTTCACGAACGACGAGTGCGGCACTCGGATCTTCTCCACCTTGTCGGTGTATCTCTGAGGCAGCGACACCGGGATGTCCCACGGCGCGGGGCTCATACCGTACTGAGGACCGTCCACCGTCTGACCTGTTTCACACCAGGACAACATAACTGATGAAGAGTTATCCCGCCTCGTGTGACCGACCGCTCCTCACCCTCAGCCGATTGATCCTGTGTCACCACATTTCTCCACTTTAGATTTTAATCATCAAGTTTGAGCTTTTCTGATGTGTTTTCCCCCCGAATCAATACTTCTGACAGATACAACAGGAGGTGAAACAACAAGATGAAATGATAACAAACTGAAAGTTTTCAGGTTTCTGCTGCTTTCCCACCTCGAGAACTTTTCCCAGGAACTAAGAACTGTTAGAGGAACTCTGTCTGCTTCCAGCACAGGAATCAGGATCGGGAAATTACTCCACCACCTTAAAAAAATCCCTGCATGTAAGAGGAACTGCCTTTAAACAGGAAGAACAGGAACTATAAAGAAACTTGGATTAGGTGAGTAGTCAGCTGCTGCATTACCACCACCTACTGGACTCCAGCAGTTAGTTATACAGCCAGCAGTCGCAGGGTTTCTGCATTTCGCTGGTCTCTTGCCTTTGTATCGTGACAGACGTGGATCTAATCCTGTTGTTCATGCAGGAAACACATCATGTGAGGAATTGTTTTTACCGTTGTAGGGCTCAAACTGCCAGGCGCTGGCTCTGGTCTCGGTGTAGGTCTCCAGTCGATACTGCAGAAAGAAAAGGAGGCAGACTGGAAACACTGGCAGCACTTTGGATTCAAAACCAAGTAAACTGGGTTTTAAAGAGAAACTTAAAAAGCTTTAAAATCATGTTTGCTGTGAGCTGTTAAAGCTGCCGTGGATCCTGGACAAGCTTTGCTTCCTTACATCAAACTCCATTAAAGTTGAACAGCACTGACTCATTTAACATGGAGCTTTGGTGTTGTTCTTTATTTCCTGTTTCAGAGGCGGACGTTCAATGATCAAAGTTTCTGATAATGAGGCTGGTTTCTGTGCAGGCACTCTCTGTGAGCCAAAAGCTCAGAGCCAGGAGTTTTTTCTACCCCTGGCTCTGTATGATGTCATCCTAATATGGTCATGTTATCTTAGGTGTACAGCTCCAACCACCTGCTGTTTAAACCTTCTGTTTATGGCAGCCAGCCAATCAGGAGGAGTTGTCTTAAACAGGGAGGAGCTAAAGCAGCTTGTTTCACACAGAAGAGGACCTCAGGGTTCATGCAAAGCTGCTCTAAGCTGAGCAAATAATAAAAACATGAACCTGGAACTGAGCAGAATAGCTCCTCTTTAACTTCCTAGGACCTGGCGTCCACATATGTGGACATCACATTTTGGGTTGTTTAGACCAAAATATTCAGTTTTGCTCTACAAGGGCCTGATGTGCACTTACGAGGATGTTGTACTGTCACTGTTCTATTGAAATTTAAAGCGAATGTCCTCATATGTGGATCCCATTTTTCTCAGAAACAAAAATCAGGTAAAAAAAATAAATCACGTAATTCTTTGCTTTTACATTCATCAGGTTCCAATCAGCCCAAAGAACAAAGCGAAATTAAAAGTGCCATGAAAGAGTTCAGGTCTCAGGAGATTAAACAGAAATGCATTAGGACAGCCATCCCCAACCACCGGGCCACAGGCCGGTACCGAGCTGTGAGAGATAACGTTAACTCGGTTTCCCTGGGTCTTTCCCCGTGTTGTAGTTGTGTGTCTTATTTTGAAAGAAATGTTTACACGTTACCATAGCAACCAGAGAGCATTAAGGGGCAGAGAGGCAGACGTTACTCTCAGTGTTGTTGGTGCATTTCAGGAGGACGCTGCTAATAAAGTTACACAATTACACAGTGAACTCATGTTTATTGTTATATTTACAAAATGCCACAGTTTTTGTCTCGGTCCTATCATTTTATTTTGTTGTATTTATCTGCAAAACCTTAAAGGCCGGTCCGTGTCTGACATTAAATCGGTCCGTGGGGACCACTGCATTAGGATACTCTCCCACTATGACAGCTGAGATAACCTCCAGTCGCCCCCAGCAACCATGGATGCATGCATGGATGGATGGATGGATGGATGGATGGGTGGGTGGGTGGGTGGATGGATGGATGGATGGATGCATGGATGCATGGATGGATGCATGGATGGGTGGGTGGATGTTACACCTGAGGTCTAAAATTGTCAAGTAGCTCTTTTACAGAAAAGTTGAGAGCCATCTTCACCACCATGTCTTAAGTATATTAAATGTTTATTATGTTATTTTATGATCATTTTTATTGCATTACTGGCAGACGCTCTTGTATTATTTACACTTATTAGATTTCTACACTCCTCCACCCTTATACTGATATCTAATTACTGAAACACGTGTGGGAGGAGGCACTTAAACTGCTAATTCCAGGAGGTTAACACACGCCATCAGTCACATCTGAACTCTGTTTTTGCTCTGTTGTTCAATTTAATTGAGTCTTATTTCTAAAGCTCCACATCCCAACACAAATCAAAGCCAGACTTTGTTATTCCCCCTTGTTATCAGATGTACCATTTTCATTTCTCTATGGTCAATGATTCATTCTTAAAGGCATCGTTGTTGTTAAACTGTTTTAATGAGTGAAGTTAAAATCATTAGCAGTTTTCTTGCAGATGTCATGTTGGTGTGAGTTAGTTTTGGGAAACATAAAGCCACAGGTATGAGACCTACCCTGTACACTGTGATGGGCTGCAGATCTTTGAAGGTGAGGTTCCTGGCAGGTTTGGAGCTGTAATTCCATTTGGATTCCACAAATTTGAGCAGAGCATCTCTGGCTACATCCTCTGACACCGAAGGGACCCTGGAGAAAAATATCTTTCATCCCACCGGGCCTTCATTTGTTTGTCGAGCGACTATTTTGGCTGAGATAAAGCAAAGAATCATCTGCAAAGCCTTTAATAAAAAGATGACCTGCAGGAGTTACCTGACGTCGGGCACTGATGTGCTTCTGTTTTGTTCAGGTTGGGGATTGTAGGCAGGGGGCGGTGGGTACAGCGGGTTATCGTCATCTGGACAAACGCATGAACAGAAACACAAAAACAAAGGCAATGAAGGTGGTGTTGGTGTACAGAAACCTCAGAGTAGAACAGAAGGCTCACCTCCTCCTTTGAGGCCCTGATACCCATGAATATCATCCAGCCAGCCAGGAGGTGGCGCTGATGGTCCCTCCTCTGGTATGTTTGGATCGAATGTACCTGAAAAGATGGGAAGAAAAGATTGTTTCTGTGGTAAAGTCACAGTTTGAGTAGAAATCATGGAAAAATCAGGTCTGAAAAGTGTCATAAACCTGCATTTTTTTTTTCTTTTATTTATTTATTTATTTTTTTGGCCTGTCCCGTTTGGCTCTTTTGCCATCAGAATTATTGTCTAAAGGCGAAGAAAGATGCCCAACGGATTTACTTTACCAAATTGACCATCCCAGCCTTGCCATAATGGTCCATTTGATTCACCTTTTATTGTTTATTTTATTTTCACTTAATGAATACGGGACAGACTTGACTGGAGGAAAGAAGGGGAGAAAGAAAGAGGGAAAGAGAAACAGCTGAGAAGAGGGACGGGGGAGAAGGGCAAAAGACAAAAACCAACAGAACGGGCAGAGAAAAAAAAATGCATATATCAATCACCTGGATCACCTGCTGAGAAAGAAAAAAGAAAACAAGCAGAAGAGAACAAGAGTAATAGAATAAACAACATCACAATGATATATGGGAATATGACAGTAAATATTAAATATTAAACATTATTGTGCAGCACATAAGATCAACAGAACACAGTGTGCTTTGAGGTAGGAGCCAAAAAGGGTGTAGTTTGTGGGTGTGATCACCCGTGTGTACACCTGTGAGCATGGACGCGCTTGTTTTTTTTTAAAAGGTTCCTTCATGTAATGATCTGCTAGAGGGTGTGGGGGGGCCACAGCCCCGTCCTCCAGGGCGTGAAGCAGGTATGGAGGAGATCAAAACTCCAGACATCCAGAGGCCCCCAGAACACAAGAGACCAAGGAGGACCAACAGAGGGGCAGCCGCGCCACTGTCCCGGAAAGAGCTGAGGAGAGTCCCAGATGAGGGCTCACTCAGCAGCCGCGGAGCAGAAGCCAGGGGGGGGTTGCAGTGACGCGCCCGTGAGCTCCGCCGGCAGCCAGCTGTGCCTGAGTGACCGAGCCCCAGGCCGAGAGGCCGGGGGCACCCCACCTCCGAAGTGGCCCGAGCGAGCCCCAGGCTCCAGGCCCCGATAAGCGGCCGCCAAGGAGTGAGCCGGTGTGTACCTGGACGCCCATCCCCGGACACAAAGAACCACCAACGCACCGATGTCTGAGGGGGTCCGCCACTGGCAGGGGAAGTGGTGGTAGGGGGAGATAGGCCTCCAAACCTTGGAGGGCCTGAGGTGTCCCCAGAGAGGTGGCGTCTGACACCCAACCTGACATATAGACACAGACATACAGGAACACACAGACACAAACATCCATTCCCACCCTCATGCTCTCATATGCACTTACTCCACACTCAACCAACGTGGAGACAGACATAAAGAGACGTTGTACACACGATCACACTCCCCAAGCGTACTCTACAAACCGGGTCTGGGTGCCCCCGCCCCTGCATTTTTTCTAATGGCCAGCAGGGGGCGACTCCTCTGTTGCCATTTTGATACCACATGATATGTCGCATGCCCCACAACGTCAGAGCATGCTCTTAATGAGACGATGGATGGTGTCCTTGCACACCACAAGTGCCAGAAGAGTTCTGTTTCTACTGTGTTCTACTGTTCTCTAGCATGGGACTGATGGTATCAAGTGTTTATTCACCAGGAGCTGCCTGCAGCATTGTTGGTCACAAGCAGGAAGCCAGGACCCAGTGCAGCAGTGTGGCCTCGTACAGTGGCCTGTACGAGGCCTGGCCTGTAGACGTCCCTCCATGGATATGCTAACCACCAAACCGCTCGTGCTGAGCGATGTTACAGGCAGCATAACATTCTCCACGGCTTCTCTAAAGCATTTCACGTCTGTCACCTGTGCTCTGGGTGAAGCTGCTCTCATCTCTGAGAAGCACAGTGGCAGACCTGCTAATTCTGGTATTCTATGGCAAAGGCCATTGGGCTCCACAGTGGTGGGCAGCGAGCACAGGGCCTGCTAGAGGACATGAGGCCCTCATGAAGGCTGTTACTGATTCACCCCAGCAGCCTGCTGCAGGTCGTTTTATAGCTCTTGCAGTGTTCATCCTGCTGATGGGTTGAAGGCCTTCTACAACCCCGCCCAGCTCTCCCAGAGTTACTGCCTGTCTCCTGAAAGTCCCGTGGTGGTGATGTTTGAGTTGGGAGGTTTTATGCCAGACATAAATTCTGGTGCCAGTTTACTTCTCTGCTTTGGTGTCTTCAGGTTCTTGATAATTGTGCTCTAACCTGATTAGTCTCACCTGTGTTGTTCTAGTCACACCTGTTTCCAAGCAGTCAGTGAGTTCCTCAAGTGTACGTAGATCGTCAGGGATTGTTTCGGTACACTTCTATTTAAGCCTTTAGAGTTTGCTTCACTGACTGATCACCTGTTAATGATCTAAGCCTGTTTTTGGATTAAAGCTCTGGACTGTGGAGCGCTCGAGTAAAAATAAGCAACATGCTGCGAGGGAGTGGCCAGTGTTTCTGTCCGCGTGGCAGGAAAGGAGGATGCATTCTTTAGCAGAGGCTGTCAGGAAACTGGTCCAGCCTCAGGAAACAGCTCACACGAGCATTATTAAATATCACTATAAATATTTACACACCAACTCATTATTCCACTGCCAGTACATCAGATGGATGCACTTCTATGGTTTTACAGCACGAGTGTGCACACTGGTGCACTTCTGTCTTTGCAGTCACATTCCTGTTAGAGGCCAGTCTATCACAAACAATTAAAACATTAGAGCGATGCAGTGTTGGGGGAGATTGGCTTCAGGTACCAGTGAGACAGGAAATACTATTCAGAAAGTTCTCTTTGTGAAAGTTCAGGATAAAGAAAGGCTTAAAAATCCTTCACGGAAGTTTATAAGATGGGGTTTCATAATTGTGGGAGCTTAGACCAGCTCCCAACAAATGTGATGGTAAAATCCTCCACAGAACTCCAGCAGACATCTCAATGATACAGGCTGGACTGACCGGCTCCACCAAATCAGATTAAAGATCAATCAGTGTCTGAACTGTTTCAAAGACACGAGGATGGAGGCGCACACCTCCTGAGCTGTCTGTTTAAAGCAGTGTCACTTACATCATTTATTACAGTCTGCTGCTGCTTTTAAAATAGATTTTAATTGAAATAGAAAATATATGTCATAATTCAGATTTTTGTATTGCTCACACCCACAAATGATCCCAGAAAGTTTATTCTGTTCATCTGTTCGTAGAGCCATCGGTGGGAGAACGTGACGAAACGGTCCTGCTAATACATTAAAACTCAAATTTCAGCTGACAGGAAGGAGGACAAAGGCAACGAGGAAGCACAACGTGGAAAACTAGTTATTGGGAATATTCCTTCCTTCCCCAAAACATATTGTGAAGTTAGAATAGTCGATAACACAGCAACTCCTCGTGGTCCTTTTCCCTGAGGAAACGTACAGAACTTACAAGCTGAGCTCTGTATTATGAAGTGCTACCAAAAACAGAAGAAAATGTATAAACAGCTACAAAATCTGTGACTCTGCAGTGATGCTGCAGCTTCACAGAGCAGGTCAGTGAGCCTGCAAAGGCTTTGTGTTGGAGGGCTTCAGTTTAAATCCAGTGAATCTGGAAACGTTTAACAGACTGGGATAATGGGGAAACTGGACACAGGTGTGAAATTGAATAATTGAATAATCAGGCCCCATCTTATCTTAATGACCTTGTAGTACCATATCACCCTATTAGAGCACTTGGCTCTCGCTCTGCAGGCCTACTTGTTGTTCCTAGAGTATTTAAAAGTAGAATGGGAGGCAGAGCCTTCAGTTTTCAGGCCCCTCTTCTGTGGAACCAGCTTCCAGTTTGGATTCAGGAGACAGACACTATCTCTACTTTCAAGATCAGGCTTCAAACTTTCCTTTTTGCTAAAGCATATAGTTAGGGCTGGACCAGGTGACCCTGAATCCTCCCTTACCCATATGGAAAAGATATATTTATAAATCTTATAAAGTTTGTATCTGTCTTGTATGAAACTTGTATGAAAAGCATACAAGAGTGAAAACAGATATAAGATCCCTTGAAAAATTATATAATGAAACTTGTATGTTTTGGATACTTACTAAAACTATGTATGAAAGTAATGAGAAAGTGGCCACTTTCATGAGTAAATCATGTAAGTTTTTACAATTTCTTTTCCATATGGGTAGTTATGCTGCAATAGACGTAGGCTGGATTCCCATGATGCACTGGGTGTTTCTTCTTCACTCCTTTTTTCACTCTGTATGTAATCATTAGTTATTATTACTCTCTGGCTCTCTTCCTGTCTGAACCTTGTGTTCAGACTGCTGCCTGCATCTGTCTCATGTGTAGTCGTGGTTTTTCTCACTATAGAAATCGAATTGTACCAAAAACATCTGAATAACAGAGTTTAGCTGCTTCGGCCCATGAAACGACTGAAACGACTGAGACGCAGCTGTGCCATTTCAACACACAGCTGTGCACATCAGCATTATCTAACAGAAACAAAGGGGCTGATGGGAATAAGTCTCCCTCCTACAGTTTAAGCAAGTTAGGACAAACTAGCAGCTTCACTATGAACACCATCTGAACACAGCCTGGTTTGCTAATCTTTTCCTGGCTTTGAACGGATCACTTTAATTTCTGTCAACACACCGACTCGGGACATCTAGTGATTCCCTTCAGTGTTTGTCTTCACTCTACACAGTTCCTCAGTATCAGTAACCTAAACAGTGCATAAAGCCTCAGGTAGAATCAACTCTGATTCAAAAACAGGTCTCTCTGAATAAACCGTCTCATTTGAACTCAGCACAGAAAACTCTGATTTATTCTCATCAGAAATACATTTGTGCCCTTATTACTGACCTGACAGCTGTGACTATTAAACAGATTCATGCACATTAGGATATGTGAACTGCACGCTCAGCTAAATGACGCCGCAAAATTAAGGCTCTCGGGCTAAATTTGGCCCA
This sequence comes from Rhamphochromis sp. 'chilingali', assembly GCF_963969265.1. Classification (NCBI taxonomy): domain Eukaryota; kingdom Metazoa; phylum Chordata; class Actinopteri; order Cichliformes; family Cichlidae; genus Rhamphochromis; species Rhamphochromis sp. 'chilingali'. The sequence continues at coordinate 38,244,807 of NC_137936.1, forward strand.
CTTTATATTCTTAATTATGGCCACAGCTGTTGACTGTACAGTCACACATGCTGTGTGCAAGATATGGAGCCACAGACGAGCACAGAGATGTGGAAGCGTCACAGCAGCACATCTCAGCTCAAAGTGATGGTTTCACTCTTACAGGTGAACCACACGATCACAGAGCTCTTCCTTTTCCTGTCTAAATGTTTTAAAGTCTATCAAACCTTTTAGTCGACTGATTAAGGACTCATGTTGTACATGACACAACTTCATGACACATGCAAAGTTCATTAAATAATGCAGATCAGTAAACTATGAATGTGAATTCTCAGTTTTCTATTGATGGGGGCAGGGATAGCTCAGCAGGTAGAGCGGTCACCCCATGATCAGGAGGTCGGGGGTTTGAATCCCTACACACTGCTCCCCGCTGCGCCTTAGTGGCTGCCCACTGCTTCACTGAGTGAATGGGTCATATGCAGAGAGAGTAATTTTCCCACGGGGAAAATTAATTCAAAAATTCAAAAATTCAAAAATCTCATCAATTAAAGTTGATCTACAGAGAATTACATTTTTATAGGACAACAATAAATCAGCAGAGACATAAACACAGACAAATCTATAAACACGGAGCCAATTAAACATCTGTTTTTCAGATTTACTGTTCACAGCTAAAGTTAGTTTTTATGTCCACGCTGGTATTTGGTAGTATAATAACCAATAATAACCCCCATGAGAAGCACAAATAGCATATTTTTACACAATAGATGCGATTAAACCACTTCCACGGCACCGTGCAGCCATTTAACATGTGCGTCACGATGTCGCCCGACACAAACACTTTGTCAGCAACCCAACAGCTCTGAGTGTTTTTCACGAGCCGGGTTTGCTTCCAGATAAAAATACAGAGGCAGCGAGCTCGTGGCGAGCGGTACACAATACCTCTGGCTGAGGGATAAAAATATCAGCGAGAAGGTGTTTCCCGCCACGAAAAGATCTGGGCTGAGATGGTCTCGGTGTGTGAGAACGCTCTCAGGGAGGGAGGATGGAGGGAGGGTGATGGAGGCAGGAGAGAGAAAAATAAAAATAGAGTCAGAGAGGGGGAGAAGGAATGTGAAAACAAAGCCAACTTATTACTGAGGCTTTAGCTGGACAATGCATCCAAAGCCCCTTCGTCTCCTTTTCTTTCTCTGAAGCTCAGTTTCTAAAAGTCTGCTTTAACTCCAGATCATTTAATTTAATAGACAAATTTACTGTTGACTGGAGCTGCGATGGTTCCTCAGTTAGACCCTTAAAACAGAATTCATTAGCAGCATTTAAATAAATCATTCATTAAGCTCCTCTGATTTTCCCTACTGTCTGTCGTATACGGTTTAAACTGTTACAATGTTGCAGGCCTAAATAATGAGCTCTGGTAATGAACTCTTCAGAGGCGATAAATGCTTTACGCTCCACTTCCAAACGCTCCCAGTGTGACATCGTCCGTCAAAGACACACAGCTGGTCTCAGGGCGACGTTTAACAAACAGTCAATCTGTCTTTGGTGCAGAAACACACACAGAACCAAAAGTAAAGTTACTACATGCTTTATTTGGTGTTTTAATGATCATTTAAATGATCTGAAGCTCGTGTTTATCTTCAGCTATGTGAATACCACACTGCGCGTGCTCACCAGTTCGGCTTGGTTCATTAAAATTTGTTTAGGTTCGTAAATCTGATAAAGTGAAACTGGTTTTGGCAGACAGATGAACTCACTCAGAGTGAGATAAACACCGAGACGTAATCACTGCGCGTCTCGTGACACGGCACCGCTCAGCGTGGCCTCCTCACACCATCCGACACCTCCCACACACAGATTGAAAGGCTCCATTATTACAGCTCGTTTAATGATGCCTGACCAAGGCTGTGACCAAAACCTTTTGCCTGGTCATATTTTACATGTTGTCACATTGAAGTGGCAGAATGTTAGCCAAACTAGAGACGCAAAACAAGCTTCAAAAACTTGGACGTTTTCTCCAGTTAAATGCCAAAAGCATTCAGTTACTATACTGGCTGTGCAACCTATGCCTTGTTGCCAGACTCCTGGGTAGGTAGGACGTCTTGATAACTGCAGGTCAATAAGCAGCAATAGAGACCATCTGCAACCATCTAACAAGAAAAAACACGTACTCCCCATCCGACTGAAAGTGGTTGCTGGAGGTTGACGTCGGTCACTGTGAAGTACACTGATAAAAAATCACTCGCATCCACTAAGAGACCAGTCAGTGCAAGGGAGGGTTCACCTTCAAAACCCCCGAAGGACGGGGCGGACAGGGGTGATGAGATGAGCGTTATCTGAGCCAATCAGCACCAAAGGTTGGATCTGGTTAAATCCCTCAATCTGGACTTTCTGTAAGTGAAGATACTTCTTCTTTAGCTGTTCAGCTGGACATGACTGAGTAGCTAGGCTCAGTTGTTGGGCTGTGAAGGCATGTGTTACTTTGTACCTCACTTTGGGCTTAGCCCTTGGTGACACCTGAAATGAGACAAAGCCTCCCTTCATCTGGATTACATCTCGACGGATAGTTCTCAGTGAGAGTGTTGCTTCCTCCTGTTCCAAACCTAGAGATGTAACTGCCGCTGGAAGCACAACAGTCTTCTCTGAGCCGTCATCGAGCACAGCAAATGTATCCAGTGATTTGCTCCCATGATGTAGTTGGATTGGTACTACCTTAAGCATAACACGACCTGAGTGACTTGAATAGTCTAGGTAGACCATACTAGTACTCACAGTTAGTATGTTAGGGTCCCGCTTCTTGGCCTCAACCAGGTCATGGAGCACCGACAAATGCTGGTCACCACAGGTGCTGCACGGCTTCTTCAGAGTACACTGCTCTGGAGAATGTTTACGGCCACAGCGCCAGCATTTGGCCTTCTCGGTAATCCAGGTAGCCATAGCTTTGAGGTCTAGTCTTTTGAATCCATCACAGCCATTCAGATAATGCTCTGTCCCTTCGCAGTATGGACAATAAGGTTTGAACTTCTGTTTCTTCTTAGGTTGGATTGTCAGATCTGGAGCTGTAGATTCTCCCTCCTGGTTTAGCTTGGCTTGGGCTAGATTTGGGCCGTAGTAGATGGAGGCAGATCTGTTGTGTGGCTTGAGCCCTGCTGAGGCTTTGAGTAGGTTCTTCTCTGGACGTGGCTTGTCCGGGGGCATTTGAGAGGCTTGTCTGGATAGCTGAAGGACTTGGGATTTCCGTTCGAGCCATTCTGAGAAGTCGTACATATTGTATGTTCGGCTGCTGCCACTGCGGATGATCCCCCGGGTGATACAGTACTCGATGAAGTTGTCCCTGTATGGCGGAGGGAGCTTGGTAAGCAGTCTGTCCACATGTGAACCACAATGAAGCTCGCTGGCTGCTACTTCATCCATGGTACTGAGAAGCCCGACCAGGCTGGACACCGACAGGGAGAGGTCCTCAATAGCTTGAGAGTCTCCGGCTCTAATAGGGGGGCCGTTTAATATGGTGCTAAGCTCACTTTGGACTAACTGCCTTGGCTGTCCATACCTCTGCTCTAGCGCCCTCATTGCACTAGTGTAGGGAGTGCGGTCGTGAATGTAGCGCTTGGCTACCTGTAGGGCGCTGGGATGCTCGAGATGATCTAGTAGGACCTGATACTTGTACTCTTCTCCCAGATGTGAATGTGGCCCTAAGGTGCTGTCCAGCCCTTTCTTTAATAAGGCGAAGTCACTCTCTCTCCCCGACCGGAAGATCACCAGCTTAGGCTTTGGGATGCCATATGAAGACGCCACCATCATCTCCATCAGGTTTGGTAGAGGCGTTCCTGCTGGGTAAGTTGTGGCAACCTGCGGATTATGGTGTTCAGCAGAGGAAGATGATGAATAGTGACTGCCTGAGGGATAAGGAACATAGTACTTGCCAGCTGGATCAGGCACAGCTTCAGGATGCAGTATGGTGGGCACAGGGCGATGAGCTTCTGTCCACTGTGATGGCTGGGTCACAGGCGCTGGTGGACGTGAAGGTTGCTGCAAGTACACAGGATTAGCTGGATGTCTGACTTGGAAGACAGGAGCAGCGGGATGTGACATCTGCTGCAGACTCATTGGGTCCACAGCCTGTGATAGCTGGTGCACTGAAAGATGAGCATGTTGTAGTGGCTGATCAGCTGGGGATGCAGAATGTAATAGCTGCACCTGGCCTGGCCTGTTTATCAGGAGCTGATGTTCCGATCGCTGATATGAGAAGGGCTCAGCAGTGCATCGCCCAGGTCTCCTGAGTGGCGTCGATGCAGCTACATAAGTGGCAGGGTGCAGCACTGGCTGAATGTGAAGGCTCGCTTTACGGGGAGGTGATGGAGCAGATGTTTCCACTGGCGTCGGCATGTTCGCCGGTGTTGTGGTGTCATGTAACACCTCATTGCTAGGTTGTAGTGGTGCAACTTCTGTTATGGAGGAAATATGTTGGGGTTGTTCTAACGCTCCTGTTTCTGGGGGAAGAGGACTGTCAGGTTTAGAAGCTTGCTCCAAACGCTCCACCCGCTTCAGTAATGTCCCACGAGTTTCCTCCATAGACACTTGCAGTTGAGTCATGTGTTGGAGGACACTGCTCCAAACTGATTCCATCTTCTGCCATCTCTCATCCTCTTCATAGTCGGAGCTGCTTGAACTACTTGGAGCGCTAGATGGCTCAGTTAAGTTGTGCTCATAGTCCACCAGATGTCCTGGAAGTTTCTTCTCCCGCGTTGGACGGGGGCTACTCGATGCACCTCTATCCTGAGGGTTTGCCATCTCATTAACTCAGCCAAGGCGAATCCGGCTCGAAGGACCACTTGTAATGTATGTTTGCACTGATTGCCGATCACGCTTCAACTGAGTCGTCCTCGGTCAGAAGGAATGGTACTCCACAGTGATGTAGTTCAAATAACTTTACCAAAGAGGTGGCAGATGACATCAACAGGATGTACAGCGTTGGTAGGTCGGCATTACAGTATTCACATGCAGGTAACGGGGGTGTGAGTGTGTATATGGGTATGTGTGTGTGTGGTCATATGGTAAGCACGCACGCAGTATTAACTCACACCGAATGCACGTTAATACGTTACTCCTCCGACACACCTCTCATCTGTGCAGCGCTGCGCTGAACACGTTCCCAACCGGAAGTACAGATACCGAGGTGCATCATGGGTAACGTAGTATAAAACAGCTACAGTGAACAAGCGGACTTTTAACAGTAGGAAAGTAATAAAAAAAGATTCATTAGCATGAAAAACGGTGATAATTCATATGTAAACAATGTGTGAGGACAATGTCAAAGCTCATGGCATCACATCCAATATGGCAGACAGGAATGTCCAAACCAAAGAGTCGCCCCCTGCTGGCCATTAGAGAGAAGGCAGGTCCCCGTGACCTTTGCTGCAGTCGTTGGTAGTCACGTAGGAGCAAGAAAAACAACACTTTTTCGATGGTTATAATAATGACAGATCTTTCTTTGTTTTTATGACCATCCTTACATGATTTTTAATTTTAAACCCTTTGATGAAAAGCAGTTTAGTTTCCTAATTTCCTGCATTTACTACATTTATTTTTGTATTTTAGAACTTTCACTTTTGATACTTTGTGTCTTTTTTAACAGTGTTATCATGGATGTATGGTTATGACCACGGGCCCTATACATATGATAACAGTGTCATACTCGTGCAAATAGTTTGATGGCACAACAACATGCGCCAGTAACATTTTATAGCTGCGACACACAGCAACATCAACATCTAATCCAAAACCTAATCTAAAGGTCCATGTGGTAATCTGACACAACAACCTGAAGTAATTAAAAATTTAAATATGACCATATTTATTTTTATTTATTTAATTCTTTAATTTGCCTGACTCCATCTGTCAGCCTGTCCATCATCACTGCGAACAAGAAGGGGCTCAGATCCTGATGTAATCCCAGACACCAAAACATCACAGGTTCACAGTGATGAGCGTTCTGAAACAGAAGTGGTGCTCCCACTGCTTTATGTATTCCAAGGAAGAGGGAGGAAGTTACAAACTGATCATACCACGCTGTTTTGTGCCCTTGGCGTTATCAGCACCTGTAAAGGGAGTTGTCTTCTCCAACTGGAGGCTGAAGTTCATCTAGTTTTAGAACCGTCCACAGAACAGTCTATTACCGTGTCACAACATATTCTAATTTAAAGCACTTAAATACTTTAAATTAGAATAACAGAAACTTTCTGTTTCTGCCCTCTCTCCTACATCTCCATACCTCTGCAGGTATGTTGTATGGACCAACCACCCTTCCACTCTTCTTTTTCTTCATAGCTGCCCTCACTTCCTCCTTATTAATTCAGAGTTTTACTAACACTTCCAAATTTACTATCTTCCCTCCTGATTTTCTTCAACACGCTCAGTCTGTTATCACCCTCACCTGCTGCACATCCTTTCAAGCTCAATCATCTATCAAGCCAATAGATACGAGTCATTTATGGGAGGTTATGGGCTGTCCTTGGGCAGCATTGGACTGTCCGCATCCGTCATTGATGGAGGTAGTGTCAGAAATATGTGCTGCTTGAGCTGCTGATGGACCATCAGTCAGCTGGAGTGAAGCTGGTTGTTCAAACGAAAGCCGCTGTCAGCCATCCTGCTGTGTGTTCTTTTTATCTGAGATCTTTCTTCTCCCGTTGCTGGTTAACTCCACTGTCTCTCACTTCCCTGTTCTGCCCACTTATCAGCCAATCAGCACACAGTGTCATCCATGTCGAGCACCATGTGGTTGGGATTTTGGAGTACAGTAGGGGCGCACCTCTCTACAGACGGACACCAACGCTGCAGCAGAAAGGAAGCCTCTGGCTTTTCCACCTCTCTCCTCCCCAACACTCCCAGTGCTCCTGTTTACTTTTTTCCTCTCCCAGTAAAACTTTTACACGAATCAGACACGATGCATTGTTTTGTTTTGTAATTTGTTTTCTACTTTTATCGCGATAATACTGTAAGATTTGGATTATCGTGAGTTGTCCAAGTACATCTTCAAACCCTGATAATGAGCAGACTGGTGAGTGTGTGTAGTGTGCAGAGGTCCGGGTAATCATGAGCGTTTTGAGCTCTCAGCCTGCAGACGCTCCTGACAACTTTAAAGACCACAAAGAGCTGAAGAGGAGCAGAGCGCTGGAACAAAAGCAGCTCTCTGCTCCCTTTGAACATGCTCACCCACATCTTCTTCTTTCTCGTCCATTCCTCCGCTGCTCACGGTCGTTAAACGTGAATGAAGCGCCTAACAACAAGTCGCGCGCGGTCACGGTAACAATATACCACAACTTCCGGTTACAGTTTTCAAAGAGAAAAGCTTCTGTGTGGGATACAGTGTGTCACGTTTCCTGTGAGGTGTGCGCTCAGTGTGTGAACTACAGCCGGATTTATTAGAGGTGTTTCTTTTCATAATTTCAGTGTTTTTTATTCTGTTTTGACTTTTCTTTAAAGTCGGTTTAGTTTCAGTTAAATTTCATTGTTTCAGTTTAGTTTTTATTGTCTGAACTGTTTAGTTTTAGTTCCGTTTTATTGGCTCCAGTGTCACTTTTAAACTTTGTGGGTTTTATTGTATGGAGAGCATACGTCACAAAATCGTTTTTGGTTATAAAAATGTTTTCCACATCTATCTTTATTTATCTAGTTAGTTTTTTAATAATAGTGATCTGCTGTTTTATATAAAGGCATGAATAACAACACCAGTCAAATCTGTTGAAAATGCTTAAAGTGTTTGATGACTTTGCTCCAAAGGTCTCAAAAAGCCTTTTTAAAGTTCCTTTTCTCATTTTCTACTAAAACTCTCGTCCATCGCGTTCCTGTTGGTTTTACTTCTGTGAGCTTCCGGTCCAGTCTTGGCTGCTCAGGTCTCACTTTACGCTGTCATTTTGTAAACAGGGTGGCCGCGCCCACCAATGATATGCAAACCATTCAGAAATAAATAAATAAAATAGAATAAAAGAGTTTTCCAGAGTTTTCCTACTAGATTATACTTTTTTTGTTGAACTGCACGACATTTTACAGGGATATGAATATGTAGTTTTTACCACATTAAAAACTAAAGTGCAAGTTTTACTTTATTAATTAATACATTTTGAGCCCATGTTTATAAAGCGCTCTAAAATACTGTATATGCAGTATATATGATATAATATTTAATGTGTTTATTATCTTATTATTATTATCAGCTTATTATCATCTGCTGTTTAAACTTTACTAAATCTGACGCTCTGAGATTAAATTAATGAAAATAAGTGAGAAAAATATGAGTACAGTACAATTCTATAACCTATGTTTCTCCTTTTTTGTTTTTTGTTTTTTTAGCACTGAACTACAGTACGGTAACAATTATTTAATTAATTAGAAATAAATCAGTAACATGTCTCTCACACGGGACATTTCTGCACTGCGAATGCGTTTAGTTTCGTTAGTTTATTATCACAGTTATTCTGTTGTTTTATTGTATTATGATTTTGAATTAGAGGCTTTATCTTGTCTGTATTTCTTAACCAGAGTCACCAGAACCGCGTGACTTTACGGTTTTATCTAACCTGGGATGCCCCGGTACTTTGAAATCACATGCTATGTTTTTAACCGAAGTGACTAAACAGTGTGATTTTTTTATGGTATCGATGCAGACCGTCCCACTTTTTTAATGTTATTTTTATATGACAAAGAAAAACAAGGGCTTAAAAATGGAATTTATCGAGGCGAAATGGAATAAAAGAGCCCGTGAAAAATATAGTTGAGAAATCCGACTCTTCGGTTTGGACAGTAAACGTAGCAGTTGCCCCGGAGGTTCTTCTTCTTCGCTTGCCGTCAACAAAACCGGAGTGCTGCCTGCTAGTTTGCAGAGCTTTGAGAGGGTTTTTTGGCACGAATTTCTCCACAAAAAAACGAAAATGGTAGGATAAGAGGACAGTTTGACAAGTATCTGGTGAAACTGTTCACATATTTGGCCATCATACTGTAATTTATCAGTTTTACAGGACGGAATTTAATAAATTGCTAACTGAAGCTAGCTTGCTTTTGCTAGTCGGGCGTTGTCGGTTTATTTTTAACCGTTTCTCTCTTTGTGTTACCTTTAAACGCGCTCGCTGGGAGATTATTTTAATTCTGTGTTTGTTGCGGTGTTAAACGATTTAAATCCGTTTATCAGCTCACATGAAATGACTGATCACTGTTGTCTCCGTCCCTCAGGCTGAAGTAGAAGAAACCCTGAAGAGGATTCAGGGCCAGAAAGGGGTTCAGGGAATCATCGTCGCCAATTCAGAGGGTGAGACGACAATGATGTCATTTCATCCCCTCTTTTAAAGACCTTTCCGCTCTTTGCGTATTTCTTATTGTGACTGCCACCGTGTGTTTAGCAACTATAAGTCCTCCGGGGTCTGATCCAGAACTCAGGTTTAATAAACTCCGGGTTTGTTAAAACTGAGGCAAACTTTAGGTCTCTATCGGGAAAAATAAAACCCAACTTAAATTTATAGTCGGTTACCATGATAAGACACTGTGACCCTTCCCTAATCGGTTACCATGGTAACAGACCGTGTGACCCTGTCCTAACCTGCTCCCTGCACGTGTTATCTCTGGCTCCTCCCCTCCCGTTACACCTGAAACAGCCGACTGACCCTGGATCGATCCAAATATTGATATATCGGTACCAGTGTCAGTATCAGATCGTGATACTTAGTTTCAGAGTGTTTCCTCAGAAAGTAGACATCCCTTTACAAACAGGGTCCTCCTGCTCCTCCTCTTCCTCCTCCTCTCTGTCTCATTGTGTTTTGTTGTTGTGCCGTCACATGACCCGTTTGTGCTGAGCAAACACATGTAGGCTGTAGAGATAAAAAGGAGCAATCTCACTGCCGTGTGTGGGAAGCCGATTCATGATCAGTTTATACAAACCCAAGAAAACAGAAGTGAACAGTGAAAGAAACAAAGTGAGGAGGAGGAAACTCCCTCACAGACCGAGACCCCCAGCATGGAGACAGAGGCCACTGGCAGAGACCTTTCTGGGACTGATTTTATCACACTGATGAGTAAAAGACTCAATTCAAACATTTAAATAATGTTCTCAGCACCTTGAAACATGGTGCACTGCTCTGTCCTGAATAAACTGCCTTCATATGTTAAAAGCAGCACAACCTAAAGTATGTTGATAATAATATCACAACGTCTGCAGACACTACAGTAATCATCACATAGAGTGCAAAATAAACCCGAGAAGCATCCTTAGTGCTGCAGCAGCATTCACTCATCTTCACGAATACTAAAAATAAACCTTCCACATATTGATTATTGTTTCACTACCTGATCAATAACAAGTTAAACAACATTTAGTTTATAAGGAAAACATAATTGTCATTCGTGGAAAACAATCCTTCGAGCTGTGACAATCCCATAAAAACCAGGAATGCTTGTTTCATACATGAACTTTCACATGCACGTTTTTCACTCTGTGAAATGACGTTATTATTGATGATGTGTTTGTTTTTGTCTGCTGGTTTTTATTCACCCCTGTTCCTTTAATTTACCACACTTACATTTTCCTTGGTACATAATAAAGCTGGAATCCCATCAAATTATGAATTTAAATAGTTTACCTGTAACTTGACAGGACAAAATGTTACCGAAGACAAAAGTATTTTCCTTCTTCGTCCCATTTTTAATAAAAAAAAAATTTTTTTTGAGTAATTGAGATCTATTTTACTGTCACGCTTCAGTTTCAGCAGCAGAGAACCAGTAAAGTAAGGTGTGATGTGGTTACTGGGTCCACGTGTGAATGTCCATCTCATAAATGTTTTCCCTTCAGGAATCCCCATCAAGTCGACTCTGGACAACTCGAGCACGGTGCAGTACGCCGGGCTGATCCACCAGCTGGTGATGAAGGCCAGGAGCACCATCCGAGACATCGACCCCCAGAACGACCTCACCTTCATGCGCGTGCGCTCCAAGAAGAACGAGATCATGATCGCTCCAGGTGAGAGCATCTGCTGGGAATTACTGCTAAATGAATTCCATTCACCAAAAATGAAACGCTGTTATTCCAGTTAACCTGACTTATAAATGCTTCAAAAGGCTCAAACACGCTCCCATTAGCTGAGCTGAAGCCTAGCAGACAGCCACCATCTACCTGTCTGTCAAAGAGGCCACAGCCCTAATTTTGAGTCTTACTGGTGTCCAAATGGAAGTGTTATAAGAAAAATTCAGCCCCCGTTCAGCTGTTATAATCCACAGTTATCCATAGAAGTGGTTTTCGTATCGGGATGACTCAATGCTGGAGCCTCTGGTGGACGTGAGCTGCAATTTGTGGCTCTTCAGTGTCGGTTTCATCTTTCAGCCCTGCAGTCGCTGCTTTTGGGAAACAAGTTTCCTCCTCTGGGGGAAAGTCGGGCATTCAAATGATGCCTTTTATCTGTTTACATAACTTTCCATAAGAATTGTGTTTTGCCACCTGCCATGTGAACCAGAAATGGGCAGGATTTTTTTCTAAACTTCTCAAGTCCAGAGAGGTCGGCATCTGGCCGTGAAGATTATTTTACAGCTGCAGCAGTTTAGTAAAACTCGAGATCAGCTGTTTTTATTAAAACTCTACATTTTAAAATATTAAAATGCCCATTATTCAGATTATTTCCTGGCTAAAAAGGCTGGATGTGAACATTTAAGATGCTTTTGTTCCTGAAGTCGTTTAATTTTTTTGCCTTTTTCTTAACAGATAAAGACTTTTTCCTCATCGTCATCCAGAATCCATCAGATTGAAGATGAAGGAGCTGACGTCTGGCTGTTCGCTCGCTTTATCACTCTCATCTAAACGGCCCAGTTTTTCTTTTTTTTTTTCATTAAATCAAAATTTGTGTTTAGCAGAAGCTTTTTCATGGGAAGTAAGGTTGTAAGGTCAGGATGTGAAGGTGTAGATGTGTGATCCCGAGGACGGTCAGTCGGCCTGCAGGAGGATTTTTGGGTTGTGTGTTTTTTCCATGTTTTAGCATTCCAGCTCCTCGGTGTGTGTGTGTGTGTGTGTGTGTGTGTCTGTGTGTGTGTGTGTGTGTGTGTGTGTGTGTGTGTGTGTGTGTGTTTACGTGCACACGCGTCTCATGTCACCGTTTATTTCATGTGTAGCAAGCAGCCAGACGTGCACGCCAATACATGAGTAACCAGTGAAGTCACAGACACATGACTGGAGCAGAGCACGCTGGTCTGCAGGTCCAGTATACGAGGCAGAACGAAGGACGTGCTTTGTTTTATTTAGCTCACCTTAAAGGAAAACTGCAGATTGTTATTTATTGTTTTGATGGTTAAAATGTTAAGGAGCAGTATTTCACCTGTGAGCAGAGAGCGACACTACAAACACGTCCCTGCTCTTGCGTCAAGTTTGTTCATTTGTAACAATTAAGAAATACAACAATTGAAAACTGTCCTGTGTCTTTGTCTCGTTACTGGTTTTTGGGTTGTTTTTTTTTCTTGTTCAATAAGAGACTCGTGCATCTATCATCAGCTAAGAGTGCTTCATTTGAGTGTTTTGGTAAAAAGGAGGAAGCAGATAAAACTACTTGAAATATCATCCAGTTGCTTGGTTACACATTCAGGAGACAAAAAGAGGTCGACGTGTCACCTCAAGGAAAAACATCCAAAAACAACCCAGCAGAAAAACAGCAGCTGAATGATGCTTGGTGTTAGGGTTACAATGTAGGAGGGACACTAATTTTGAATCATTATTGAAAATAACAGGACATGAGTGCATGTGTAGAGTCAGCAATTACATCTGGTTTAAAAATGCTTCGATGTGCCTCAAAACAAGAGTTTAAAAAAAGCTTTTTTCAACCTCTGGAAGTTAAAAGTCTGCTGCTGTTGTTCTGCCAAAGATTTGATTTCAGGACTCTGAGGCCGTGTTTCAGTCTTCATGTCTGACAGATCACTGCAGAGAAGAACTGCAGAGTCAGCTGGTAGGTTTCAGCTGATGCGTTTGCTAAAAGCAATCATTTTCACATTTCACAGTCCTTTCATTTTTTTGTGCATCGCTTTAAAATCATCCTCAGCTACAAGATTCGTTTCTTACACACTGCTTTGTACACAGTACAAAGTAAAATATTTGCGTCTAAAATATAACGGAAGAAAAGTCAAAAGCAACATAATAGAAATATTTTGACTTCAACCATGACCTCAGTTCCAGAAAATCTGGGAAACTGTAAAATCCAATGATTTGCAGATCTAACAAACCCATTTTTTCTGTACAATAGAAGATAGAAAACATGTCATATGGTTTAACTGAAAAAATGTTCCGAGTCTTGTTCCTCACACAAAAAGATTTCTCCAGATTCTCAGAATCTTTCAGTGATATCATGTATTCTAGATGAGGAGATATTCAGTGTTTTCAAATGTTACATCAGGAGCAACATTCTGAAAATGTTCCACGTTTTTATGATGCAGTTTCTGTTGCAGGTAAACCTCTGCCTCCCTAAATGCTGTTTTATACCCAAACATATTACTGATCTATTGCCAGTGACTCACAGACATGCTAAATGTTCCTCCAGCTGTGTTTTTAGTACCGCTCACTTTCCCAGCCTTTCATTGCTCATCTCCCATGGACGAATAAAGTACGAGTTTATGAGATCTGCAAATGATTGCATTCTTTATTTCAAATTTACGTTTTATTCAATTTTATTTTATTGTTTAATTGGGGTTTTATATTCTAACTTTTAAAACTTTAGTAAAGTACTCGAGTTACATTCCACTACAGCACATATCTCGTTAATTCTCTTTATAAACAGTCATCAAAGGAACAAAGTATAAACAAAGTAAAAAACATCCAAAAATAACAGCGAGTGAACACAAAATAGTCATAATCACAACGAGATGAAGATCATCATAGATGGAGAATAATGGATAAAATCAACACAGCTGATGAAAAGTATATGAAAATGTCTATGAACACAAACAAAACCATCAGAGATCACTGAGACACCCCATCCCCCCACCTCCTCTAAAACAAACCTAGGAACGCCCCTGCTGAAGCAAAACACAGCCTGACATTACAGCTGATTCACGAACCTTTCGTCATTTCCTCTCAGTACAAAATGAAAACACTGCTGTGTCGTGTTAAACTCTAAACCACCGTGTGAATCACGGGCTGGTTTGTATAACTAGTTAAACTTTGCACTTCTGTTAACGTGAATGCAAAGCTGCTCTCTGGGTTCAGGGATCGATGCACGTCCCCTTTAAATGCAGCGGGTGACGTCAGAGGCTCGGTTTACTGTCTTTGTTTGTCCGGAGCTGTTTTGGCTTCAGACGAACCAGAGACTCGAACCGAAGAGACGGACCTGCGCTGTTGGCTGTAACTACTGCGTTATTCATTTGTGTATAACTGTTTAATAACCGGGACCGAGATGCCGTCCGACAGACCCTTCAAACAAAGGAGGACATTTGGTAAGAAAGCCCCGGGAAAGGTGTTATTTAGCTGGCTTAAGTGCCTGCAAACAGCCGCTGAGCTGCTAGCCCGTTAGCCGCCTAGCTCAGCTCTTTGTATTTAAAGTGCAGTGAAAGGGTGTCGGTGCTGTGTTACTGTAGCTGCTACAAGTGTCCGGGAGCTAGGGTGGGTAGGCTAACAGAGTATTTCTTTACTCGCGAATCAAAGGTGAAAATCCCGTTTTTACTGTGTGAGGCAGCAGCCTCCGGGCCGAGAGGTGTTAAAGGGCCATCTGGGTCACTGTCCGGCTAGCTCGCAGCCAGCTAGGCCTCCGTTTACACGGCCGGATCACCTCACTGGTCTGTGTTTGCTGAAAGGAAAAACAACATGTGCTGACACATTATCCCAACACACGTGTTCAGCGATTTATGTTGAAATATGAGGTCGAGAGACAGCCCCCCAGAGCCGGGCAGGGAGGAGCCCGGAGTCCGGCTCGTTGCATAATCTTTCCATTTACAGAGAAGCAGAGATGCAAGAAACGCTGCATTCACCGCCTTCTGCTCTGTGCTTATAACCTGCTTTCAGCCGCTCTCGTAGACCTGTGCGTGCTCTTTGTTTAGCAGCTGTTTGAATTGTGTCACACTGACACACATTACAGAAGTGTTACACAACAGGGGACATGTTTACCACACTTGGAGTTACTATAATACGTTTTCCAGTTCACTTTTATTCATATAGCACCAGTTCATGTTAGGGTAAACACCCCCAGAACCCCAACAATCAGAGGATCTCCTGTGAACTGCACATGGCGACAGTGGGGAGAATGAACACCCATTTAACAGGAAGATACCATTCTCAGGGAGAAGCAGCCATCTGCCTCCACCTTTTGATGGAAGGCAAAGCAAACCACAGAAGAGAGAACAGCCAGTCGTCTGTTCATTGCAGCAGATACAATAATGTTTTCAAAAAAGTCACTCAGCAAATATTTAAACGCGTCATTAAAGAGTCGCTCTCGGACGACTAAGATTTCAGTGTAAACATTACTGAAGACGGGCGTCGCGACTGCAGCATCATATATTCCTGTTATGAAGCCCTGAGCTGAGCATTTGCCCCGTCGCCATCTTGTTTGGATTGAGCCTATCAACAGGAAAGAGTTTACTGAGGTCACAGCAAGGGAGCAGGCCGTTTTCCCATGAACCTCTGCAAATCTGCAACCAGATGAGTCGCCCTCTGCTAGCCATTAAGAAAAGGATGTATCATTATTTCAGCATCCTCTTCCTGAAATTTGATGGTAGACGAAGAAAGAAGAAGATGTGATTAATAAAGACAGACTTCAGCCTTGGTTTGTATTCAGTTGCCGACACAGCTGGAAGCACAACGGCTGAGTAATTATTCCTGTTGTGCCGCTGCCTGGGGTGCATGGTAGTTGGTGCATTGTAATGCAAATTCTCTGTGGACGAGTCTTCACGATCACAAAAAATCAACTATCACCGTCTGATACCAAAATTTTTTGCACTTGTGTCCTCGTGGACGTGAAAAGTATAGTCGAGGCTGATCGTTCGGGGTCACCTGATCCAGCCCTAACTTCATAAAGCTGATCAGAAAGGAAAATGCGAAGCCTGATCTTAGAGGTAGGAGGTGTGACTCTCTCCAGGAGCCAAGTGAGGACGAATATTTACATTCAAACTAAAGACAGGTGATCTTGCAGAACCTGGAGCAAGACTGTAGCTGGCTTCCAATAAACACCTCCACACTGAAACAAAGGAGCCATTCACACTCAGCTGCTGCTGCTCTGAGCCACCTGAGCTTTGAACCCGGCCGGTATTTGAAAAAGGAAAAGCAGTTTTTCTGAAATAGGCCAGTAGGAGGTTCAGAGAGGGCAGCATGCTGTAAAATTAGATAGTGAGGCAGTAAAAAAAGAAAAAAACATTGCAAAGCTTGAAATGGGTACTGAAAGGAAAGCCTGTGGGCATTAAAGGAGACGTTTAACATAATAATAATATGCAAAGCTGTGAAGAGATGCAAACGCCAGAGCTCTGCCTTGAAAATAAAAGAGACTTAATGTGAAAGAAGAAGCCAAAGAGACTGATGCTAATTAACCACGTGGTTAAACAGATCCTCTCTGACTACACCTAGTTTACTCTCATGTCATTTTTTTTTCATCACTTTTAAGAAGCTTTAAGTGGTCTTTACCTGAAAACCGACTAAAATGATCTTTCAGTCGCTGGTTCGTTGTCTCCCAGTTGACAACCGTGTTGTTCACTGACTAATTGTTGCAGCTGTGTGGGGGAATGGCTCTCTGCACTGCACTAAACAGCTCTGTGATCTCTGAATGCATTCACACATCACACTAGAAATGAAACGTTACAATATGGCGAGGAAGCAGGAGGTTAGAGTACACAACAGGGATGCAGCGAGGACACAAACTTGTAGCCTTGTAGAGCTGCGGTTCCATTTTTCCCTCATCTGGAACGCAACATTTGTCACGTCTTGTGGATTTTCTGACAAAACACAAACTCAGTCTCCATCTGGAGAGGAGAGAACTTTAAATAATACAGATAATGAAAATATCCAGTGTTTTCCACAAAGTCACATTCTATTAGATAATAAATGAATTCGTGCTTATGTGTGCAGTGCATTCATAAAAGCTCATACTGAGCCAGGAGAATCCTGGAGCACAACAGAGCAGGAACCAGCTGCCCCGCTGATGAACTCACCATCATGGCCACAGTATCCTTGGTGAGCTCAGCGCAGCGGCACATGAAGCAGGTTCTGGTTAAACTGACCCTACAGAGGTGACGGATGGCTGCCATCACCAGCTGGTAGAGCTGGAGTCTGTCTGATTACAGGACTCGAGGCAACACCCACATGTCCAGCCTCACTGTAGGGAAGCAGACATGAAGTCAGAGTTAGCTGGTTGTTATTGGCTGGACTTTCAAAATAAGAGCGAGGATGGTTCCTGGTTCGACTGAACAAGAAATGAACTTTGTTTTTGTGACCATTTGTGTCTTTTCTCCACAGCTGACCGGTGCAAAGAGGTCCAGCAGATCCGCGAGCAGCACCCCAACAAGATCCCCGTAAGCTGCTTCACACTGAATCACACCACACTTCACTGAGCTTTGTTAGTGGAAATAAAGATGATTCCACTGGGATGAACCGGAGGTTACCGGAGTGCAGGAAGCAGAGGGTGCAGTGTCTGAAAGCAGCGAATCAAACCAGTCTTCACTTCAGAGCGATCGATGTGATGCTTCGGTCCACAGTTGACCTTGTACTAAAAATGTCTTCCAGTCAGAGATTATATTTAAAGATTTAGATCATATTTCCCAGAACAGGTTTTAATCTGAAATCAAGTTTTGTAAATTTTGTCTTTGTGAGCTAAAATTTCAGATGTGACTTTAAATAATTACCTCAAAGTCTTACAGCTCACAGACTCCCTCTGTAGTTACACATTTGTGTGCCGTTATATTTCCATACAGCAGGAAAAAAGCCAGAAAATCAGGTTTCAACCACAGACTGTACATAAAAGATGGACATGATTAACGTCATGTGACCTGTTGTTGAGTCCTATTTCTGAAACTTTAAAGCAGAGTGTTTTCCGTCTTTACTGTCTGCAAGCAAAGTGCAACTGTTGTTTACAAAATGAACATTGTGTTTTCTTTAGACAGACTTGAGGCTAGCAAGCGCGACAAACAGGGGAGTCGCCCTCTGCTGGCCATTAGAAAGAACACGTTAAAATGTCCGACATGCTTAGACTAGAAGAAGTCTGAGGTTCAGTTCAAATACGGTCATGTGTAGTTTTAAAGAACATGGCAGCAGCTAAAATGCTAAAATCAAGCCTACAGAGCAGAACTTAAACCAATCAGAGACTTCATGGTGGCCGTGTGCATCTTTTGTATACAGTCTATGTTTGTAGGGCAGGTTTTGTCTTAGTGACACTCGTCTGTGTGCTTTGTGCCTGCAGGTGATCATTGAACGGTATAAGGGAGAGAAACAGTTACCCGTTTTGGACAAGACCAAGTTCCTGGTACCGGACCACGTCAACATGAGCGAGCTGGTCAAAATCATCAGGTAAGCAGAGCTGCACCAGCATCAGCACTGCAGGTTATTAGCTGCCATGTGTGCAGCTGTCAGTGAGCGTGCATTGTAGTCTGTAGTGTTTAAAATACATTTACTGCAGTTTCAGGTCGGTGGATCTGGCACAGTTCAGTTTGCCTGATGAGGAGGAGAGGCTCATTCTGTTCACAGAATAATGGGCCAATAAATTAAAAAAATTACAGTCCAGCAGTAAAGACATATAATAAACCATAATATATCTGTGGTTTGTGAGGCCACTGGTAATAATTATCATCCAAATGCTGAGGAGGCAGAAATAAGATCTTTTTAATGTCAATCAGCCATAAGAGTGAATTAGCTGTAGGTCCGTCGTGCATCAGTGGATTTACAGATGGTCAGCGTGCTGGAGTTTGTACAAGATGAAAGCGTTGGCCTCTAAAGTGAAGGCTGAGGGTGGAAAATGAAAGAGGAGGGAGGTGAAAAATGATAATGCAGAAGTGTTCCTCGATTCAACATCCTCAGTGTTTAGAAAAAGCTCCGTCAGAGTTTCTGTAATGAAGCAGGGTTCAGTTCAGTGCTCAGCACACGTTTGTCTCAGCCTCGGTGTGAGATCCTGTGATGACTAAAATATCAAGCGTGCAGTGTACTCCACCCAGGACAAGGTCACCAGGATCTCACCCTGGAGCCACAGCTGGGCTTAGCCTGAAGAAGGCTTGGTGCACCCCAGTGGGCCCACCACCCAAGGGGGGCGCTGTAGGGGTTTGGTGCAGCGGGGAGGTCCTCGACGATCTCCTCTGAGACTCTGCTCAGGAAACAACGGCTCTTCATTTAACTGTAATGTTGTGCTGCCCGAAGCCCCGCAGATGACGACAGGTCCAACACAGGAACAGCATATAGCCTGTTAATTTTCAAAATAAGAGTCTGCAGCCTAAAAGCTCTGCTGGTGAAACGATGTGGTGTGATGCGAAGCTGTGCGAAGGACCGAGCAGAACAAAGTCAGAAGTGTCAGATGGGTTCATCAAAGAGCCAGAAGCCACAGATAAGAGATAACCTGCAGCTCAGATGTGTGAAGCTGCTCCTGATGCAGACTCAGTATGTGCAGGTTTTTTGATTAAAGAGTCTTGGAAATGATAACCAGCAAGTTTGAGTAATAATTCACTAACTGGAGACTTTTATGGACAAAATAAATCTTAAAAATAATCAGCGGATGAATCGATGGTGAAAGTGATCTGTGGTTCAGCCTTCGGTGAATCGGCTGCTGCTTGTTGATTAAAAGCTCTAAACGAACATAAAAGGATATTAAAATCAATACGCAGAGAGCCGGGCGGCCGATGTAAGACCTTTAGAAAAATGCGCTCGCTCATCCTGGACCTTCTCAGGACTCACGTGATCGACTTCTCAATCAATTCTAAGTGATTTTAGGCGCTCTTTATTTTGAGCCGAGCGGATGGGAGAGGAAGGCGGGGATTAAAGTGTGCGCTTTATGCCCGGCGGCTGTGGTCGTGTCATTCAGAGGCAAGAATGTAGACGTTTTATACGGCGGTGCCTCGTACATCATGTCAGGAACCCAAACTATGAACAGCATCAGTTACCATGGTGATTTAGCCAGGTGAAAGGAGAGCCGCTTTCATGAAACAAATCTCTGACCTCAGCACCGCTCAGCGAGCCATTAACCGCGCTCCGTAGTACGACCCTCTGAACCCTCAGTCTCTATGAAACAGCAGCAGGAGGAGGCGCTGCCACAGCTGGAAAAAACAGTCGAGTGTTGGAAAACCCGCAGAGATCATTTCATCTCCCAGTTTCACTTCTATTCCTGCTGCAGAGGTGAAGCCACACCCACTGGTTACACCTCTGTGACCCACTGCAGGGCTGAAGGATATGTCAGTTGCAGGAGTTCAGATAACTGATCTTATCTCCAGCTTGACCTTAAAAAGTGAAGTGATGGGTGGATAAATTTTCCACTTCTCCCTCCTCCAGGCGCCGACTGCAGCTGAACCCCACGCAGGCCTTCTTCCTGCTGGTCAACCAGCACAGCATGGTGTCGGTGTCTACGTCCATCTCTGAGATCTACGAGCAGGAGAGAGATGAGGACGGCTTCCTCTACATGGTCTACGCCTCGCAGGAGACCTTCGGCCGCTGCTAGGGAGGGAGAGCTGGGACGTCCTCGGGTGCTGTGAGAGAAGAAAGGGCGGACGACCAGAAACTCCGCCTCCAGCAGCGCCTTTTCTCCCCCACCCCCCTCTCTTTCTCTCTGTCGTAGTCGAGCACCTTCTTCACTTTGGTCAGCCAGTAGCTCCGAAACCCAGAGAATATCCTGTGTCTCCTTCAAAAAAAAATCCGATCGGATTTTCCTCCCTTCTTCTGTTGGCCCCCCACAGGCTGAGTTCTCTTATTTTGAAAGGGTGACACAAACCGACTAGTGATAAAGAAGTTTTTAAACGATGTCTCGATGATGCGTGATTGATTAACCGATCGGTTTTTCCTCCGTTACGCTACACACGTATCAAACTTGAAACCAGGCAGGCGGAGGTCAGGGTGTAGCCTGAAGGAGTCAAAGCTGATCAGTGCATCAGCAGATGTGTAAGCTAGAAGATTAGAGTCTGAGAAGTTTCATTTTTTCCTTTTTAAACTCATTTTGAATCTGTTTTTTTGTTGTTTGAAACGTAGTTTCGTTTGTGTTTGTAGCTCCCAGTTTGTTTCCTGTCAGCCGAAGCTCAGCGCGCCGCCGCTGGCCAACCATCGGCTGACAATCGGGCTCAAGATTACTGTGATCCTCATCGAGCTGTTAGCATTCACAGTAATTTTCCATGTGCAATATTTCTCCTGACACTAACGCTGAAAAACACTCGCCGTTCATATCGTCTGTCTTCATTCACAACCCCGTAAGCACAACGGCGCGAGGTCCCGAAGACACTCGGAGTAGGGTGTGTTTGACGGGAGGGACGACACGGCGGGAGGCTGTTATGCTTTTATTTTGACACGCTGAGGCGCTGCGGCGGCGCCTCCTCCCTGTAAGAACACCACGGTAGCATTCACATAATAAATGTATTTAATGTAGGATCTGAATGAGCTTCTTTTGCACATCGATTAATACAAATATATAAAAAAAGACTTGGTGTAGGTTTTTTTAGTAATTGCTGTATAACAACTCTCTTTTTGTATCTGCTCCTCGTTTCCGTCTTTAACAGGAATTCACTGACAAAAAAAGTTCTGCACTACGAACCTGCATGTTTTACTTTCCTTTTTTTTTTATAAATGTTTGTTGATTTTAAGCTCTGGATGTGATTGTATTGTTTCCATTTAGTCCTTTTTGATGTCTCCCAAACCAAAAACTGAAAGTAAGTGAAAATATGTTTGAAACTGAAAAAAAAAAAGACCCGTGTTCGTTTAAAGGATCGTATAATCGAGCTGTATTACAGAGTGTGTGTGTCTTTAGGCTTTCTGACGTTGTCACTGTACTGAGGGTGTACATAGATGCGTTGCTACAACCTAATTCAAATTATTTGCCAATAAATAAATAAAAAGTTGCCTTTAAAATGATGACTCGGCTTTTTTCTGCTTTGTTGTGTGAAGTCACTTTCAGACGTCTGCTGACTGCGATGGTGTTCAGAGGCAAGACTATAGAAACTGTTTTTGGACACCAAACTGTGGACCTGACTGTAGCAATAAATGATGAGACGACCCCCCTTCAAAGGTTTGTGCGATAGTTGTGCATCAGTTTCTCAGGTGGGAGAACTCGCCTGCAGGTCCTGGGTTGTCTCCATCGTACTAGATCCAGCGACTGAAGGGTCGACTCGGCTGCGTGCTTTGGATCAGTGTCACCGCTACGTGCAGCTTTCAGGCCGAGGACTGTGGCTCGTCCAGCAGCAGTGTCTGATAACATGCTGCACCTCCCTGCTTTGTTCCAGCCTGTGCTGACTCATCTCAAAGTTCAGTTCTGGTCTCGTCACTTTGGTGCAGAAGTTTGGAGGCTCGTCTTGTGCGGGTGTTGAAACCATCTCGCTGCTTTCGTGCTGTGAAGTCTGTGTTTCACCTGAAGTAGCCTGAGAAGTTTTCTTTGCTTTCTGGCAGAAACATCAGTACTCTGTCGTCTGACTGTGTTTACTCTGACTCTGGTTTGGAATCAGCAGGACTACTCATCCTCCACTCCTTCGTCAGACACTGAACTCTACTTTTTACATCCTTTGTCTGATTTTTACAGTTCACTTCATCTCGTGAAGCTCTGTTCTTGTCTCCTGGCTCAGCAGCCACTGACTATTTACACAGAAGCACCGTTTATAATTAAACCTGTCACAGCTGTGGAAAGTTACCCTTAATAGTCAAGTAATCCTGACACGTCTGACTCCCACCCATCCTCAAGAAAACATCCACAAAGGACAAAAACCATGTTTCACTTCTGTCATTTTAAGTTCCTCAACACCTGTTTCCACCTGCTTTGACTTAATTGTTGGACCATTCCAGAGTCTGGGGACAACAGCAGAGCGACCCTGTGGTATATAATGGAACTGAGGCTTTAAAACACATATTGTCTATTTTACAGTCAGTCAAAGCAGCTGAGCTCAGACAGGAGAGATGTGCTGTCTTTGCTTTGTACCAGATTTCTAAAAGCCAAAGAAAAGTCCACAAAAGTATCAGGGGTTATTTGTGACAGAAGGAGAGGAACAAGAGTGAAAAGGAAGGTTTAGAAGATGGTGGTGAGACCTGCTGTGATGGTTTGGAGAGGGTGGAGCTGTTCAGAGGAGGTTCGTGGATGTAGTGAAGGAGGACATGCAGAGGGTCAGTGCAATGAATGAGCTGAGACAGGAGGAGGTGGAGGCAGATGAGTCGCTGTGGTGCCCTCCTCACTTCAGAGCCTCCTTTAAAGCGATGTTTACATCTAGAGCAGGGCGATATGACCAAAAATATTTATCACGATATACATTTAAAAATTTGCGATAACGATATAACTGACAATATAATTGACACCAGACAAAATACTTTACAACTCCACAACTTTATTAGTGCAAAAAAACCCCATCAA
The DNA here is from genome assembly GCF_963969265.1 of Rhamphochromis sp. 'chilingali'. Taxonomy (NCBI): domain Eukaryota; kingdom Metazoa; phylum Chordata; class Actinopteri; order Cichliformes; family Cichlidae; genus Rhamphochromis; species Rhamphochromis sp. 'chilingali'. Next base: position 38,268,281 of record NC_137936.1, read on the forward strand.
TGTATTTTCACTTAAACAAGCAGCTGTTTTTTATGTGCATTAAAGTTATATAAAAATGTAACAGTGCAAATTCCTCGCTGACAGTTTAACCAAAAGGCATTTCAGTGGAAACTGGCCGACACATCCTCAGCATAACCATGTATAATATGCACAAAACTTAAAAAGAGGTTATACACACACAATACGGTAATATTATGTTTAAGCGCAGTACGTATCACTCCGCCTACGATAGCCGTAATGCTCCGACAATCCATCGAGCGGTGCGGCTTCGTAGCTCAGCAAAGTCGTACTGAAACATTTGACAGATTTTCGAGCGCCGTGCACATAAAATCGTTTCCAGGTCAGTAAACACAACCAGAGTTCATACATAAGGCACACGGGATTATAAGGGGCTCTGTCGACTTTCAGAAAAATCAAAGGATGATTTTAAGTGCGCCGTATTTTCCAAACGATACGGTAATACCGGCCCGCTAGCATGCGCTACCAAAAATAGTGCTTTGTTGTGTATCTGACGGACGAAAGCTAAACCAGTTCCACACCAGTGAAGCTGCAGCATTTTTACAAACCAGTTTTGGTTCATCCGTTTCATTTTACGAAGCTTACTGGAAAAACGACTTAAACTTGTTGGTTAAATCTTTGACTTTAGTTAAAAAGAAAAAGGCTGCTTTTTTTTGTTTCCTTTATGGGAGATTTTGATTTAGTGAGTTAATAACCTGTTAAATTATGTGACCCCATCTTTATATTTTATTTTCACTATGTATGAAAGTTGCTAATATGTAAGAAATATCTGTTCTCTGAATCTGTAATATATGGTGCATTTTGTTTGTATGTTTATATTACTAATAAAAAAATAAAATAAAAAACGTTTCATTTTATGATCCGCTTTCGCTCTTCTCATTCTGCGTCGCCGCAATGTGCGTATGTAAACAAAGGCACTGCGCATGCGCTTTTTACCCATATTCTATCGCGATATTTCATTTTCCTATCGTTGCCCAAAATTACACCGGTATTACCGTGAACGGTATGATATAGCCCAGCCCTATTTACATCTTCCATCGACACAGCTGTGATGTCATGGTGCTCATTAGGACCACTTACGTTTGACTTCAGAGCAGCTTCGGTGAAACACTGACATCGTCAGATGAACTTCAAGAAACCTGACACCTTTAGGAGTGATGCAACAGAATCGTCCGAAACATTTTGTTTGGCTGAAAAAGTGTTTGTAATATTCATCCTCTCACAGATGAGCTGCAGGTACAAACCTCATGAAACCATCTGCACAACAACTAAAGAGACGAGTGGGAAAAACACATCATCTCTAAGTAACAGCAAACTACTGATAATGATAATAAACTGCTCAAGATGTCACCATTAAGCCTGCAGGGGGGGCTCTGTACAGAGGGAAGTTCCCACCCGAGTCAGAATTTGGCCTCATACTGTGAACATTCCCAGAGGCTCAAAAAAGCTGGGAAAAACTAACCTGTCTGCACTTCGAGGTCCTCCCACTCAGTTTTCATATTATAAAGGGAACGCTGTGCATGGCTTCATTAGAAAGGGTCACCACAGCAGGGGCTCCATGTTTGATGCAGCAGATTTTTACACCAGATGCTCCTCCTGGGATTGAATCAGGTGAATGTGTGAACCTCTACAAAACAGAAACGTATCATAGAACAACGAGCTGCTCTGAGGGTTCAGGCTGGACAGTCTGCTGCTGCAGGTGTAAACACCTCAGGTCAGAATTCACCGAAACTCCTGAAAACTTTAGAGAAGGAAAGAAAAAAAATCTGCAAACATTGTTGAGAAACCTTCATGTGTTGTAGTGAGTCCAAGTATTAAAAAAACAGAAGCAATCATTGTGCAGAAATAAAATCTCGCCCTCATTTCCTGTTAGACAATTTTGTCCAAACTGAGGGTGGAGTCCCTCCTGAGGGTCACCAGATTCGTTTTAGAGGGAAAAGCTTCGACTTCTTGGACCTTTGCCCTCTAAAACAATCTTCACTTCCATGCACTCCAGGAGCTGCACATCATCTCCGGCTTCCTACAAACCTCTTATGGAGGTTTTGCAGCTGTGAGGTCAATTATTATTATTATTATTATTATTATTATTAATCCTCACTGTGAGTTTTTGAAAGGAGAAACAGAAAAAGCAGCAAACAGATAAAAAGATGATGGGCTTTATTTTTTATACAAGACACACAAGACATTAAGAAACTTCCTCCGTGTCTAGTTTGTCTCGTCACACAGTCTGAGGAAGAACATCCATCTCTGCAGGAGCGTTTCCTGTGTTTGCTAATTACACTGCGCTCTCATCGTTACCGCCAGAAATCATTTCAGAGTAAGTGCACAGAAACACGTCATACAAATGTGTTCTGACTGACTTTAAGAGACTAATCGAGCCGTTCTGTACCTGAAGCATCAGGGTCAATAATCACATCCAGCACAGGTGCACATCGTCACTGTGTAACCACAGGGTTATTATTTCTGCATTATTTCCCTCTCTGCCCGTCCCCGGTCCTGTGAAACCGTTTCAGCTGCCAGGATGTTTTACTCTACCCGGGAAAAGGTGTTGGAAGTACGAAAGGAGAAACAGAAGGAGGCTGTTGGAGTTAAAGGGAGTCGTGTTGTGTGGAAGGAGAAGTTTGAGGTGCAGAAATGAAGTCCGGCGGCAGAGCTTCAGGCAGCAGAGCTCCTCGATGGCAAACGGGAGGCGGGTCTACGCCATGCTGATGGGAAACAGAGCAGAGAGGAGGAAGGTCAGACTACAAGGTTTACACGTCACCTCATTTCCACCTGCGAGCTCCAGAATCAGAGTTACTGTCCCTCAGAGGCAGGAACAGCTGCAGGCAGTGATCCTGCTTCAAGCGCGCAGGACCAGCCCTCGCTGTCGTGTGAGTACAGGTGTGTTTGTGCGTTACCTGTCGATCAGCGAGTCCCTCATGCTGGTGGCGATGGCGGAGGGCTGCGCCGTGTCACCGAGTCTGAACACGCTCTCGATGACCGACAGCTCCGTGCTGGTTGTGTCCAGGCCGCAGAACGCGCTCCAGTCGTTGACCACCATCCCCGCCGCGATGACCTCGCTGCCCCGGTTCACCGTGCCCGCCTGAACAGGAAGCCGGTGACAAAAATTACAATGCGTCTCGTACCGTCGAGTTCACGTGACGGCGTGCGGGCTGCACTCACCACCAGGGGCACCTGCAGCAGCGACGACAGCTCGTCCTGATCTTCTATCGACGTCTTCGGGTGGACGAGGCCTCCCTGGTTGCTGAACGCGCAGTACGAGCCGACGAGGACCTGCTCCGCTATCGTCTGACGGAAAACCTCCACCTTCAGCGTGTCCGCCAGGATCTCCTCTGTCTCCTGGGAACAGAGTGAGTGTCAGCATGAACCCGGGGAAAACCATACTGCTCTCACAGCCACAGATTGTTGTATTCACTTCCACCACACACAAACACGGCGCTGTTCGCTCTCAAGCTTTAATTTAATGTTTGACATAAAACGCTGGCTGTCGTCCTCTTTGGTTTTTTCAATGACCTCAGTGCGCCATTATTGAATCTCTCTCTGTACAAACACACAGTGTGAGCAGCATACAAGCAGCTTTCAGGTGCATTACCTCCACCTTCTGGCAGCTGTAGCACATTACACCCCATCAGGCGGCTAAAAACAAGGCAAACCTGTTTCACACTATCTGATAAATCAGGCCTCTCTTGAGACATTTTTTAGGTCCTGTTGTGTACCCTTGTACTTGCGCCTCTGCAACAGGAAGTGGATCACCTCCAGTGTCCAAGTGTTGATTCCTCAACTGATTTTCATTTTTGGGAAGTGGATGAAGTTGCACGGGGACAAATACGGCGAGACGTCAGCGAGGACCGTGACACAGCTCCTGCACTGAGCCGGCTGAGAAAGCACGAGCCAGAGTTTCAGGTCACATGCCTCAGATGTCTCACTCTCACGCTTTATTTACAGCGCAGACGTCCGCCCTCCAGAAACCAAACTACAGGATGTACAGCAGCGGTCCCCAACCTTTGAGCCACAGACAGTTTAATGTCAGACAATATTTTCACGGACCGGCCTTGAAGGTGTCGCGGATAATTACAACAAAACAAAATGATACGACCGAGACAAGAGCTGTGGTATTCTGTAAATATAATAATAAACACGAATTTACTGTGTAACTTTATTAGCAGCGCCCTCCTGAAACGCACCAACAACACTGAGGGTAACATCCTCCTCTCTGCCCCTTAATGCTCTCTGGTCGCTATGGTAACATGTGAATATTTCTTTCAAAATAAGACAACACGGGAAAAGACCCAGGGAAACCGAGTTAACGATAAAAACCCTGAAACCCATAAATCTCACACCTCTCAACTCTCGCGGGTCGGCACCAAACGACTCACAGAGGGGGCGGGGCCCGGGGACCGCTGCTGCAGACCTCAGTAAATGTGACGGTTTCGGACGGTGTCTGAAGCGCTGACAGAGTTCAGACTCTGAGTCAGTCTCCACTCAATTTCACTCAGTGTGGCAGGACACAAAGACCAAACAGCACACAGTGATAACGGCACACTGTCATCTTCAATCGATGATGCAAACCCAGAGGAAAGATAAAAAACGGCGGGTGTCCTCCTGGTCTCCCTCCTCCTGGCCTCCCTCCTCAGCTGAAACCTTCCGGTTTGGAAACTTTGGACTCTTTCTTGTGAAATCTGCTCAGAGCCAAACGAGGATCCTCGATATGAAACAGAGGAAGATGCTTGTGCACAGACTGGGCTGTGGGAGGCGGGACTTCCAGCTGCCTGGCTGTTAACTAAGAACCTCTGACTCAGCTAAATTTCAATAAAGTGTTTTTTTTTCTCAAATGAACATCTGCTCGACTATTTTGGTCAGGACTGAAATGACGATTGTCCTCCAAGTTGGAAAAATTAGTGAAATTTTAAAAAGAGTTAAATGAATTTATTTAAGCTTTAATTCTAATTGGAAAAATCATTTAGTGAACTAAACCTGCTGCAGTGTGGCAGGTGGTGACCTTTAAGGAAGAGGATGAGCTGAAGAATATTTTGAATACAGTGTCTGTAGAGTAAATGCACAGCCTGAAACATTAAACCGAAACAGCTTGAAAAAAATATCTGAGTGAACTGAATGAGGTTGTTAGAAGCTTCACAGGCGAGTACAGAAGAGTTTCATATTTTACTTCACTAATTTAAGTAAAACGTGAATTATTCCAGCCAAACAAAACGATGTAACCCTCAGAACAGCCGAGGGATGGGGCGCGTTTGATTGTCTCACCCTGTCAAGGTCGGGATGGACCAGCGCGACGTAGTCATTGCAGGCGATGACGTTACCAAGCGCGGACAGCCTCTCCTCGACTCTCTGGATCCTCACGGTGTCTGGGAGGCAGTTTCTGATGTGCTGCAGCTCCTGGTCTGTCGTGTTGTTGGGAACCAGGAGGCCGTGACGATTTCCTGAACAAACGGGAACGAGTCGAGTGAGTCTGACTGCAGCGGTCCGAGCACAGAGGAGTGCGACGGCCATGTTTAAAGATGAAGGCAGGCAGTGGTGTGTTGTGAGGGATGCATACACTGCACACATTTATCCAGCTTTACTCACCCACACACATCCTCCCGATGATGCGACAGCCTGCTATGGAAGCGTGAACCACTGGGATGGTTTCTGACAGCTCCCCTTCAAACACACTGAACACACAACATCAGATTACTTCCAACAGACGAGGAAAATATACGTCAACAAGAACCAAGTGAAACACTGATATCAGTGATCACCATCAGTAGCCACGAGGCTTCCACTTTGTTGGACTTTCATCTCTGCTTTTTGCAGATGCTGTGGCTCTGTTGGTGGCCTCCAGCTCACACTGGAGCGTTAGCTGCAGAGTCTGAAGCAACAGAAATGAGAATCAGCACCTCCAAGTCTGAAGCCACAGTCCTCAGCAAGAAAAGGGCGGAGTGCCCATTCCGGGAAGGAGTTACTGCCCCAACTGGAGGAGCTTAAATATTTCAGGGTCTTCACAAGTGAGAGGAGGGAGGAGTGGGAGATGACAGATGGACTGACGCAGCGTTAGCAGCGACGTGGATGCTGTACCGGTCTGTTCTGGTGAACAGAGACCTGAGTGTGAAAGTGAAGCTGTTGAATTGGTGGCAGATCTACACCTCCACCCTCACCTACAGGTTCTGGGTAGTGACTGAAAGAATCACACTGTCACACGGTCAGGGACTCTGAGTAGAGCCGCTGTTCCTCCTCATTGAAAGGAGCCAGGTGAGGCGTTCTACAGGGAGGAGGCCTGGGGGAGGAGGCCTGGGGGCGGAGCCAGGGAACGCCTAGGTGTTTACCAAAGTGGTGATGGATGGAGATTATTAAGTTTATTATTATAACACAGCTGACTGAGACCGGAGCACCTGGACTGACTCCGGTAGCAGGAAACACACCTCGTTATATAAAGGCTGAGGAATGTGACGCACCTTGATGACATCTGGCTGTAACTTTGGGTCCCAACTTCACCTCAAAGTTGTCAAAGTGTGGCGCTTGTTCAAAGGTGAACTCACCTGTAGAAGTTCTCGGAGCCGCCGATGGCCACCAGGCAGTACGTGTTGGTCAGTTTGGCGAAGCAGCCGATCTCGTTGTTTTTCTCAAAGGCGGCTCTCACAGCCATGATGAAGACGGAGGAAGAGGTGGATGATTTACCTGTGAAACACCTGAAAACCAGCAGTGACGGTTTATAGCCCGAAGTCACACCTGTCTGTCTGTTTACCTGGATATTTACGAGCGCTGACAACCAGCTAACTGGCTAACTAACCGGCTACTTTCCCTCAGGTTAGCTTTCAGACCGGAAACGGTCTCATTAAAACGTTTTTAAAATCACTGGACACCCTAAACGTCACACGCCGTGACGTCAGTTCTTCAATAACTTGGTAAAATTTACGTGAAAAGAGGAGAAATCACCTGAAACAGACTCGTGGCCTCCAAACATGCGATGTGGTGCCGTGCCTCAACCCCACGTGTTCACTTCCGCTTCGGGGTTAACGTGGTGACGTAAGACGTAACACGTGTTTTTTTTTTTCACTTTTAAAACAAACAGCGGTTCCCTCTTTAAAAATCTTAATATATCTTTGTTTTTATTTACTGTCAAGCTGGATTCAAATATTTTTTTATTGTTTCGTTTTAATTTTTTTATTTTATGTCTCATTCATAAAGTCCGTCCAAAAACACTGACGTGTCTCTTTTCGTTCCCGAACGTCCACAAACTGCTGTTTGTTAATAATAAACACAATAAATTATTTTTTTTATTCATTGTTTTTGAAAGTGACGATTCATTTTATTATGGTCCCAATGCAAAGCATGAAATTATCTGTTGCTTTATAAATATTGCTAGTTTCTGACCTTTGACCCTAGTTTGACTTTTACCCATTACTTTTAGAATAGAACAGAATAGAATAGCTTTCATTGTCACTGTTACAAGAACAATGAAAGGCTGTTTGGCATTTCTCTATGTGTGGGAAGTACACAATAGCGTAAGTATTTACACAATCACAGACAAATTTACATTTACACAAGAAAGATATGGACAAGTTATACATACACCTGCAAACATACACGCACATACATACATATGTATATATACATGTATGCATGCGTACATACATACACACACATATTTCCGCATACACGCATACATATATATACATACACATACATGCCATCATTCGTTAAATACATTAAATAAAGTCCTGAGAAGTTTTAGTCGTGTAAAGCTACAATACACTAATGATGTAAAACTGGAATAAATGCAGAAAACTGCAAAATTAAATGCAAAACTACACCGAAAGATACATTCAAAATAATAAGTGTGGTATTAAAATGATAATTATTACCTCTGTTACTGTCTCATACTGTCACCGTGCCTCACGCAGAGCGAGGCTCTGTGGTTAAACAGTCTTGGGCTAAAGTTTTGTCGGTGGCACAAATTCTATGTTTCAGACACTTTGCTGCTTCACTTTTAAATCTAGATTGTTTCTGATACATCTCTGAGATATCAAAAGAATAATCATGATTGTCTTTTTAAAAAAGAACTTTATTGTCATTTAAATGAAATGTATGCAGAGTCAGTGTTTAGTGTGGACCCTTCTTCCCATCCCATGATGAGCAGCTGTTTTTATACAGAAACAAAATCATGTCAATTATGAATTCATTTCTGACACTAAATTATTACACATTCAGGTTTGTTTTTTTAATTTCATATTAATAATCTGTGCTGTTCTGGATGATCTGAAATGAAGGTGTTCTGCCTTCTAAGTTATTTAGTTATTTTTCCAGCAGGTTTTTACACCATGTCTCTGTGCCTGCGAGCGCGTGCACGAGCACAGGAGGAGGCAACATGAAAAAAAATCTTTAAACTGTTTTTTCTTCCTCAACAACCTGCATAGCAACCGCCATCCTCCTCCTCCTCCGTCCTCGTGCTGCGCCGTGGTTTGCTCTCTCAGCCTATCACGTCGGCCTCTCCGCGTGACGTCTTGTTTTGGTGACACTTCCATTAGCTCACCACCTGCGTGACGTCACAGCAGCAGGTTGGTAGAGATGGGTGTGGGGTGGGTTACCAGGGCGGAGGGAACAAAGAGCGGCAGAGAGAAGTAAGAGGTATCACTCCGCCCCAGCGTTAAAGTCTGTTTATACCTGCGCAGGTGCGCCCAGTGTGCCTGATGCGGGCACAGAGTGCATTTAGACTTCCATCTTCATGTGAAGTGTTTCCAAAAGTTTCCTCACAGAAATATAAAAACATCCGAGGACCTGTCACAGCCAACGATCCACCTCATCTTTGGACAAGAGCAGTGTTGGTCAAGTTACTTGAAAAAAGTAATCAGTAACTAATTACTGATTACTTCCCCCAAAAAGTAATCACGTTACTTTACTGATTACTTATTTTCAAAAGTAATTAATTACTTAGTTACTTAGTTACTTTTTAAAAACACGATTTACAACCTGAAGAGGTGATAAAGTGATAGATTTTTCAGCCTAATTCTACTTCCTGCATAATCCATCATACAAAATGTAATCAAATGGAAAAGTCTCTTTTTAAAACTTGTTTTATTAGTTTTAATCTTTTAACTTTATGCATCAAGCAAACATTTAATTATATGCAACATTCTCTGAGTTGAATAAATTAGTTTAACATTTAAACCTATTTCCTGCACATTCCAGCTCATAAAATAAAATATTTTTTGTGTTTACACTCAGTCTTTCAAATAGATGCAAGTAAAACACAGCAGAAAATAAATAAAGTTGTACGACTCAGCGGTCCTGTTGCTCTATTTTCACCTGTAAAGCAGGAGTGGGGCAGGCGGAGGTTTACCCTGGTGCAGGTGTGCCGCGGTCAGTGGAAGAATCCGCGAGTTTCTCTGTGAGTTTCCCATTACGTCGTAGCTACTCGGTGCTTGTTGGAAGTTTAGGGGGTTTTTTTCGCTGTAAAAAGAAGTTTTCTTCCCACGCACAGCGGACACTAATGTTTTTGTCACTTTTTATGGAATCAAACTCAAAGTAAGGTCAGTACTTCCACGCTTTAAACGCTGCACGCTCATACTCTCTCTGCACTCGATATGTGATCCACTGTTGATCTGCACACAGCTGTTGTCACGAACGTCGCACTCGCTTACGTCACTGTCGTGAGACATTCTCGCAAAAAATCACGGTTTTAGTAACGCGGCGTGCTTACGGGAAAGTAACAGTAATCTAATTACCTTTTGTGCAATGGTAATCCCTTACATCGTTACTGCCCATCTCTGGAGAAGAGTCTCTCTTTGGACCTCTGAAGGGTTGAATAAACACGCCCAGGCAGACGTTAGAGGAGCTTAAAGAGCTTTTTCTCTGTTTATGGATATTTTAAGTTTCTATTTTCACTTATTTTGCATCTATTTTTTCACCGTTTTCATCTCATTGTTTGTATCATTTTGCACGTCTCTGGTTTGCTATTTGTGGTCATTTTTTGTCTGGAGTTTTACTGCTGTGATCACTCAGTGTCTGATGTCAGTTGTTGTTGGCGTGTCCTTGTCATAAATTCTATTTTTGTCTATTTTCAATCACTCTGGTCTCTTTGTGATCATTTTGCAGAAATCTTTTGTTCTTTACTTTGTTGTTTGTGTTTTGTGTGTTCAGCTTGGTCTGTTTTTTTTTCTCTTTGTTTGTATCTTTGATCACAACAATACGTTTTCTGTCTTTTACTGTGGAAGTCTATGGGGCTGCCACGCTGCTGCCTCTGCTGGACGTAAGAGGAATTGCAGATTGCGGCACTTCCGCGTTGGCTTGGAGATTTCCGAGGAGTGATCCTTCTTCCTCCATCAGGATCTCCACAGCCTTCACTCCGCCGACACGTCGATCGGGATTCTCTGCCTGGAAACATCGCAAACTAATCGGAACCGGCGGCCGACACAGACGGAGCGGTCTCGCGGGCTTCGTGGGGGTCGATTAGGTGGGCTAAAATTAATCTGTGCTCCCCGAGCGGCTTTCGGAGCTCCTGTGCTCTCTGCAGGCGAAGCGATCAGATGTAAACATGTTTGCAGGCTGGAGCGGACCCACACGTGTCACCAACACGGAGTTAGAAAGCCTGAAACACGCGTGATCCCCTCATAATGGGTGACACACGATGCTTAAACAGTCAGGACATGTTTGGTGTTTGTAATGAGGAGCAGGCCGTGGAGGTCTGATGAGGCACAGCTACACAGACACAAACAAACACACTTCTGGTTCCGGGGTTGTCCTCTTAGACTCCGCCCACATCTGCACAGGTGTTCCTGCAGAAGGGAAACATGAACCTGCAGCAGCTTGGGCGTGGTCTTTGAGTTCGCGCGCCTTTAGTTTTCATGCATCTTTTCAGTCATCGGTCTGTTTTTGTTGTTTTGCGTGTATTTTAAGTCTATTTGTGGTCATTCAAGCCTATTTTTAGACATTTGAGTGTCTTTGTTCTCGGTTTGTGTCTGTTTGTGCAAATTTTGCACCAGTTTTTAATTGTTCTGTGTCCCTGACGTCATTTCTACCAATTTTTAGTCATTTTGAGGCTCTTTCTGGCTGTTTTGTATGCAGTTTAAGTTGTTTTTGTATCTCTTTATACTGATTTAAAGTCTTTTTCATCTCATTTTCAGTTCTTGAGTCATCATTTTTGTTTTTTCTTAGTCATTTGTTTCTGCCTCCCACAGACTGCTTTCTTTGAGATAACTGGCAGGCTGACAGTTCGAGTCTGAGCCAAAGCCAGCATGTGTGATTTAATCTGATCATGTACAACATTAAGCACTTTTATAATCATAAACCTTTGCTGCAGTATTTCCAGTAGACATCAGAGATTTCTGGTCTTGTTTTTTACAGAAAAGGCTGATGTGGGATTTTAACCTGCGTATCGTATATCAACGAATAAAGAAGCTGGAAACATTCAGCACATTTACAGTAAAAATATTAAAGTCGTGGATCTATTACGCATGAAGCAGCGTCTAACGTCTGTCAGCTAACGCCACACAGTCCTGAATCGGTGACAGCCGTTCATCAGAGCAGAGAGAGAATAAAACTGAGGCAAACTCACTCTGGCTTTAATCGAATCAGTAATGCAGATAGGCTGTAATTAATCTGCTGCTGAGAGATTATTTATCTTAATTATTTCCTAGTGGGTGGACCCCATTCGTGCCAAAAGTCTTTCATTACTGACAGAAAAAAAGCGAGAACTGAAGTCAGCATGGTTTGTGAGGCGGTGTTCGAGTATAGCAGCATTCAGAGAGACGGCCTTCTGTGTAACTTTGGTCTCTTTGTTGTCACTTTGTTCATTTTTTGTTGTTTTGCAGAAATATTGAGTCTTTTTGCATTTCGTCACAGTCATTTTCAGTCTCTTTGTGGTCTTTTTGCACCTGTTTTGTGTCATTTTTTCTTTTTTAAGTTGTTTTACAGAAAATCTTTTTGGTTTTTCTGCATTTTGTCATTTTATGTCTCCTAGATGTCACTTTGTCGTCTTTGATGTTGGTTTCTGTCTGTTTTTAGTCATTTTGTGCCTCATTGTGATCATTTTTGTGCATGTTTTGTGTCTGTTTTCAGTCAGCTTGCCTCTTTGTGCTCATTTAAAATCATTTTGCATTCACCGTTGGTCTCTGTGGAGTTGTCAGATCGGAGGTACCTGCCACAGCGTTATGCTGTTGCAGCCAGCAGCTGCTTTCTGTGGGTCACATGTAGTTTTGTGTTCAGATGGGAGCCCTCGGGCTGTGGAAAAGCCGAATCGGTTTGTCGTGAGCTGAAGAGGGCAGCGGCAGAGATAAGGAGGCGCACAAGTCAAAACAAAACAATATCTGAGAGGAGGGAGCTATTTTTAGCTCGGCTTTCTCTCCGGCTGTGATCCGTGCTGCACAGAGTCGAGGAGGGAAGCGAGGCGACCGCTCTGAATGCTGATCGAGACACTCTGAAGTTCAGCTATGAAACACACGTCGCTGTGATGAGTTTGTTCCATTTTAACGGGACTGCTTTCTGACATGACTCATTTCTAACCCATTAATGAGAAGAACTTTGGGGGTTGCCAGATTATTTGAATCGTCAGGTCAGCTCTGTGAATAAAGCCAGTAAACAGCAGATTTATGAATATCTTTATTTATCCAGGAACAAGTATCATGATCCTTTTTTTGTGGTATAGTTCTATAAAAATGGAACGTGGCCGCCGCACCATCACCTGTTGGTTTGTGGCGTCCTAATATGAAGACTCAGGTTGGGCATTTTCCACTTTGTGTTTCGAAGCCGCTTCCTCACTGACCAACAACATGTCCCCAAAACATCTGTTTCTTGGAGCTGCCATCACTTAAGAAATGGGCCTGAATGTCTTGGCCCAACTGGAGTCGATGGCTGTTTTGATGGAGGTCGCTGCCATGATGTCACCTGTTGGTTTCTGAAGTCACGTTTTGAACTTTTATGAGGCGCCTGATGGCAGCAAGCAACTCTTAATATATGCAAAACAAACCAAAGTACACAAATCTCCAGTAAAGCTCTTTTTTATCTACTTGGTTCAGATGAAAGGTGTTTGAAACGAAGCCATCAGCATTTTTACTGTTAAAACAATCCAGCTGTTCTCTTTCTTTCTTTGTGCTCCACTTTAACGCTCATCCAGCAGATGAGCCTCCTCTGGTGTTAGATTTAGATCTGGGCCAAAGGAGAGGCTCATAATCACATTTATGTGAAAATTATCACAAGTTACTGCCTCGGGGTCCGGCCAGAAGGCCACAGTCATTACACATTTGTGAGGCAGTTAATATCTTCTTGTTTTACTGCCGCCGTTTCTTCCACTGGCTCGCCGGCGGTGTTAGAGACTCCGTTTGTCTCTGTGCCGTGAATGAAAAGTGTGAAAATATTCAGCAGCATTTTGTTCTCGTTTGTTCCAGAAACGTCCCAGCTGTCCCCGAGCTGGTGCTCATGCGTCTGAGTCTGGAGCGTCTGGAGCCGCAGGCCGACCAATCAGAAGCTGAACGATTAGTTCAGTTGTTTTTCTCTAAGGTTGAATCATATTTAACATCAGCACTTCTTAACGGTAGGACTCGGTCACACAGACCGGTCTGCAAACATCTGGCAGCCGCCGGCCGTTGCAGCGGTTGCCCATAGTTTATTTGGGTGACACCAACCAAAGCAAGCGGGTGGAGGTTATTGGTACAGCACCATCCTCCAGCAGCTTCCAGCAACCGTCACCAACCAGGGCACAAACATCCCAGCGCTGCTGTGGCTCCACAGGACGTCAGCAGCAGGTGTAGATGCTGCTTCCTGTTACCAGACAGAACTGGCTCTGGTTCGGCCTTCAGGGGAGGACTGCAGAGGAACTCTCAGATCTGAGTGGATGAGACTGCATGATTTATTCAGACTCTCCAAACAGCTTCTGTTCAGCCAGTTAATGAACTTAGCAGCGTTTATGCTTTTAGCTGATGATGGCGGTGTTTTCTTACTGTTCCAGCTCGTGAAGCACCGACACACTCGTGTGCTTTATCGTCAGGGTAACACGATGCTGAAAAGCCCTTCTGGTTATGTGTAATTTCCCAGCATGCATTACACATGGCCGGGAAAGCCTGGGCAGCTCACGGCGATCGTGTTGAGCAGAGTAAGATGATCCCTCGAGCTGCGTCCGGCGAGCTGATTGTGTTTGTCTGATTGGATTGGTGTCCTGGACGGGATTAGGGATGTCCGAGCTGATAACCAGGAGTGGCGGTGATGTCTGCTGTCCTCTTCCTCTCCGTCTGTATCTCTCTTCCTCGCTATCAAGGCCTTTCTATCTCTGTCCTCTCCCCGTCTCATTTCACCCTCCACTGCATACATTGCACCGCCTCTTCAGTTTAGATAGAAGAAGAGTTTGTGGGTAACAAGCCTTTGACTTTTCACCCTCTTCACTCTGCGGTTTCTTTCAACCTGCCATATTTGCTATTTAGTAACCCCAATTAAATGATAAAACTTCTCAGGTAGTCACTGCTCCGTCTTCTCATTCGGCTCTGACTGAAACCAAAAGCTCTTTTTAGTGTTTTCCTTCTGTAAGTCCTTTAACCTCAGCTTCCACCTGTGTGTTTTTCCTCAGGCGGGACTCTTTTTCATGACCAAAGATGGGAAGTGATCAGAGCCACGAGAGGAAGGCTGAGGAGGCCGAGAAGGAAACTGAAAAACACGAGCAGTGTGACACAACTGAGGACGCGACTCCTGAAGGTAAACGCTCGACTCCACGATGGAAGCACAGCGATGTGTTTGTTCTCCTGCGTTCACGCCAAGAATCTGGTGTATTTTTAGTAACTGCTGACCTGTAATTATAAAAAAGATTGTTTCCTTTCAGAAGAGGTCGTACTCAGATTTTCATTTTACAGAAGTAAAATGTCACCGCGCACTGAAATTCATGCAAATTTCAACATTTTTGAAACGTGTTTCTCTTCCACAGAGGTGCCAGGAGAGCTGCCCCAGTGCAGGATGGGAAACAGGAGGGTGGACAGCATGTGTTTCATGATCTCGTGCACTAACTGGTACTGAACTGGTCCCCGTGTGTTGGGCTCGTGATGAAACAGACGCACACTGGAGGATCTGTCTGCGTCTGTGCTGCTACAACAACAAATGCACCGGACTTCACTTTCCTTCAACTCGAAAACAAGACTAATGATAAGAGGAAGGGATGGAAAAGGATTTCAAACGATGGGTCACAAGAGTCGTGGACTGTGTGGGAGATGCTTGGATTTCTGGTCATGCCAATAAAGACTGAACAAAAGTAAAGAAGTGTTGCTCGTCATGCTCTGTGGGTCAGAGAGACGCGAGAGCTGAACTAAGGTTGCTCACTTCAGCTGTTGATGTTCAAAAAGAATTAGACTAGAAAGGAAAGGAAAGGAGGATGGAAGAGGGAAAGGAAGGAAAGAAGGAGATTGGGAAAGGGAAGGAAGTAAGGAAAGGAGAAGGAGGCAAAAAAAGGAAGAAAGCTGACAACGGAAGGAAAGGAAGGAAGAAAACGAAAGAAGAAAGGGGGTTAGGGAAGAGGCAGGAAGGAAGGGAAAACGGATGACAGAAAGAGAGGAAAGGAAGGAAGAAAGGAAAGGAAATGAGAGTACCTAAGGAAGGAATGAAACGGGAAGAAGAAGACTAAGAAGGAAAGGGAACAAAGAAGCAGGTAGGAACAAAGGAAGGAAAGAAGGATGAAATAAGGATAGCAAAGGAGAAGTAAGGAATGAGACCAGAAAGGGCAAATGAATTAAGGAGTGAAGGAGGAAAGGGAAAATCAAAGAAGGGAGCAAATATGAAAGGAAGTAAAGAAGGAAGAAAAGAAGGGAACAAAGAAAAGGAGACCTTTGGGTCTAATTTGTTTCACTCAGAGCTGTAAAAATGCAAACACACTGCAGCGTGTTCAGAGTTCAGCAGGAACGACATTAATCAGCAGACCTAAAGACGTTTCAGTTGAAGACGTGATGGATTCATCAGGAACATCATTATTCAAGTCTGTGATAAGATTAATGCTGCATATCTGACACTTACTGTCTCATAATTATGAGAAAGTCTTCAGGTGGTTATAAATCATCTGTGCTTGAGAGGACGGGGCGCCGAATGATTTAAGTTTAATGAATATGAGCTCGGGTTCTAACACAAGTGGCTCCTTTTTCCTTTTTTTCAACAAAGTCGTTCGGAGAACGTCACAAAAGCCCCGACTGGTGTGAACAGACGGGGAATTTTACAGGAAACAAGACGGATGACGTCCCAGCCGGAGACAACATGAGCCTCAGTTTGGTTATTATATCAGATATTACAGCTCGACTGAAATAGTAAAGGAAATAAAGAAGGAAACAATAAGGAAGAAAAGAGGGGAAAAGGAAGCAGAAGGAAGAATGACAGAAGTAGAAAGGAAGGAAATATGAAAAGGAAAGGGTATGAGGATGAAGAAGTTGAAAAGGGAACAACAAATGGAAAGGAACAAATGAAAAAGGAAAGGAAGCAAGGAATTAAGAATCAGTGATGGAAATAAAGAAGTATGGAAGGAAAGGAGGAAAGAAAGGATGAAGGAAAGACATTAGAGAAGATGATGGAAGGGAGGAAGAAAAGGAAACGAATGAACAAACTTAAACTGTAGTTCCTCCTGTGACCACTTGAGGCTCCAGCAGTGACTCAGTGCCTGTAAACTCTGTGCTATGGATCGATTCCTCCTTCCTAACCCTGTACGGGGTTTACAGGCTTTATAACCCACCCAGCTGATGGGTCCAGTCTGTGTCAGAAAGCAGGAATCAGGACTAGAAGATAAGCCTGGTATTAAAATGTCCTTTCATGCGCTTTAACTCGTCCTGAGCAGCCGCCTACAGTGTCTCACATGGTGGTAGAACTTTTAAAGTTTACCCAGAATGCACTTTTTTGGTTTCCTCTGCTGAACTATGAGAAATCAGATCAATAACGTAGCAACGCGTGCTTCTGTGTCTCTACATCACAGACATTACGACAGGAAGACGCCCTTTTCACGTGTCACGGTTCTGGTACAAATAACAGAAATGTGAATTTTGCACAAATATAAGCTAACAATAACTTTGATAACGCTCATGTTGGGCAGACTTACTCACTACTTCCTCTTGTGGTCCAAAATGGCATTACACCAGAGAATCCTGGTGCTGTTTTAACTTTGGGGATCTGTTTTAGACAGAACATCATGGATGTTGCTTCTTCACGTTCTCCTGGTGGGTTCAGTTAATTTTACAATTAAAGAAACATCTTTTCATTTGACCTTCAAGATGAGAAAAATAGCAGCTGTTCAGTGAGGCAGGAGGACAGAGCGTAAGTCTTTCCATAGCAGAGTGTGGACGCGTGTCCTTGTGAGACGTTAGCAGGTCGACTCCTCAAAAACCTCCGAGGGGAACCCTTAACTTGCTAAATGGTGATGCACTGACCCATTTCGAGCAATTACAGTTTCAGCCATAAAGCGTATGAAGTCAAAAGCATATGAACGACCCAATGATCCATTTGGACGTAATAAAAGAAGTCAAATTTTCTCCAAATGACACATTAAATCTCCATGAAATTAAAACGGAGTTGGAAGGCATCAGTGTCTGAGCTCGTCTGCTCCGTCACATTACTGGGCAGGTGGCTGAACATATTGCATTTCATCAGAAGAGCAGCATACGTGTCCCTAAAGGGGCATTTCTGCAAAATACCACAAGGCAGATTTATGATGCACATCTGTTAGATTTTTCCTGCTCGTGTTGCAGATGCTCCGGAGCAGTTAACGAACCTGCGAAAAATTCATCCCCGATCAGGACTATTAAAAAAAAATGAAATGTGCAGATTAATGCATGTACAGAAAACACAGGGAAAAGGCTTGTTTTCCTTTTTAGATCAATAAAAATATGTCTGTTATGCAGCAGCTGTCTGACACAGTCGTGATGAAGCAGGGAAACGGCATTAAAGCGAACACAGAAAGATCAAAAGTTAGATTAACGACGTTCCTGATATACAGAAGGAGCACAGCAGGAAAAAATTGAAATGATGCCCTCAAACAGCCTGTGGGGCAGCGACACAGTTAGTCAGAAATGTTACCATGTTCACGGGAAACTCGGGCGTCCACCAATCAGCTCATTTCAGTTCAACTCAGACAAACATTATCTTCATAATGTGCTTTATAGAGCAAAAAGCTCACAACAGAGAGACAAGCCCAACAATCACACAATCCCCCAATGGTGACAGCTGGGAGGAAGAACTCCCTTTTAACAGGAAGTGACCTCAAGCAGAAGCAGGGTTCATGGGTTTCAAATGTAACTCTGGGCCCATCAGAGATGTAATCCATGACTCATGACGAGTTATTGATCTGCAAAAAAGTAAAAGACGCGTCTTAGACGATGAAGTTTTCACTTTTATTGACAGTTCATTGTTAACAGAACAGGTGTTATTGGTATATGACCAGCGTGGACAATAAAACCAAAGCAAACATAGAAAAAACAACAACAAACATCTCTGTTCCAGTCAAGTGTTTAAATAAGAAAACCGCAATTATAATTTTCTCGAGTCATTAACGTAAACATGCCTATCAGACATAAGCATCGTCATAAAAATGGTACAACGTCGTGTGCAAAGGATGATGAGGTTCATCTTAAATAAGAGAGAAATAAAGATAGAAAAGGTTCTATTTACAGGATGTCCGACTGGAACACGAGAGAAACCAAACTGTGCTTTAGTTCGCTTGTAAAGAAGTGAAGCCAAGGTCCGATTTTTTTCATTTTAATTTTATAATCAACCCATTTAGTCATAAAAACCCAAAAATCCAAAGAAAAACCAAACTGTATTTACAGAAAACGTCTTTTTCTCTATAAGAAAAACAAACTGAAGCGAATCTCTCTTAAAGCTATTTCTGATAAAATCTCCCTAGAAGTAATAGTAGTAGTGAAACTATCCAGAGAACATCAGTATATCTTC
This sequence comes from Rhamphochromis sp. 'chilingali', assembly GCF_963969265.1. Taxonomy (NCBI): domain Eukaryota; kingdom Metazoa; phylum Chordata; class Actinopteri; order Cichliformes; family Cichlidae; genus Rhamphochromis; species Rhamphochromis sp. 'chilingali'. The sequence continues at coordinate 38,287,181 of NC_137936.1, forward strand.
AAAAAGTCTGCCAGACTACCTTTGATATGTTTTTATTCTCCTACATTTTTTAGACAAGGTTAGAAACTAAAGGCAACAACAGGCAAGTTAAAGGAAGACTCAGCCACGTGACGCCACTCCCAGACCTCAGCGACGCGTTTGTGTCGGTGGAATTTAAGAAAGCAGGTTTTTGCATTCGTCGTGATAAAAACGGTTCTGGATGCAGTAAAACGTGTTGTTTTGTATTTTACAGGCTCCACAGCTTCATACGACTCAGATTTGTGTCTCAATCACAACATAAAGTGTGTTCAGCTCATTCTGAGTCAATCAAACACTGAAACATTCAAAGTAGAAATATAAAAGAATCTGCAATGGAAACGATTTAAATAGATATTTCACATAAAATAAAGATTTCATAGTTTCTGTAACATTTTCTTTTGAACAGATCAGGTGAGCATAACTAACAAACATCATTTCATCGTCGTGTTATTGTGACTTCATCCTATTTTTATTTATCTGGTTGTTTTGAACTATTTCAGTGGTTTGACTTAATCAGCTGCGGCGTATCCGACGCTGTAGGCGCCGCACTGAATGAAAAACATTTGACTTGAATAAACGTATGTATATGAAATCCAGCAAAATAAATATTTCCTACTTCCTGTAAGTTAGCAGCACTAAAAAATATGATTTATATTTATCTATAATTAATTTTCGCATTTGACACCATCAATAAGAGTAATTTTCAGCTAATTATTTTCCTTTTATATGAATTTAATTATACAAACTTTTTTGTTATACTGTCTGAAACTGCTCTTGTAAATGTGCGCTGAGCCTCGATGGGATTATCTGATTGAATAAAAGAAATAAAAAATATTTGAGGTCCTTTCTGAGGTATTTTCACTGCAGCTGCTTTCTAAGCAGCATTTAGTGTCTTACAGAACTGCTGATTTTTGACATTATAAACAATGTAAAATAAGCTACAATGTAAACCTGTTTGCTCAAAGTAATTAAAGATTGTGAGATAAATATATATATTTGGATAAAGACGATCCTTTTTCAGATATCTAAACTCATTATTATTTATTAACTTGACAAATGAGATTTTATAATCAAAAAGTTTCAGGTTGAGGTTATAAACCATGACGTTTTTAAACCTCTGCTCGTGTCATGAAACAGGACTTTGTAGATGTAAACCTGTAATCAGGAACTGGAGGCTGTCTGTGGTTACTGCGTCCATCCATCATCTTCACTCAGAGCTTCATCGGAGCCTCGGCTTCTCCTGCTGGTCAGGATGGAGCACAGAGAGGATTACAGTGGAGCTCATTAGCTGTTAAGCTTGTGATTGATTTCCAGGAGAAAGAGCAGCTAACGTGTTATTGATCGGAAACACAAAGATCGATTTAAACCCGAGTACATTTCTATATTATTACAGCTCCTCATATTTGTTTTGCTGCCGTGGACTCTGTAGGATTCGGCATGTGGACCAAACCAAAGCTATTCTGGGAGCCAGTCATGCTGAAACACATCTGACATCACTTTAATGGTCGTTGGGACAAAGTCAACTAAAATAATCAAAAAGTTTCATGATTTTTGCCCCAAAAATCTTTAAAAAAAATCTTTTATCTATCGCCATCTTTGCCAGTTCTCTCACCTTAGCTGCTGCACACTGTACGGATAATAAATGGATATTCTTTGGAACCATATTTTTATAATGTATTGAAAATATTGTGCATAGCATTGTTTGCGTAATTTCCAACCGCCTTCCCTGTTATTCAATTTCTCAAATGTAGAATTTAAGTTAAAGCACTGCTGCATGGATAACATGTAGAGGTCATTATAATAATTGGGCCTATAATGGGATTTGTGTGAGGTGCTGCAGCACTTGGGTTTGAAATCTGCTGAGCGTTTGGTGAATTCAGGAGCCTTTTGCTCCCCGTGTGTCTGGAGTCCCTAAACTGTCGCATATTTGCACAGCTTTGTGTGCTCGGTGCAAAAACACACCGATTTACTGTGTTTCTTATGTTTTTGCCTCCTCTGTGGATTTGTTACTTAAACAGGTCAATGAGCAGGTGAAAGCCTCGTGCAATCAGTATATGCAAGGCCCCTGCTGACTTTAGCATCTTCTAGCTCAAGTTATATATTAATATTATTTTTGTAATATATTGTGACGTTGATTTGAAGAAGCCGTGAGCCTTGGTGAGTTCTCCGTCACCTGTGGTGTCCCTCAAGGATCTATTCTTGGCCTGGTTCGATTTTCTTTACACCCACTCCCACTGGGATCCACTTTTGGAGAGCTCATAATAATTTTCAGTTTCATCTATATAGCACCAAATCACAACTACAGCTGGATCGAGGCAGTGTTTAATGTAAGATCATCTGTTCCACAAAAGGAACCCAAACTCTTTGCAGTTGCTTTTAGATTTTTTAGGATCTAAACTCAACAAACATGCAATAAAAACCTGCGCATGACTTCAGCCAGTGTGCTGACACTCGACACAGACGCCACCATCGAACACTGGCTGTGGTGTACCGGCCTACAGGGAGGTCTCAATATGTTGTTACATCAGCATCAGTTTATTACTTCCCTGTTTATTTTAAAATTAATTTTAAGGTTTCATTATTTACTTTTAAGCCATTAAGTGGGCAGATTTTCTAACCAGTTGCTTTTCCTGGTCTAAATCTTTGACCACTTTTACTGATGCTCAACACATACTGCATACGGACCTGGATTTTATTTGAGGTATAAGTAGGCAATGATATACTTATTATGTATTGTATATGAAGATTATTATAGATTTGTTGTTAGACAGTGTATCAGTGTTTTGATATGTACAGCACTGAAATCTTCAGATTATATTTAATTTCAGGGAATGTTAGGAAACCGTTGGACCTGTAAAATAAAGTGTTACTACATCCACGATAGCTGCATTTCTCAGAAACGTTTTAAAAAATCAAAGATGTTGCTTTGCAGCGTCTCGTTGCTGCCGTTTCTTCTGAACGACCATCTCTGAGTGTCACCCAGATCAGGAGTGGCGGTGTCAGATAACTAAGTCTACCTTTAAAGGCAACTCACTGTTGTCCGAAGCCACCAGAACATCGTCCGCAGACCTGGGACAACATGACACAGACTTCTGTTCACTTCTTTGATCTTTTTTCATTCCTGGCGACCAAGTTTCTCCTTTTGTTAAACTGAAGCTGACACACAGACAGTCATGAGAGTAGGAATGTGGAAAGAAGAGAAACCAGGTGCCAAAGTTGACAAATCCAACAACGGCAGCAGAAATGAGACACAATTCAAAGACAGTTTATCCCAGGTCTGCATATCCATAAAAGAGGACCTTTCGCCCTCTGTGACAAACACAGAACTGAGCTGAATAAATACGTTTCAAACTGAAAGAGCTGTGGACAGACAGTGTCCTTCACATACTTTAAAAATCTCATGTACATATATCTTGTCTCTATGCATGTCCCATAACTAATATGAATAATCTGATCACAACAGCATGTTTTCTTCCTGTATCCTTCTTCACGTTGCACAAACAGACATCTGCTGAGAACACTGTAAACAGCTATTCTTCTGTAAATCTCAGTAAATATATACAAAGACTTTTCTCCCAGAGGATTAAAGTAGAGGTGGTGGTGAAACTTTAGTAAAGAGTGCATGATTTAAAAATATCTTTATTTTTAAATCATGTAAAATACGATGGAAAATTTACCAGCTCACCACCCCTCCTGTGTGAAAACTGAATCCTCTCTTGAAGTACTGCAGGCCACTCGAAAAGCTGAACTTGCTGCTTAACTGAGAAAAAACCTCCATAAAAATTTGTTTTGTACAACTATTCCAACCTGATGAGGATGAATGAACACAAGGTCTGGTTTTACAAAGAGATTTTAGTTAGATTTTCTTTTTTTATGGTTAAAGCGTAAAATCTGTATTTTTAAATAAAAATAAAAAATAATCTATGAGATCTACAAACGTTTAAATTTCACTGTTCAGCTAGTTAAGGTTAGCTGTTGATCCAGTTTTAATTAAATCCAAATTAACCTCCTTATACCTGTCAGAAAATTTAAAAAAGTACAATATCTGAGTTACTGAGACTATCACTCTGTAGTAATCTGAAAGCTAAATCTGAGATTATACTGTAGAAGTATATATAAGCCTGATGCAAATTTCATCTTATTGTGGTTGAAAAAGTAAAATCACAGTCATAGGTAACTTTTAGATAAAAAGTATTGTTGCATTAATGCATAGTTTACCTTTTGAGACAAAGCTGTAAATACAGTACAGCCATAAACATGAGTGTAAAATTAAACTGGAATGACACCAGATAATTACAATAAGCAGATTTAACTAAACCAAATATTTCACTTAGACTTTAAAATCTAAAACATTGTTCTTAGGATCAGAACATTAACTCTAATAGTTAAATACAAATCTAATTTTAGGAATTTTTAAATTACAAATTTTAGCAAATTAAACTAGCTAGTGTCAGTATGACTTTATTTCAAATGGACACGTTCACTGACCTCATAATATTACATTAGAATATTTATTATTTATTTAAAAGTTTTCAGCCTTTCACATCTGATTAGTCCGACTGAGAGGCAGCATTCAGAGGTCTAATTGAGCCTGACGTTAAAGGTAAGCAGACTACAAGTCTGTCTTTGTGAAACCAGCCCTCAGTCACTCATGTCAACCTTCACAGGAGCCTGAAAAAGAAATACGAGTCAAGCGACCCACCGTAAAGCTGGCAGCTTTAACCCGAAAAGTGCTGAAAAACCAGCACCAAGAACTGCATGAAAAGTGTTTCTCTCAACATGAACAAATACTGCTGAAGTGCCCTGGAGCAAGGCACTTAATCCCCAACTGCATCGGTGCAGCGACTCGGCGGCCTGCGACATGTAAGAAGATGTAAAGAGATTTTTAATCTGCCTGCTACCGTCATACATACAGTAAGTACATGACAACAACACTGACATTAGTAATAATGCTGTGTGCGAGCTAAATAACAGCACTCTGAGACTGCGGATCAGCACCGAGAGCGAGAAGAATGACGTAGGAGACCGTTATTATTACACGCGTGTGCGCTGAAGCGGGGTGGGAACCCCTCGTTAGTGTTAGCGGCATGAAATGTTTACTCCCTCAAGGTGAAGACACTGCAAGAACACTACAACTCTCTATCTCCTCCTCGTCTCTCAGAGCAGCTATGACAGCGCCGAGCCTGGAGCTACGCTATTTACAAACCACAACAAACAGCCAACTACCAGCTTAACAAGCTCGAGGATCACACGACATCTGCCCCACGTTTCCTCCAGAAAAGTCAGGAAGGCAACCAGCTAATATACCCGTCGAAGCAGTTTACAGTTCATCAGCTCTGTTCATGTGCAGCATGTCTTTAAGCTCCGTTTTTAAAATTAAGATTTCAGTGTGACAACAGTATTAAACACTGACCTGCTGAAAAAGCCTCAAGCTGAGCATTTTCCTCGTTGCTATCAAGACGTTTTGACCAACAAGAGGAGGATCTGACTGCATGTTATTGACTAACAACGTGACCCATATAATGACCATAACGTGTTTTAATCACTCAGACGTGAGACGAGTGACCACAGAGTCAACAACAAAGTGTTTACTGAGGTCACAGCGAGGAGCATAAACGTCTGCACGAGTCAAACCCGGGCAGCCATCAGAAACTTTGCTTTCTTTTTACACAGAAGTGCACCATGAAAAACAGTAAGTCACCTTTTTGGTCATCAAGAACTGACAAATAAAGTCATCTGACCAAATATCAATAAGTATCGAAGTTAACCTTCTGTTCATTGTACAGCCAGCTGTTTGTCCTCTGCACGACTGCGGTACTTCGTGATATCCCAACAGAAAAGCAGTCAAACTGTCGGTGCACAGCCGCTGAAGTTGGTTCACGTTCTGAACCTTAAAGTTTCTTGTACGCCTGTGAGAACGGTGATCGTTTCTAACTCTTAGTGGAGCCGCCGTGTTTGCTTTTGCAGCATTTGTACATGGAAATCTCCGATAACACCCAACCTACTGATGACAGCACACGTGACCCCGTCGTTCTCATTACTTTTCAGAGCGCAGCTTTTCAATTTTCCTCTTTTTAAATTTCACCCGCCGAGGAGCTCTGTTCAAACCATCGAGCTGAGAAAGCACAAAGAGAAAAGACGCGTTTGGTCCTGGAGGCAATTTTCTTTGGATAGACGTTCGTGTTTCCGTTAGCTACACGACCCTCCCAGCAGACTTTTTCTGCATGCTGTAAACAGGCTTAAAGGTAAAAAAGCAGCAGAATGTCTTGTTCTGCATTTATTGGACACCTTCAAGGAACAGATATGCACTTTTCCAACCTAGTCGAAATAGTGCTGCGGGGTATTGAACGCCATCGATTTGTGCTGAATGCTGCGTGTGCTGAATTGCTCTCGACAGCAGCGAGTAATTGCAAGGATATACGCCGCGAACACATTCAATTACTGCAGGACAGAGAGCTTTGTGGATGAGCCGACGAAGGCAGGGTAGAGAGAGGGAAAGCTTTTTAAATGTTTGGGGTCTCGAGTAGGTTTGTTGCACCTACTTGTGCAGGAATCACATCATTAAGTGTTTTAGGAACAAGATAAAACAGGGACATTGTGTTTGCCTGGGCTTAAAGCAGGCCTGTATAAATGTTCAGCTGCGTCTGGATAAACAGTGACTCAGTCGGGATGTCCCAGCGGTGTTTTTTAGCTGGAGGTGCGAGGTCACGGACGGGGGACTCCAAAGCCCCTTTGGGGAGCAGAATGGCCTCCGCGCGACCCATTATGAGTCATGTTAGGAGGGTTAATGGCATTTAAATGAGCAGCTTGTGTGTTTAAATAAAGCAGCCTTTATAGTTAGCACCGCAGCGCTGCTGGAGTGTTACATAACAGCACTCAAATCTGCTTCTTTGAGGGTACATCGCTGCCTTTGCGAGGCCAGATGGATAAAACTTTTCATCAAACAGCACAGACATCTTTATGTTGGCGTCCCGCTCGGCAGCTGTTAGAAACGTCCAAACTTACGCCCTAAAATTTTTCATTTCAAAGGATTAAAATGGAAACAGATTGGATGTAGATTTCAGTCTGTCCTAACAAACCTTAATGTACCCAAACACATATCGTATAACTTCCCACTTTAAATGCATCCATATAACTTCATATTGTGAGTTGACTGAGCATATTTGCACAAAGCTAACACGTAAAGATGTTTAAAACCATAAAACCTGCCAAGTCAGAGCTAAAGACGAAGAGGAATATTGGCACTTTTTCACACCACACTGTAGCCTCCACGGTGAAATCGCTTGTCAAATCAAATTTATCGAGTTAGTGGTGCTCACTGGACGTGACAGAGGCCTTCGTACAGATGGATTTAAATCCTAAAAAAAAAAGACAGGAGAGGAGCCCTGATGGATTCAGGAGGTCGAGGGGGAAACGATTAGAAGGACAAAGAGACGAGAGGCCGGACGGATGAGGAGAATTACAGCAGGACAGCGAGAAAAGACAGTCGGATTAAAGCGAGGGCTGCGAAGGGCATGTAGCCCCTATTAGAGCTTTGTGAACAGAAGTACTTCATTAAGCTTGGTCAATGTCGCGGCGCCGCAGCCGGCATACTAATGCAGACCCACGCTCTCCAGCTCCCTGCAGTCAAACCTCTCCTTTAACTTTGTGTTTCCTCCCTTTCTTCACTGTAATTAGTCTTTCATTAATGACATTTATAGAAAACTGAAAATATGCTTTGGAAGAAACATCTCTGCGAATTTGGTAAAGTTTCCACCAAATCATTTTTCCATCGTGTTAATAGACTGAAGGTTGCATCTGGTTTAACCGCATCCTGCAGAAATGCTCATGCTCAGTCTCTCCTTATGTTGAACTGACGAGGATACTAAGGCTACGTTCACACTGCAGGCGAAAGCGCATCAAATCCGACTTTTTTGACCCTCTGCGACCCATATCCGATCCTGGTGTGACAGTGTGAACGGCACAAATCCGATATTTTCAAATCCGATCTGGGTCACTTTCGTATGTGGTCCTGAATCCGATACCTATCCGATGTTTCAGAAAGCGACTGCTGTTTGATGGTCACGTCGCATTAAATCCGTCTTTTACGTCACCGACACAAGACAGACGCCAATTATCAGCGCCGGAGAAGACACCGCGAACCCTTCCTGGACATCCAGCGTAGATGTTAGTGACAAGACAACGTTGGAGAAACGTGAACATTTTCTTTGTACTGTATAATCTGCAGATTCTGACAGAAATCTGCAGCTATCCTTTGAAGCACCGCTCCTCTAAAACAGCAATAAGGATCATTATTAGCGATCGTGGCTCAAGAGTTAGGAGTTCGCCTTGTAATTGGAAGGTTGCCGGTTCGAGCCCCGGCTCGGACAGTCTCGGTCGTTGTGTCCTTGGGCAAGACACTTCACCCGTTGCCTACTGGTGGTGGTCAGAGGGCCCGGTGGCGCCAGTGTCCGGCAGCCTCGCCTCTGTCAGTGCGCCCCAGGGTGGCTGTGGCTACAATGTAGCTGCCATCACCAGTGTGTGAATGTGTGTGTGTGAATGGGTGGATGACTGGATATGTAAAGCGCTTTGGGGTCCTTAGGGACTAGTAAAAAAGCGCTATATAAATACAGGCCATTTACCATTTACCATTAGGTTATTTACATTATTATGTGAATAACAAAATAACTTAAAGCAAAAATTGGGAAACGTAAAGTCCGAAGTCTTTATATTAAGGGCCATCAGTCAAACAATATTGTTTGCTCTGGGTCTGAACAGAGCGCGTTGTGTGTGACATCATTTTATTTGTAGTGTGAACGAGCAGACAAAAAAATCGGATTTGATCAAAAAATCTGAATTGAGCATTAAGACCTGCAGTGTGAACGTAGCCTAAGTATCCCTCACCAGGTGACCCGTGCAGTCGTAAGTAATCGGTCACCACACCGGTAAACATTCACAAATTTTTTCTAGTTACAAAGAGGCTGCCGTCTTATTTTCACTCTGATTGGGTCACAACTAAAATAAGTTTGATGTGCGTGCTGTAGTAAAACACAAAGTCAAAGGTGAGAATAAATACTGACTATTATGTAACATTTAAGAGAAGCTCTGAAATCATTATTAATCACATGTATGTTCAGAGGAGGAAGAGCCAATCAGACATGAGGTTACTTTAAAGTTCATTCCTCAAAAATAAACCCTTACAATTTACCCAGTGATATGTTTGTAGCTGCATAAACACGAGTAGCTTTTCTCTGCGTGTCCAGTAACAACAGTCCGATATATTTTATAACATATAAAAAGGGACAGAAAGAAAATCTCCTGCTGGTAAAAAAGTTAAGTCAAAGAAATGGTTTTAAAGGAACTCTGAACTTTCTGTTGTGGTTAGCACCACTGCTACATGCCATGAAAGGAAACAAGATTCAAGTAAAAAGCACAGCGAGGGCATGAATCCTTTTTCCTGGTTCATGGTGCTTCATGAATGATATTTTCTACAATCATTAAAAAATGTCTCATGAGGCGTTTCATGGATTTATAGAGCTCCTTAAATCTGAGAGGATGTTTAAGAAGTTTAGTGTTAGCATTTTGCTAAGCTGTAGAGCTTTTCCACGTCTATACGCCGATGACTTGCTATTCTACGCCTGCAGAAACCAACCAGTGTAAACAGGCAGTGTAAACCAGTGCATTTGCTTTTTGATTTTAGATGGACCAAGACAATAGTGATGTTTTTTGTGAATGATGAAAAAAGAGAGAAAAAGATCCTCTTTGACAGTTTAACATCTCAGAACAGCTGAACGCAAATCAAACAAACATCAGTGATCCACGGAGAGATCCTTGGTTTTTTTGTTATGGCCTTTCTACCTATATTCTATTTTCAAGTTTGATATTTGAAACTGTTTCTCTTTTTTTCTTTAAATTTCATCTGACTTGTAGCAGTTCACATATACAAGTTGTTAAAACAAGCTTGGAGGTGATATCTGGCTTAGAGGAGCATCTTTCTTTCTCCACTCTTTTTAAATTTTCACTGAGCAGGAGAGCGGTGTGTTGTACGTCGCAGAAGAAGGTTTCAAAGTTCATACGATCCCATTTTAAGTGAAAGCACAACCAGAAAGATGCATTTTGAAGTCTTTTAGATCGTTCTGGATGTGCTATAAGAAACAAATCTCTCCCACTCTGAGCCAGAAATCTGAATCCACTCCCAAAAAGACATTTTGAGTGAGCCTACATCTTTAAGCAATCGTTAGCGTTTTGTCCTTTGCTAGCATTTTTGGCCATTAGCCTACATTAGCTAGCTAACGCATGACTACAGCTCGACCGTCCTTCAATCCACGACCTTTGACCTATTCTGAATCAAGTTGGCTGTCATACCCACTCCTGAACAGGGTATTTATAGTAGTGCTGTGTCATGGTGTTTTGCTGCACTCCTTTGTTTTTAAACTGAAAGATCGTGTACACGAGCACCAGGATGCACAGCGACAGAATGCAAGGGATCACCACGGCGATGGCATTGACTGTCGGGGGGACGTCGTTGATGGTCACAATGATGCCGACATCATCCGGGGGCAGCTGGCGTTCCCCAGGGTTACCGTTGTTGCCGGAGCGCTCCATGTCGGACTGGTCGCAGCCCATCCAGTCACGCAGGATGGACTTTGGATATCCAGGCTCCACAGTCAGCTTCTGGTTATCGAATTTCCAGTACTCCTTCCCCTTGTAGAAGTAGGTGTAGTCTGAGGATGGGAAGATGCAGGGGCAGGAGGATGGGAGAGTGATATCAATGAAAGACCAGAGCAGAGGAATCAGTCAGGTGAACTTTTTTTTACTGAAGCAAAAATAAACAGAAGACACTGAAAGTACAGCAAATTAAGCAACTACCCAACGGCCTCCGACACTACAGGGACCCAAAAGACTTGAGGATATGTTGCTGTGCCTGATAAACGTGGCTTGGTAGAGACACACAAGGTATCTTTGGGTATGGGCGCATTGAACGGTTTTTTCAGATTAGTCCAATTTAGTTTGTGGAAGGACTGGCAGTGCATTTGTAGGTTTGTGTAGAGTTTTGGGAGCTGTTCCTCGCTTTCTTTACTTTAAACCAAGCTAATCTGATTGCATTCAAAACCAGTGGCAAAATAACAGCGTTTGAGGCAAAGCTGTAGACTGACTGCAAACTATTCATTGACTGGACTTTGGTCAAGTCTCCTTAAAACTTGTTCCAAAAGGAAAACTGTGACATTCAAGACACTCTGCTGCTTTCAAGAAAACACGTGTTCAACATTTGTTGCCCTCCAACAATTCTTGCATCTCTTTATCTGTTATCTTTTTATATATTAGAATAAAGCAAACATAAATAAAGGCTTCTTGAAAGAATGAATGACAAGAGAAAAAAAGTTGCGACTCAAATTCAGGATCTCCAGCCAATGGTCGCATCCCCGGGTTGATGATGCTGACATCAGAGACGAAGAGGCGATGATTATGAAACTAAAGTTTATCACACAATACATGAGCCATAGTTTAGATGTACATACATATAAATGGTTCTAATGTGTTATCACAAACAAACACGCTCCAGTAATACTAGTTATTGTTGTGTTTGTCATTGAGGCAGGACACAGAGGCTCCACCACCTCGACTTCTGTGCAGTTAACTTCATACCTGTTCATATGGAATTTCCACATATTTGACGCACTTTAAATATAGCATCTTGTAATTTCCAAAACGCTGTTTGTTTAGCATGTAGCTAAATAGAAATCAGCACTAACCCCTAAAGCTATTTGATTTTGACCTGCTGGACGTTACGATGTCAGAGTCATGTGCCCAACCTTTTAGCTTTTTTAATTAAGAAGAATCGTGAGCTTCAACATAGCCGCTGGATCATCGCCCTGCAAGCTTCAGAGCTCCAGCTGTGAACCATCTTAAACATCTACTGTGGTACCACAGGACCACAAAACAAACACTTCTCAACCATATTACACACATATTGCATGAGCAGCTACTGGTTCAGTGTCAGAAACACTCGAGGTTTCTCGGGTGAAGTGGCGCTGCACTTACTAACACCAAACAGCGATTAACAGGAAACTCCTCAAAAACTGTCTCCGAGGGAACGAACACGTCCATGCACGGCACAGAAAAACGCCGTCCTCCACTCTGAAACTGTAACTCATCCGTCTGCAGCTCTGGTGTGTCCCTGTGGTGGTGGATCTTATTAGAGGCAGTATCGTTTCTGCTGTGATGTGGCGGCTGTAGGCAGCGACCATATTCTGGTCCCAGCAGTGGATGTTCTCACTGAAGGACGATGTTATGCAATGCCTGCGAGACGGATGCTGTAACAGGAAACACTCAGCGACACGTAAAGAGAAGAGTGCATTTGTTAACTAATATTACTGTTTTATAAATATCAGCTGTTTCCTCTTCAGGCGTGTGGAGGCAGCCCTTCAGTTCAGCAAAGAGACCATCTTATAAAGTCATGCATTCAGAATTTTACTGTAAAAACAGAAGCAGGTGGTTGGACGTTCTTTAAAAAATGAAACAACTTCGGGGCTCAATGGATCCTCCCGATGGATCAGTTCGTCTCCACGGTCACTTAAATCCTGTTTGTTGTTACTGGATGTGCCAGCTATGATGTCACTAGAGCCCATCATCATTTAACTGGTGGTAAACAAACCAGATCCAGTTTGTAATAAAAGCTAACGTTTGCTCTAACATGTTGACACGCTGCTCGTCTGCACACACGCGACGGTAAAGACTGACTTTGAAGGTTTTTCTGAGGACACAAGGTGTCAAACATCACTCTGGTTGTTGCTCTGGAACAAATTCTCAATAACAAGTTGTGCAAGATGATGTGCAGCGTCTGGCAAAGCAAGAATTTCTGACGCAGCGACTAAAACACGGTTTGAACCCAGCTCTGTATGTTTACTCCTCCACAGACTCCACTGTGAGGGGATCACATGCCGAAGTAGCAACAACAGAAAACACCCACAGGGCTTCTTGTGCCGTCTGCCTTTTCGTCTGCTCCATCACCTCCGAACAGCCCCGAGGAAACCAACGCACAGTCGCACACATTTGTCTGTTGCCTCTAAAGTCCCTGCAGGACGGTTTCTCATCTTTGACACCACACCCGGCTGGCCGTGTCGTCCTGTCACCACGTCGCGCATAGATCGGCCTCAACTCCACAGAGGAAGCCGCAAGGTCACAAGGTCACCGCTCAAGGAAAGGAAGTGACGATGGACAGTTTTCTGTGTCTCACACCTCTGTCGCTGCATTTTATGACCCTGCAGCATAAACAGCCGACTAACAGGGTTTTTACTCAGGTGTCCGAACGTACACGAGTATTTTTGAAAACGCAGATTTTTATATGCGTTTGGACCTTTCGTCCACACGTAAACGGCGTTTTTGATCACTGAAAACTGAGATTTTCAAAAACTCAGTTTTTGCGTTTACGTGTGGACGAGGAAAACGGAGATTTAGCAGATAGAGACAAAACACTGCTGCTGTCAATCTATCTGCAGTTTGTCCACGCTTACATACACACACAGTTACTGTCCCTCCATTTACACAGACAGGCGTCAGAGTGAACATTCAACACAGACGCTCTCACAGTCCTGACGTCGTCGCTTTTGAATAAATGAAATTGTTTTAAATTAAAATTTGTGCATGCTGTATGCATTTGGTTCATTCCTAAGTTGTGAGTCTACACCAGCCAAAATGCTGTTTTTGGTTATTGACATTTGAAATGATGACTTGAAAAGTAGCACAGAAGTAAAGCCTGTTTACTATTTCCTGCCCTGACTTCTAGACTTCTGATTGGCCAACATTTCTACACGGCTAGGATTTGGCCTGTTCTTGACAACGTTTGACTGCGTTTTTGCTGTTTACATGTGGACAGAGATATTTTTCAAACCTGCACGTGTGGATGTGGCCTCAGTGTAAATATAAGCTGCTGATTGTGACTCTGCATTGCAATTCTTCTTCAGTTTACAGTCAGCTGAGTTCTATGGAAAATGGAAATGGACGTATTTTTCTGTCAGCGCTATGTTAAAAGTAACGTTTTTGCATTAAAATTGCTTTTACCTGATGTCTGTATATTATGTAACTGACTGGAGTCAAACTCTCATAAAAACTGAATTTAATTCAAGGAAGTTTATAAGAAAACAAATGTAGGAGACAAACGGTAAATATGTTGGAAGAAATTATTGCTGTCTGCGTTAATCTCGCTAAAATGACATTAACGCCATAAATGCATTAATGCGGCAAATCTCTGTTAGCGAGGTACCGCGGATCGCCCCGTGTGTGGGGCTGCACGGCGTCAATGGCTTAGCACGGTTAGCTCGTTTAGCTCGTTAACACGCTGACGCGTTAATATCAAATGTCCAAAACCTTTTGTTTGATCTGTAGTAGAAATTCTTCTTCAGCTTGTGTGAAAATCAGTGTCAGAAAAGTTTGAACATTAACACAGAATCAAAACTAAATTATACTGAAACCATTGTTTTTTCTCGTGTTTTGAAATCTCTCAGCTCCAGTGTTGCCGTCGGGCACGAGGCGACGCTGAGATCGATGAAGGATACCTCCAATTTGACCGGATTTCGTCTCACGCCTGAAACCAAAAGAATAATTAGCTGCCACTCACATCCCTCCCTGCTGATGAAGGCCCCCTGCGGAGCGTCCGGTATTCCCTTCCACACAGTGATGGGTTTGGGGTATCCTGCGTCGGTGGTGTGCTTCTCCTCGTTGTAACGCCAGTACTGGTCCCCTTTGAAGAAGTACGTTTTCCCGACTGGCTCCCACCGCAGCGCCGTGTCGATGCCACTCTTGGGGAGGGAGCTGCCCAGCTCCACCAGGCTGTGAGGGTACCCTGGCTCAGCCGTCACCTCCCTGAACACCCAGTATTTATCACCTGGAACCAGCGTGAAGAAGTAAGTGAGCATTTTAATATTTTCAGTTTGTGTTGTGATCTTACAGAAGCAGCAACAGAACTGCCATAAATGCAGTTCCTTTGATGTCCACTGGGGGCCCCAGTGAGTCAGGCCCCACAGACCCAGCAGGTTTAGTCTTTACGCTTAGATTCAACCATAACGACCTGGCTGCCTCCATCTTCTTTATACAGTCTGTGGTTCTGAGCACAAATAGCTGCTCTCAAACTTTATTGACTTGAACTAAATTATTTATCCTCCAAACAGTCTGAGAAAATGTGTTTCTCCCTCAGTTTCTCAAATGATTATTTAATATTTGAAATTCCAGATATAGATCATGAACAATCGATTGTTCTCTGGCAGACAGCCGATCCGTCTGCCAGCTTTTCTCTTTGTAGGTTTCAAAATAAAGCCGCTAGCTGCCAGGAACACTAACAGAGGCGAAAACACGACCTCCCCGGCGTCGTATCATAAATAAGAATCTTTATAGATACTCTTGTTTTTGGCGGTGGGGTTGCACAGGATAGAAGACTGTGAAATTTAACAGCCGTGGTTAAAGAGCGTCGATTTCCACTACAGCGAGAAAACAAAGATTAAAACAGCTGCTCTGTAGCTTTGTTAAATATTCAGCTCTCACTGTTCGGAAGAAGGATATGGGCGAAAAGGCAAAGAGACATTAAATAAATACAAGTACTCCACGAAGCCCCTTTTAAAGGCTGATTAAATATCCTGCTGTGACAGACGCTCCTTTAGGAAGCCTGTACTGATCATCTGGAAAAACACACACAGTAAAAACAAAGATTAATACAAAGCCACTGAATCCCAATTATGTCCTTTACAGACACTAATAGCTACTCAGCAGGCATTTAAAGCAGTTTGTAATGTACATTATGAATTAATGGGTAGATTTAAGCAGGAAATTACAGTTTCTGATGTTTTTTTAATGTCTTTTACATCCTTTAACTTGAAGGCTTCTAAACTGGAAAGTTTGATTCAGACTTATTTAAACATTTTGGTACAAATATGTGTTCGTCCTCACAAACATGAGAATAAAGCTTTGCAGTGCGTGTGAGTGTGTGTTCACATCTTTGTGGGGACCAAGACTTGTAGGTTTGCTACGAGTTTGAAGCCATTTTTGAGACTTAAAATGTGATTCAAGTGTCAGGGTTACAATTAGGTTATGGTTAGGTTGGGTTAGGGGAGGGGCTTGTGTCAATTAGATGCCCCCACAAGATATGAATACCCAACGTGTGTGTGTGTGTGTGTGTGTGTGTGTGTGTGTGTGTGTGTGTGTGTGTGTGTGTGTGTGTGTGTGTGTGAGAGAGAGTCAGCAGCTGAGAGCTCAGACAGAGCAAAGCTATTAATTTCTGCTCCTGGCTGGCAGAAGACGTCGATGAACGAGGGGTCCAAAAGTCTGAGAGCACGGCTGAAAATCCTTCACTTTATTTCATTTACTTGAGAATTTGTCACCAAACGTTTTATTGCAAATGAAAATATGATGTGACGGCGTTCCTCAGAGCTTCCCGTCACTCAGTCCTTGTAAATGTTCAGTGGGGTGAGGTCGGGTTACCGCAGGTTTTTCTCTCCTCTCGTCCTGCCTGTGACACGTAAATCAATCTGGACAGTTGATTTTGAAGCACGTCCTAAAAAGCACCTGGAGCAGAGAGGAGGTCGCACAGGTGTGTCCTTTTCACCTGTGGCATGAGGCGCCCACACATCCAGATCCTGTCAGGAGGAGGACTGCTTCTTGGATCTGTGTTGCTATCCTACCCAGCTCAGCCCCTCCCATCAGCGACGTGAACAGAGGATGAGCTGGTTAAACAGTCCATCGATTCTGCTTTTACATACTGAAGGTAAAAAACACTTAAAAGGACACGCCCACGCGTCCTCCAACACGGCGTGCTGAGATTGATTTCCGGTTCACAAGCAGGAGGAGACGAGGAGGGGCAAATTGGAGAAATGAGAAAAACCCTCAGCCAGAGTGGGTCTGATCCTGGTGCCTCTATCAGTGCACTTCCTGTTTTATTTTGAAGGTTAGACGTGACTTTTTTCTCACTGTTCTTTCCTGAGAGTCTGTTTGACTGTCAGCTCCTCGCACTCCTCGTTTTTCTGGGATGAACCTCCTTGTCCGTTTGAGACGTTCCTGCTGCCATCGGCCTGCAGCGCTTTTTGTTGTTAATCATTAATCACGTGTTTCTTTGGCTCTTTTCTCATCAGTGTGACGCAAATCTAAGATTAAGATTTGAACACAAGTGAACGTGATGTCCTCAGGAGTGATGCAAAGACAGAGTGTGTCAGCGCTGACGGGAACGTAAGAAAGAGTGAAAGAAAACAAGAGACACAGTCAGCAGGAAGGGGACGAGGGGCCTTTGGGCCGGGTGCTCCCCGCCGCCACACCATTCTCTATTTCACACTTTATTAAATATCAGGAGAAGGCGGGCATGCACAGAGCAGGACAGAGCCTCATAGCGCTGAAGCAGGTGGCAGATTCTGGAGAATTTTTCAGCTTATCAGGTAAAATCAAGAGATTTTTTTAGAGCAGGTAAATTCAGCCTCAGTGAAAATGAGAGACAGAAATCTTTAAGCTCAGACTGAAGGTGGAGGAAGGAGTCAGACCTGAATTTATATTCCTCTGTTTAATTCTGCATACCTTCTCATGTAAACATCACACAACTGTTAAAAAAATCTGATTTAGATTTGGCTGATGTTCTTATCAACATCATCTTTTGTGCACCTCAGGATGTCTGTCACTGTCACGCTAACAGAAACTGACCTGAATTTCATGTGGAAATGATTCAGCAGTGTTGGGGAGTAACATGTACCACTGTTACGTATTTAAAATACAAAATATGAGTAACTGTATTCTGTTACAGTTACCGTTTAAAAAGGTGGTATTCAGAATACGTTACTAAATACATTTTGGGGCATGTAATCTGTAATCTGTAGTGGGATACATTTTAAAAGTAACCTTCCCAACACTGTTATTCTGGGTGTAAATGCACTGATCCAACATTGAAAGGACAAGAGGACCAGCAGCAGCACACACTTTGCTCACCACTTGGTCGACATCACAGAGTTACCTCCCTGCAACTTTGTCGACTTCTCAAAAAGGTAAACGACACTTAAGGATCGCTGCTTTGACACAGTGGAGGACAGCGAGTTTCCATCACAGAGGCACAAGAACGATTTAGCATAACGTGACTTTGCTGAGAGATCTCAAAATATTTGAAGTGGTGCACGAAAAGCCGACCGTCAACACGACAGCAGGCTGAATTTAAATGTAAGGCTTTTGATTTTTATACACCTGCTCTCAGAAAACAGGCCGAGCGTGTGATGCCTGTTAGTACGGCTGCTAAATTATGCAAAATAAATAAGTTTGGTCAGTAATGAGATCACATAACATCAATACAACATGAACCAAATGTCCCTCAGTGAGTTTACAGTTTCATTGAGGGTCAAATAAAATTCAAAGGCAAAAGGAGTGAATCGCTGCCCGTGCCTACTCTTAGAATGCTCCTCCATCTGTTGATGCCATTAACAAATACGACAGTTATCTATACATGTGTTTGGACCCTCAGAAATAAAATCCTAGTTCCAGCAGGACTGTGACGCACCGATATTAACTGTTAGTCAGTGTAGGAAAAAGGAAACTATTTGTATACCTCAAATTTTATTCCACATACCTTTGAAGAAGACAAATTTGCCGTCAGTCCTCTCGTAGGCGGCGTCGATGCGAGGTGGCAGGCCTTTCCAGAACTGATCGATCTGCATGGGGTAGCCCTCCTGCACCTTGTTGTTCCTGAGACGCCAAAACCACCGGTCCTAAAAAAGCCCCACAATTCATCACTGCAGAGCGCTGTGCTAAAACGGCGGCAACGTCCCGAACTCCATAATTAGACAAGCGTGAGAAGGAGTTACAGGTGACCTGAGGAGAATCTGAGTCATGCAGCTGGTCATAAAGGACGGTGAGAGGAGAGCGAAAACTGGCAGAGATAAAGAAGATGTGTCCTTAGTGACGGTACAACAGTGAAGTCCTCCAGCAGAACCGGAAGTGCTTAATGTGTAACAGCTGAAGCACAACAGTTATTATCAAATATTCTCATCGTTAACAAAGTTGGCTTCATTTTTTTATCTGGAGCTTTTGTGGAGAATGTGTTTAAATGTTTTCAACAAAAGAGAGAAGCTCAGAACGACAACAGAAACCACTGTGAAGGTAAGAGGAGAAGAAATAACTGGAACAAAAGACGAGCAAAGACGAGACAGAGACTGAGATGTGAAAGAAATGATTATGCAAGTTAAGAGGAGGACTACAGGGAGGGGAGGCAGCAGGAAAGAGGAGGCGAGCATAGAGGAGAGAGGGGAGCTGAAGAGGAGGAGAAGAAGGCGAGCATCAATCTGAGCTCATTATCATTTGGCTTTCGTGAATCTAGGACACAGCCAAGCTAAGTCCCCCCGCTGAATGATGTGCGCGCGCAACCACACACACACACACACACACACACACACACACACACACACACACACACACACACACACACACACACACACACACACACACACACACACACACACTCGCTTGTGCTTCTATTTTTGTGGGGACTCTCAGTGCTTTTCCACAGAGGAACAGCCTAAAAATGTCCTCGCTTTCTATAACTGTCAGTATAAGTCGGGTGCACACGCACGCGCACTGCTTCTCGCCTGGCCTAACATCATCGAGTGGACGCTAATGCTTTTCTGTCTGAACCCAAACAGAGAAGAAAAATCAATGCTTTGCATTCAGCAAAGAAGCCATGAGTGCTTCTCACAGAGGAAACATCCCATAATGAGCGTCTCCTTTTAGACGCCCACCAGCTCTCGCTGCTCTTTATGTCCTCGCGTGCCCCCGTCCTCCAGTTTAAAGGAGACAAAAGATGCTTGTTTTCCTGACTGATGATGGTGCATTCAGGGACCCAGTTCTTCCGTGGAAATGGCGGCTTCATTTTTAACTATTATTGATATTTATTGGATGCTTGTCTGTGTCATTCAGGGGCACACGAGAAAAGCTTTGTTTTGTTTATTACATGTTAGTGCCACCATCTGTTTTGTAGGTGGCATCAACTTTATTTGTCAAAGGAAAACCAAAATGAGCTTTGTGGGTTTGTGAGTTTTTAAAGTGGCCCAATTTTGTGTTTCTTTGTTTCCTGTCATATTTCTCCTGTTTAGTGGTGGGCGTTCATATTAAAGAGGTTTCTAATAATAGATGCAATCCCAGTGCGCTGTTTTAAACACTCAGTTTAACCTGCTTTTAAAACTCTTGAGCCTGTATGATATTACAGAGAGGACATATCCAGCATAGTCATCTCAGGTGCAGAAGCTCCGCCTACCCGCCTTGTGTTTTTAAAAGGAAGCCGATCAGAATACGACAGCATACATTAGTACTACTTTACATTTCTGACTTAGTTTGACTCAAGAATCCATGCTGGCCGCTGATCTAGCAGCCACAGGATCCTGTTTTAAGTGATGATTGAAGATTTTCTCCTGTTTTTGTCACAATGGGAATGAATCCAGCAGAGCAGACAGACAGGTCCAGCTGAGACTGACAGAAAACAGAGAGACTCACTGACAGGCAGGAAGGACAGAGAGCCAGACGAGTCTGTGACCTTTTCGAACATTCAGTTTAAATATCAAAGACATCCAAAATGAATTTTTCTTCTGCTCAGGATGAGATTCTGTCTCAAAACAGAGGTAGGGCTAGCTAGCTAACTGCAGGCTGTAAGAACAGTAGGTGAGATCCAGAGAAGGATTTATGTTTAAGCTAAAGAAGCATTACAAGTTTTACAAGACAAAAGTTAACGATTGGTTGGTGTGACATTACTCTGCACCATGTTGGACTTTTAAAAACTCGGCACTGTCCAGTATGAGGCAAAAGAGTTCGAGGCTGCAGGGGCAACGGTTAAGCCAAGCTAGGCTAGCTAGCCTTTAGCAGTGCTAGTGGTGATGAGTTTTCTGAGAAATAAAAAAACTGGATTTGTTGCTTGTGTCATATCAAATTGTTATTTTTTAAGTTACTGGAGCATCACATCAATCACGTCTTGCTGTAAAATTAGCTTTAGCACCCAAACCTGCACTTCCACTAATGTCCACTCGAGGCTGTCTCCAAAAACGAGTCAGTCCTCATTGACGCCCATATTAAAATGATACGAGTCTCTATGGGCTAGCATCCTGTTTATACAAACGCTACAGGTGGTAAACTGTTTATAACTCACATTTAAAAACTATATTAAGAATTAAAATTAGTCTCATGATTTAAACTCATTTCAAATGCAGTTAAGTGACTAAAAATTCATCTTACTTTGTACTTAACTGCACAAACAGACCTTCCACATCCTAATATTTTATTTATATGCTGCGTCACACTGATGTGCAGGTATCTGTGTGTGTTACTTGGCAAGCTTGCTGGTATTAGCTCATCTCTCTACAGTCTTTGGCCTGTTGGGTGCTTTGAATATCTAAACATTTAAAATATAAAATTAAATAAAGCCATACAGTTTATACTACTACATGCAACACGCTGTAAATGTGCACGCCTGCTGTGTGCTGGCATGCAAGCGCCTACAGAGCTGCATCGGTTGGTTACTAACTGTACTGGAAGCATATGGCTGATGCTAATGATCATAGGCTGGATAGCGCCATATGCCACTGGGCTGCTTCTTTCATCTGACGGCACCATGAGAGTGGTCGTTTTTAGCACCAGCGGCCCCGCGGTGGCGTCCAAACCCATAATGTTGGCAGTGTTAAAGCCATCGTTACCTTCCTAAACACTAATCTGGACCACGCCGTCCAAACCTGCGTTTATGGATAATGATTATGAGACATAAACTTCAACCATACTTCCAACATCATTGCTACTCTGCATCCTCCTCCCGTAATGTTCAATTAAGCTTTATCTAAATCCCCCAGTGACACCCTGTTTTTTATAGCAACCCACGGCTGTGTGACTCACCGTCTGTAGGAGATAACAGCCATTAATTACAGACACAACAGCATCCTGTTCAATAAGCTCGTGTTGGAACGAGCACTCAGGTTCTTTAACAGGATGAGATATCAAAGACTTTTATTGGTTTGATGCATTTAAATATTTCTTATTTAGACGTTTTAATGTTTCTGTTATTTGATGGAAAGCAGTTGGCACTAAATGTTTGTTCTGGCCTTTTTTCATATTTTCATTTACAAATCTGGAAAATAAATAATAAATTAAAATATTTTGCTGTGCTTTTACCCAGTGGTCTAATTGTTTTTTAATACTTAAAAAATAGTTATTTTATGTTATCGTAGAGATATCTTAATGTGATATGAGATTTGTTGTTGCTTTATTTTAATGGAGTCCCTCATAATTTACATTGTTTTGGTGTTTTCAATGCTGTTGTTGAATATTTTCAAAAATATTTTTAATTTGTGTCCTACATTTTTTTTTTAATATAAAATTAGTATTATTTTAATTATTATGATGACGATGACGATGATTATTTATCAACGTGTTTGATACGTGTTGTGCTACTTGCTTCATCATTGTAATCACCTGTAAAATAATAATAAAAATAATAGGACTAATGCGATTATATATTTTCCTAAATTGGGAAATGTAGTTAAAAAATTATGTGAAATTATTTAAAAACAATTAAAAGTGTTGTAATGTAACTTTTGTGTTGCATTTGTGGTGGAAAATACAACCTTTGATGAATCAGAATTAAGATTGAGTTTGATATTTTATACCAGGTCTTTAATGTATCCCAATAAATCACCACAGAAAAGAAAAGTCCAGGAGTTAGAGTTCCTGGAAAGCTACAGTGACAGGTTTTCTTGGGCGTAAAGAACAGAAATGTGATGAATCATCTATCTTCTGCCTGTTTGTCTGCGAGCTGCTGCCTGATCGGGAGCTGAGCAACCAAACTTGGCAGACGGGTACATCGAGCATCCTGAAGGCTCTTATCTCTACCAGATATTATGATGTCATCACATTGCTTAGCAACCACATACCAACTTGCAAAAACGACATTTTTAATAATTATTATGCATGCACAGTATCTTACAATACCATCCTGTCATTTTGATTTCACAACAATAACACCTCATTGAAAACTTGAACTTCATCTGTGGAGACGACGTCAGCCTGCCAGCTGAAATGATCTATCATTTTATTTTACTGGAGATTCACCAATTAATCAAAGGGAAGAAAACTAATGTGAAAACTGATTCACTCCAAAATAACATTAACTGTCTTGATTTGTCACCTTCGTCAGCTGTTACAAGTTTCTGGCTTTGTCAACAACGTGAAAAAGTAATCAAAGAATTCAAAAATGAGCGACTGTTACTGAACACTGTCAAAGAGACCAGCAGCAGGCGTCTGCGCCGCTACGTCTCCGCTCACCTTGAACACGAACATCTCCCGTCTGAAGAAGGCCACAGTGTTGAAGTTGCCATCGCAGATGTTGGGTTTGCCGTTTCCAGGCAGTGCGGGCCGGTTACCGGGCGGGTGCGGCGGACGGGAATGCCGGTCGTGCTTGCGCTCGGAGGTCGAATGCGTCCGTCGAGAGGGTAAGGTGGGTAAGGGCCGGGTGGGTTCCAGCATGGCTGTGGGGATGCCTGGAGAATCACGTCAATCACAGCATGAATCAGTCGGGCACCGTGATTGGTTCCAGAGGATCATTAAGAGCACTGAGACTCAAAGACCCACAGCAGCATGAGTCACTGGTCATCAGCTGTGCGAACACGACTTCTTATGTAAGAGCCTGTGAGACAGCATTATGCAGACCGCAGAAACACAACTAGTACATTTGGTTCAATGACTCATTTGTTTTTATGGGCAGAAGGAAAACCTCGGATTATAAATCTGTTTGCTTAAATCGCTGCCTCGCATCGACACGGGAGCGAGACGCCTGAAACAGCAGTGCGGCTCATTCCACCCCATCTCGTTTGTCCATCGTGCGTGTTTTTGTGTCTATTTGTGGTTGTTTTGTGTGGTTTTATGTTTCCTTTGTGTCTCTCTGTGTTTGGGTTTTTCTAGTTGCGAGTCTCTTTGTGCTGCTTTGTGACACTTCTGGTGATTTTTTTGCATCTTCTTATTGTTGTTTTGTGCCAAGCAGCCAAAAATAGATCATTTTAGGCCTCTGCTGTGGTTGCTTTGCTCTCCTTTTCATTTCTTTAGTCTGCATTGTTTGGTGTCCGTCTTATTTTCATTCTTTTCCACTTCCTCTGCCTTTTATTAAAAAACAAACAGAAACTCTTTCTGTTGCAGATCCGTCCATGACAAAGACGCTCAATGTTCCAACAGGAAAAGAAAATCTATTCTCTTTTTTCTAAGCGTACCAACACGAGTCGGTAAATTGCACAGAAACAGTCTCGTTGTAAAATGAACAGTGCGGTGCTGTTGTGGCGGCTGGTGTTGAGAGCAGCACATCCAGCAGGATGAACTTTGAGCAGATAAAATAACAGGCTTTGTTATCCACACTGAACAATGAAGTGCAGCGGAGAAAAACCGCCGACTGCACAGTTCTGGCCGGTATTTCCCTTCAACGCTGACTTCAAATGTCACCTGTGTATCACGACCTTTAATGTGAGGCTCAGTTGTTCTGAGGGCCGAGATAACCTTCTTGCTTTGATTATTAAAGGAAACCAAAGCAAAGAAAAAGAGAAGCGTGATGAAAAAAGCTGCAGATACAGTAGATTTCAGCTACCTGGGTGTTTTGTGAGAGATGGTGCAGATAGAAATGTTCTTATCTTTAACAGAGCAGACGTGTTTCTTTTCCCTGCCTTTTCTTTGTGTCTCTGCATCACAAATAAATGTTACACTACATTACAACAGAAGCTGTCGTGATTACTTCAGCGCAGACAGAAAGCCTGTCAGGAAACGCGCCTGCCGCTGACAGGCCTTCGCTTTTCTTTGTTTACTTAGAAACGTTCAGTGAAATGCGAGGATTTGCGCCTTTTCTGAAATGCAACACAGCGTCTCTGGTGTAAACACAAAGGGAAAGACTCGCGTTTTCTTTCCAGGCAAAGACTGCTCAGGTCTGCTTATCAGCCGGGCTCTTCTTCACGTTCGAGCTCCGCTGCCGGCCGACGGACGCCGAACACTCCTGCAGCTGCACTCGGGGCTTTTTCAATTAATATTTCATATTCAAATTTTACTGGTTTTTGTTTTAGCGTAAAGTCACCTGTTCAACCAGTCAGAGGCAGAAAAGAGTCAAAACATCACGTTTTTCATTTAACGCAGGCAAATTTCTTCAAATGAAAATGTGCAGTGACTTAAAAGATCCCTCGTTTCAAAGTGAAGAGCTCTAATATGAGCTTCATATATTTTCCTCTTTGCTATAAAATACACACTCTGTCCCGGAGAAGGCGTTTGCACAGCACAGACTCAGGATTGACCATGCATCTATAACGTCAGCATCTTCCTTCTGCTTAAGGCATGCAGGCTTTTCATAAAATGAAATCATAAAAAGTTTAATTATAAAAAGTTTATGAAGCTCATCCTCCTGAAACGTGTCGTAAACCTTTTATTCACCGCAGAGGTTATTTCCTGCGACGATCCAAAACCCTGTGAGAAGCCGCTGGCTGTTTAGAGGAGATGCTGACGTTCAGGTTGCTCATGCTCTGTCCTGTGCATTCTTGCTCAAGGACACGTCGGCAGGGTCAGAGATCAAACACACAATTAGCCACAGCTTCATGCTCAACAAAGATTGTAACCATGATTATTTTGTTCAACGGTGATATTTTTAACTTTACTTTTCAAACACTGTCCATCAAATATTCCATGAAACTCGTATTTATTGCTCCTCACCGACTCTTTGACATTAAACTGATTCCAAACTGCTGCAGGCTGAAGTGTGTAGGAGGATAAACTGGAGCGCCGCAAAGAAAAGAACGAAACGAGAGCGCTCGAGTTTACATTTCGATTCACTGCGCGGTCCTTCTGCTTTTATCTTCACACAATATTTGTGTATTTTGCGTCATCCTGACCCAAAATTGTCGGCATCAGTACACCGTAAACAGAATGATGTCCTCAGCTGGATACAAAACAGACATCTATGAGAGGAAAGTCTCTTCATTTTTTTCAATAATTTGGAATAAGTGTCTTTAATTCAAATTCGATTTTCTTGGCTTTTATTTTGACATTTGTTGAGTTCTACTTCCTGTCTATGTGCTATTAAAAAAGGGAATTGGCTAAAATCAAACCTGGATGGATATTTGGGGGATTTTACTTGTTTCTCACACTTGGAGACAAAACTGACGTCAATGTTTGTTGAATCGTCTGAAAAGCTGAAATAAAGAAGTGACTGAAAATCTTTTGTTCTTCAACTAAAAGGACAAAAACCCAAACTAACGATGTTTCTTTAAACAAATGACTGACTTAAACCCATTCACTCAAGCACCGTTTCTTAAGGACCTTCTCGCTGACATTGACACAAACTTGGCGGTCAGTATCTCGCTCAAGGAGAGCCAGGAATCGAACCACCAACCTTCCGATTAGTAGACGATCTGCTCCACCTCCCGAGCTACAGCCTACACAGAACTAAACCCGAGAGCTCACCGTAGATCTTCTGAATGCCCTGCAGGTCGTCCAGCGGCAGCTTGAAGTTGTGCGTGTCCATGTACTGGTAGAAAGGAGCCATGATGGCACTGGGATCGTTGGAGTGCTCCAAACCCAGCGCGTGCCCCAACTCGTGCACCGCCACCAGGAACAAATCGTTACCTGGAAAGAGAGGAAGATGATTAGAGGGGAGAGGCGACAAAGAGGAGGAGGAAAAAATGATGAGATTAGAGAACGCAAAGCAGAGAAGCAGCATCGCTTTCAACATCACTCACAGCGCCTTAAAAGCTTGTTTCAGAAATCAGGTGATAAAACAGAAAACAGGAGCATCTCTGTGCTGCCTGCAGGCCGTCGCTGCCGGTTCATTAAAAGAGAATCAGTTTACTGAGAAAGCCTCAACATCTCCCTCCTGTCTGAATCAGAACAAAGCCTCCCCAGTGTAAACAGCAAAGACCAAAGACGGCGTCAAAGGCGCCGGCAAAGTGAGCTAAAGTTAGCCTGTGATGTGTTGACTCATCAGCTGTGTAATATGAATCTCACATCAAAAGCAGAATTGGCGGCGAATGGAAGCGACTGTCAGGCTGGTGAATCCAAAGCTCCTGTTTCTAAAGTCCAATTCTTCAAAGGCTGCTGCTTGACGGGGATTACTTCAGAGCGCGCCGTACTGTTTGCCTGCAAAATTCACAGAGTTCACAGTCTCACAGAAAGCGACTTTAAATTCATAATCTGCAAATGTATAAATAATGTACGGCTGTTTTCGAGACTAAAATACGCTGGAGAACAAGCAAACATGTTGAATTTGGAGCAGGAAGCCATCAGAGTGGAGATGCTCCGCAGTCAGGCTGTTTCATTAATGCTCCTGTGATGACGGGAACGCTGCATGTTTGCTGTGGCACAATGGGCAGTAATATACAGCACTGGATCATCTACATATAAACTAGTTACAGTGAGATGAAAATGTAAAACAATCCATGTTCATGCGCACAATTAATGCTCCGCGACATGTTAGAAACCTTATGTGAGTGGATCAAAACTCTGCTTTTTTAATTTGTCCCATTGTGTATATTTATTTAGTATCTTTTAGCCATAATTAGTTGTCAGTTTGTGTCACTGTTGGTCATTTCAGTCTGTTTCTGGCCTTTTTTATTCCCTTTTTTTATTCACTTTGCATCTTTTACAGCCGTGTTGTCCTCCTGTCATTTCTAAAACTCTCCTTGTGGGTGTTACACATTTTCTATGTAACTGCTTTTCATGAGTCAGGTGCTAATTAGTCATTACGTGGCCGTTTCACACCTGGGTAGTTGTTTTGGACTTCTTAGTTATCATTAGTTGTGTTACTTTTGGCCATTTTGTGCAGTTTTATGGTCGTTTCACGTAGAACAGTTTATGCACCACAGCAGAACCAGGTGTGATGCATCCTCACAAAGTCTCAACAATTCATCAGAGCTCACATATGCAGACGTAAATAAACAGGATTTTATTCAGATTAAGTACCTGAGGTCCAGGAAGTCTTTGGAAAAAACTGAAGGATGTGATCGAAGCACAAGCTGAGGTTCTGGAAAAAACAGACTTTTCAATAGTTTTCAATTAAATTCAGGTTTCAATTTTCCAATTAAAGCACCTGATAGCAGCCAGAATAACAGCTCCAGTTCTACAGTTCACGCTGTTACGTGTGCTCTTATCACAACTTATCAAAAGTAAAATTACGAAGGAGAACAGAAGGTCTTGTTTTCCCGGACGTCGTGTATTCATGTGGGGTCTTTATTACAGCCAGACTCTGAGCAGAGATCCAGAGCTGCTGTCATGTGTTTAATGACTTCTTACTGTCTGAATGCGGAGCTCAAATTAATACTTTCCCTCAGCTTTGTAATTGGTTTGACTCTGTTTGAACCAAATTACACAACATAATTATCTTTTTCCTTTACCGAGGCCACTCTGTTTGAAGATTATAGCCTCGGTGGCCTGCGCCTGACTTACAGACTAATGGAGATGGAAATGAGCAGACGCTGACGACCGTTTGTGTCAATCCTTTTATTCATTTTCAGTTCCTCTTCCCGAGGTCTCTTCCAATTCGACTCATTGTTTCCTGTCTCGTTTGTTCTATTCAGGAGAAATGATTTTTACTGACCTATACACTCATCAGCATGTCTCCTAAAGTTTAAAACCAGTCATTTTAGAGTCAGTAACGGGTAAAGGGCTTCCTCTACAACTTGTTTTATTTTTTAGAAAAGACTGAAGTGATGTCAGTGTGAAATTTCTGTGTTTCCTGTTGAAGTTTAACGGGGTCCAGTTATATATTTTTATTTCCTGGCAAGTTGCTGTGTTTAACTGAATCCAGTGGTTTTATACAAACTTGCAGCAGCACAGCATTATGGAGAAACAGCCAATCACCCCGTCCACCTCTGGCAGCCATTACAGCGTTTCCTGTTTGACTGAAGAGGAAAACAAACCCTGAATCTCAATTAGAAAACGTGCAGCATTTTCTAAAGAAAACCCAGACGTGGCTGAGGACACACTCAGCGACGTATTCACAGATTTTAGCTGGAAGGACCAATATTAGTACGTGCTATTTCTGACAGACCGACAGAAAAGTCACGATCAAGAATGAGAAAAATTAATTTATGTGAGGACACATTTCTCTGACAGAAACACGATCACGACTCGAAAGCAGGGAAACTTTCCTGAACTGGCATGCAAGACTTTAGACAGTGAGATATGAAATGAACATAATCGAGTGAAGTTAAAAACGCCAAAGCAACAGAAAGCAAAGCTACAGAGTGTTGTGTGCCCACCTTATTACTAAATTAGGCAGAGCACTCCGAATTGAATCAGGACATAAAGCACGGTCTTTATGTTGCTTTATTGAACACTGTCCATCTTACAACTAGCCACTTAACGGGGCTTCCTCCGGACAACCACCTCCGGTTCAAAGGTCATCACCTTAAGGCATAGCCATATCAATACATGACATCCCCCTTTTCCTTAGACTCAAACTTTAGTTGTAATAACTTTGATGTCTTTTTTTTTCCAACACTGAACATTCTTCTCGTCTTACTTTCTAACAAGTATATAATCTAACTGTCTCACCACACATGTACCTTTCTTTTTTCAATATATACATGTCGAAATACACATATGAACTTGAAACTTGCCAAATGTAAGTTACCTCTTCACCTTAACATATTATAGTTCATTTCACCACAAAATCACGAAACCTCTCGGGTATCTTTTTAGCCCTCTGTGATCTACTTGGTCTCTCTGGCCCCTGGGAGCCCTCTTGTGGTGTTGGAGTGAAGGTGTCAGTCTTTGTGGGTGTTTCACCTTCCTCCCTTTCAGGTATTGTGTCATAGTGTCCTTCTCTGGTCTCATTTGTCTCGTATTTCTTCACATGTGTGGTATTCCGGTGATAGCGAGCTCCTGTTGGTGATTCAATAATGACTTGGTTTCCAGTTCTGCTTACAACTTTGTGTGGTGTTGCGTCGAATGGTGTTGTAAACTTGTCCACTTTGTCTTGTTGAACCAGCACTGTGTCTCCCGAGTCAACTTTTGAATACTCAGCTCCCCTTCGTTCATCAGCATAAATCTTTGATTTTCCTTTCTGTTCAGCGTCTCTGTCACGCACGTCCAACTCCGTTGTTTTTGCCTCACTGATGTTCGGTAACTTTCCTCTCATTTTGCGGTTGAACAGGAGTTCTGCGGGACTTTTCCCTGTGGTTGGATGTTCAATGCTGCGATACACTGTTACATATTTTCGTAGCTCTCGCTTCCAGTCAAGTCCTTCGGCTTGTGCGATCCTGATTCTTTTCATCAATGATGCATTTTGCTGTTCCACTTCTCCATTTGCTTGAGCCCATTTTGGTGTAGTTCTTATATGTTTGATTCCATTAGTTTCACAATATTCTCTGAACAGCTCAGATTTGAACTGTGGGCCGTTATCAGATTTGATGGTAACTGGTAGCCCATGTCTGCTAAATATACAGTCAATAGAGTCAATGACTTTTTCAGCGGTTGTAGATGACCTTACATCATACTCATAGTACCGACTGTAGTAATCTATCAGTACAAGTATTGAGTGGTTCGAAGGTAGCGGTCCCAGTAAGTCTACCGCCACATCTCGCCATGGTCCATCCGGTAAAAGTGTGTTTCTCAGTGGTTCAGGTGGATCTGGTCTGGCTACTACTTGACATCCGTGACAAGATTTACAAAATTTTTCTGCAGCTTTGTCCATCCCTGGCCACCAAACGTTTGTTCTGAGATGCTGTTTGGTTCCAACAATTCCTAAATGTCCTTCATGAGCTAGTGACAGTGCTTGAGCTCTGAGGTTTTCTGGCAATACAATGCGAGTTCCCCGCAAAACTATGTAGCCGATGACACACAGTTCATTTGCAATGGGTGCACATGTTTTGCATTTTTCAAAGTGTCCATTTTCAATAGCTCTTCGCACTTCTGTTAATTCTGAGTCTGTAGCAGAGGCTTCTTCAACCTCTCTTGTTGTGAGTGCTTTTGGAGTAGCATTAACTGCAACAAATCTCACATATTTGTCAGATTCATGCTTATGTGTCTCTTTGGACGTGGTGTCAGACAGCAGTCTTGACAGTGAATCCGCAATGTTTTGCTTTCCCGCAATGTGCACTACTTTAAAGTCATATGGTTGCAGTCTGAGAACCCACCTTTCTATGCGTGCCCAAGGTTTAGATTTCTGGCTGTATATGACCTCCAATGGCTTGTGGTCTGTGATGAGGTCAAACTTCCTGCCATACACATATGGATGTAGTCTCTCACATGCCCATACTAGTGCTAGGGCTTCTCTTTCTGTTTGAGAATATCTTCGCTCACAGTCTGTTAAACTTCGACTTACGTAGCACACTGGTACCTCTTCTCCGTTCTGTATTTGAATTAGCACTGCGCCCAAGCCTACAGGGCTTGAATCTGCTATGACTCTGGTTGGGGCTTCTTTGTCAAAATAGGCTAGGGTACCTGCTCTGGCTAACTCAGTCTTTAGTCTTTCAAATGCTTGCTTTTGTTCTGGCCCGAATGTAAACATAGTTTCTTTTCGAGTTAAACGTCTTAGTGGTTCAGAGAGTGTAGCAAACTGTGGTATGAACCTGCTACTGAAGCCTACCAGTCCAAGAAAGCTTCTCACCTCTGTAGCATTCTTCGGTTCTCGGGCTTCCACCACAGCTCTCACTCTTTCTTCAGTCGGGCCAATGCCTTTCTGTGTAAGCAGTATTCCCATGAACACGAGTCTGTCCATGTTGAACTGACACTTCTCTGAGTTTAGTGTCAGGCCACAGTCAGAGAGTCTCTTCATCACAGCATGCAGGCGTTTATCATGGGTTTCCTGGTCTGGCGCGTGTATGATTACGTCATCTGAAATGTTCTCATCTCCTTCAATGCCAGCTAGTGCATTGGCAATCTCATGCTGATATTGCTCACTAGCTGATGAGACTCCAAATATTAGCCTTTTGTACCGGTATACTCCGTTGTGCACTGAAAATGTAGTTATCTCTCTTGACTCCGGGGTAAGCTCTAGTTGATGGTATCCCCACTTGAGATCGAGTTTGGTGAAGATTGCAGAGCCGTTTAGTCCTTGCAAGATTTCATCCACAGTGGGTATGGGGTATCTTTCCCTGATTATTGCCTCATTTGCTTTTCTCATGTCTAAGCACATTCTGATATCTTTGTCACATTTCTTTGGGAGTACCACTACAGGATTTACCCAAGGTGTAGGTCCTTCTACACGTTCTATAATGTCCATGTCGATTAGTTCATTGATCTTTTTCTCCACTGCATCCCTCAAATGATAAGGTATGCGCCTCAGTGGCTGTGCTACTGGTTTCACATTTGGATCAATGTACAGGCTGATCTGTTTGGTGTTTAGCTTTCCTACTCCTTTGAACACTTTTGGATACTTTTCTTTAAGAGTGTGCTTTAAATCTGTGACAGCCGCCACATTTTCACCTATTTTCAACACTCCTAACTTTATGGCAGTCTTTTTCCCCAGGAGTGGTTCACCATTACCTCTAATCACAATAAATTCAGCCTCTTCAGTCCTGTCACCAATCTTGATTTCACATCTGAATGCACCTTTAACCGTGAGTGCCTGTGCTGAGGAATATGCATATAAATTCCTCTGCTCTTTGGGTACATATGAGCGACATTTTATCTTTTCAGCTTTTAGCTTTTCCCATATGTTTTCTCCCATCACATTACTTGTAGCTCCAGAGTCAACTAACATTTTCAACTCTATTCCCCCAACAGAAAAGGTAAGTTTCTCAGGTATATTGTCATCATTTACAGTAAATGCATAATCATCTTGTTCAACAGCATTCACATTTTGTTTCTTTTGTCTTTTTGTACGACACATTTTTGAAAAGTGGTCCTCACCATTACACTTGTGACATGTTTGTCCTCGTGCTGGGCATTTGGGATCTTTGCCCATGTGGTCAGTATAACCACACCTGTAACACTGTCTGTCTGTCTGTTTTATTATCATCTTTCATTTTTCCTTTTGGTCTGTTGTTCTTCTCTTTCTTTGCTGTAAAAATCCAGCTGACCGTGTCCTCTCCTTTCTTTTCCCCGGCGACGCTCATCGCCGCCATCTGCTCCTCCACGCGTTCACAGTGTGAAGCCACCTCTAACGTGCGAGTTAGGGTTAAGCCTGGACCCTCCTCAAGCAGCTTTCTCCGTACATATTCAGAAGTGCATTTACTCAGGATAGCGTCCCGTATCTGGTTATCATTGTCAGCTTGAAAGTCACAGTCTTTTGCAGCTCGCCTCAAACGTGTACAAAATTGTTGCACAGTCTCACCTGGTGTTTGGGACAATTTGTGGAAAGTTTGGCATGCGTATGCTGCATTCACTTGAGGAACAAAGTAAGTGTTGAGCGCAGTCACCGCAGCGCTGTAATCCTTTGCCTCTCCCGTCTGTGGTAGAGTGGAGAAGACGTCCTGCACATCCTGTCCGGCCATGTGCAGTAGAAGAACGCGTCTCCGCTGTCTGATCGCGTCTGTAGCATCATCCGTCAAAATAAGACCTTTCCCATCAGCAAACAACTCGAAGGATGTTAACCAGCGCGTCCATCTTGGTCCGAGCATAGCTGGATCAGTGTAGCAGGTGAACGGTTGAATACCCGACTTTTCCATGTTAGCCCACAAGTTTTTCGCTAACACCGTGCCGCCGCTGGGTCTACTTCTCACAAAAACAAATCCAGGTCCGTGTCGTCCTCGTCGCCATTGTTGTGTGCCCACCTTATTACTAAATTGGGCAGAGCACTCCGAATTGAATCAGGACATAAAGCACGGTCTTTATGTTGCTTTATTGAACACTGTCCATCTTACAACTAGCCACTTAACGGGGCTTCCTTCGGACAACCACATCTGGTTCAAAGGTCATCACCTTAAGACATAGCCATATCAATACACGACACAGAGTGGCTCGCTAATGATGACGATGTGCCTGCACATCATCCCTGGTTTGAATTTCGATTTAGTGCAAGAAGTCAGAGAGCTAACTTCTTCAATGCCCAGGAAACACGCCGCATGTAGGGCAAGAAAAACAATGCGATGGTTGCATCAACTCAGACGTCCTTAAAGCTGTACGGTGCATCAGATTAGTGCAGGAAAGTCGCGCAACATGGAAGTGAAATGAAAACACTTTTATCATGAAAATCAGTGAATAATAATCATGACGAATGAAAGTGATCTTAATACTGAAAAATCATTGTAGCCATAGTCAGAGTCACTCGTGGGGCTGAGAGGATAATTCCAGAAGGACAGTTCCCGGCTTTCTCCAAAACTGAGTCCATCTTTATACAAGTGTTAGACCTGCGATTAAAGCAGTGGTTCTCAAAGTGTGTGGAGTTCTGACAGGCGGAGGTGCGCCCCAAAACAGATTTCCAAAAGCACAGGGGAAGTGTTTCTGGGGAGACAATAACCCGACGGACCAGTTGCAGGAACCAAAACATGCTAGGTAAGTGTGATAGGCTAATAGTTAGGCTAACACACCTCTCATGTTTTCTTTCCTCAAAAAACCGAAGGATCCTCCACTTCTTTTAAGTGTCTCTCAGCGCAATTCTTAGCATATTTTGGTTCCTACAACTGGTCCGTCGGGTTATTGTCTCCCCAGAAACACTTCCCTTGTGTTTTGGTAAATCTGTTTTTTCCTATTTCCGTTGTGTTTTTGTGCGTTTGCAGCGTTTTTCTTATTGCTGGTGTCTCTTAAGTTGCAGTCCGTTTGGCCTCAAAGGGCCACCGTAGTTTATTATTGAAATAAAGTTGCAGTTCGGCTTTTCTGTCATTGTTTCGTTTAGAAAATGAAAATATTTCTTCCTGCCATGTGGGGAATGATGTAAAAAGTTTGAGAACCACTGGATTAAAGGAACATTGCATGTTTGCTGTGGCCGCTGAGCAGAATGGGCAGTGAAATACAGAACTACATCATCTGCATAGAAACATACAAAACAGTGAGATACAGATTTGACTATTTTATGTTCCAGTGAGAAATGTGAACACTGCATGAATGCTTTAATTTTTGCACCCAGGTTTAAGAAGTACGTGTGGCTACAGAGTAAGGTTGTTACAATATTGGCTTAATCTTCATGCCTCCTGCTGCCGTTACTCTGTACTGTGTTCTTTTATTCACTTTCTCACACCTTCACAGATTCTGGCTCTTCTGTGCTTGTGTGCTGCAGTTTCTTTCATCCCTCTTTTTTATCTCCCCCTCTCTCACCACTGCTTTCCTTTTCATCCTCCTCCTCCCCCCGCATCCCTCCAGCAGCTTTTATCTCCCCTCTCTTTCTTCCACTTTGCAGGAAAGATTAAGATGATTTCAGAGCACAAGACGTACACTTCATGTACAACGGCTTGAGGGAGTCCCCCTGCGGTCGCTCTCCATTTCTCTGCCCGTCCCCTCGTGGTCGGTCTGCCTTCCCGCGGTGAGGATAACGACTTCTTCTATCACGCTTGCCCCTGCACTCGTCTGTTCGCCTGTGATAAAGACGATGTTTGATATGTCTGTGATGAAACCTGTTTCTCAAGTAGTCCCAGTCTGACGTGTCCACAGAACCTGCTTTGTTAAACTGGAACCCGTCGAAATGAGTTCATCTTATACCAGCGATCAAAATTACCCGCCAAGAATATTTTTTCCTGTCTGGCAAAAATCATTAACACACTGCACATTTTTCATAAAACCACAATTTATCAACGTTACCAACTTCTGTCTAGAAATAAAGTCCTTTTTGAAATAGTCTTACAATTAGGAGAGGACAGATTTATTTAACCCTCGAGTCATCGCCTATACAATCAAGTCTGTAAATCGTAAAAATGGAAGAACATGTCCTCCCCTCGACTCGAGACAGAAACATTAACTGTTGCGTTGGTTAAGCTTTGAAAGCAGAGAGAGCCGCCGTACCCTCTCAGAATCAGACTTTTTATTTACCTTTATATATTTAATGAAACAATGTAACGTTTTAGCTTCATGCAGGAGAAACTGTTACAGTTACAGAACCTCAAAGTTCATTTCACCTCATTTTTTACGTCTGTTCTGAGCCATCATAAAAAAGCGGAGATGTCCACATGAGATTTTCAGGGCTGAATAACGTTAAGCTAATTTTTAATGCACCAAGAGTCTAAAGAAAAAGTCTGCTTTTCTTTGACCAGCTTTGAGCACCAGTATCATAGGACTGTGACCAGGAGATATTTTATTTTGTATTTTTATGATCACAGTTATAATTAGAAGTATCAATCATTAATCATTTACCATTGTGGAATCTGATGACAGTATAATCTTTGTTTTATATCTATGGTAATCTGAGTAAAGATTAATGTATGCAGGTTATCATCATTGTAATCAAGTTTCAAATGGTATCCACAGCATTGTATTCACCGTCCATAACTGGAGGGTCCAGCAGGACCTTGTTCTAATTCATTTGCAGGCCTACATCAGAACATGCACATAGAGAGTTATGTAAACACGCACGTTTACCCTTATTTACACAGGGAGGTCATGTCAGGACATTCTCTAGTTGGACACACAGGCTCACAGAACTGCACAACATGACATGTCACACACTTCTTTTTCTCTAAAGTATCATCTGATGTTTGTATAAGGAGAACTTTGGACTATGGGGAGACTGTTATCATTTCCAGTAAGGTCTAACTGTGTGATGTCATCATGGGTTATATAAGGATGGGGAACGGTCCACTCTTTGGAGATCTGTGGCTGTACGCTTGTCTTCCCATGCTTCTGTCTTAGAAGTGTGTAATAAAATCACTATGTTTGTCACCTACACGGACTCGGCTGTTTTTCCTTCTTACCCAAACTGAACCAGACATAACAGGATATATCCCAGTTTCAATAACCTGTACCAGTTTAACGTCTATGATGTAGAGCAGGGGTGTCCAACTCCAGGCCTCGAGGGCCGGTGTCCTGCAGGTTTTAGATCTCACCCTGGGTCAACACACCTGAATCACATGATTAGTTCATCACCAGGCCTCTGGAGAACTGAAGACATGTTGAGGAGGTCATTTAGCCATTTGAATCAGCTGTGATAGATCATCTAAAAACTGCAGGACACCGGCCCTCGAGGCCTGGAGTTGGACACCCCTGATGTAGAGGAACAGAAGCAGGCATTGGTACGCTGAACGTTTGATCTGTTTCTGATCATTCACAGCTAAAAACTCTGGGGGGGAAAGTGCATTCTGGGTAAATGCTGAATGCTCATATCACCACGTGGGATAGGTGGCTGTTTAATCAACTGACAGCGTATGTAAGTGTCAGGGACCCTGGGTCTGAGCGAACCAGGGTCCATGAGCAGTTGTGGACTCGTATTATATTGTGTCTTTTCAGCACTGTGCTGCTGTCCTGTTTCCATGCTTGTGTATGTATAGGCAGGTGTGTGTGCGCGCGTGTGTGTGTGGGTGTGGCTGTGACGGGCACCTTCAGGCCTGGTGGGTGTGTCCACACATAAGGACCTCACACACCTGCAGCTGATCAGGATTGTCGGGGGAGCTACATAGGAGTAGCTGAGAGCTCCTCGACGCTGGATCGTTGAGTTAAAGTCCAAGTGAGTGCGTGTCTAAGTGTAGCGTCGTGCTGGTTGTGTATGCCCGCAGGAGTAAGTGTTTGACGGCTGCCTCTGTTTCCTGCAGGAGGAGCGTGGAGCCAAAAAGGGCAGCACGCACGGGGAGTGCAGAGAGACACGGGAGTAAGAGGGAGCTCACCGGGATTAATTGTGTTCTTGTTATTTACTCCACTGTAAATAAAACGCACAAGAGTCCTGCGTTTGGGTCGTCCACCCCCACGGTCTGCCAGCGCAGCTGTGACAGAAGGTCTTATGTCTGAAGGACCTTACGTTTGCCTCCCTTTGGCGACAGCATCATCTTCTAGTTGAGATTCCTTCTGTGTCACAATCATTTTCTAATATGGGATACAGAACGGGAGAAACCAGCCAAAGAGCCAAGAACACCAGCCGTGCACACAATCAGCCGTGCACACAATCAAGAAGAACCGGACTTTTCTATACTTCCAATGCTCATCTCAACTGTCTGCAAATATCTCTCGAAAATGTAATTTTCTGATGAAAAAACTGTAAATAAGTGGTTTTGCCCCAAATCCTCATCCAGCAACGCTCCTGGCTGTGATGGGAAAAGCCCGCTCAGAGCAGCCGCACATGCACAGGGTGTGATGAAGTTAAGAATTTAAAAAAAATCCGACATGACTGTAAAACTGATCTGGTTGCAGTTTTTTTTAACAGAGCATAAAACATTTTTTCAGCTGTAAAAATGTCCTGTGGACACGTCTCACACCCACTCATGATGGTGCGCCTGTAACTGAGGCAAAGATTTCTCAGGGCCTCATTAAATATATTGAAGTTATTGCAGGTGTAAACACCCGTTTGCCTCACAGGTCGGCTAATGCTCCTTCAGGCCGCTGCTGCTGGCTGAAAAGCAGATTCACAGACAGTCTGTGGGATTTACAACAACAGCTACAAACAACTTTTAGCAACTGAAACCAGAAAAGAGCCAAGAAAGATCAGGGAATAAAAGTGTGCGTCTGAATCCTTTACACTTTATAAATACATGTAGTTACACGTAACACTTCATTCATAAAGTTTTCCTCCCGCCTCTTCGTGGGAACTCGTGCCCTCAGCTCTGTCCTGCAGGAGTCAGCAGGTTAATAATGGAGACCGTCCCTCGTCAGGTTTTAAGCCCAGGTGAAAATGAGGTCCGTTCGTCCTCCCAACGTCCTTCAGAAGCTGATACCGTGAATTAGTTTTCACAGAGTCTGAGAACTTCCCCGTCTCACTATCTCGTCTCTAATCTTTCAATTACTGCGTGTGTGTGTGTGTGTGTGTGTGTGTGTGTGTGTGTGTGTGTGTGTGTGTGTGTGTGTGTGTGTGTGTGTGGAGGGATTTTAGAGATA
The DNA here is from genome assembly GCF_963969265.1 of Rhamphochromis sp. 'chilingali'. Taxonomy (NCBI): domain Eukaryota; kingdom Metazoa; phylum Chordata; class Actinopteri; order Cichliformes; family Cichlidae; genus Rhamphochromis; species Rhamphochromis sp. 'chilingali'. Next base: position 38,326,067 of record NC_137936.1, read on the forward strand.
AAGAGGCTTTTTGAGGACGTGCAGAGAGGACCTGTGACCACACAGACACATGCTGAGAGAAGATTCAGCGATTAATCAATAATTTTACCATTTTATGTAAAAACCTGGTGCATTTTCACGGCCGGCTCGACTGCTCTCTGCCTCCATCACAGGTTTGAAACTGATCATTGAAGCACTGTTACACGTAAAAGCCAACGTTGTTACAATAGTTTAGTTGCCACAGTTAAACAGTCAGTGTTTGTGTGAATCTGGTTAAGTTTCTGGGGGTAGAAGCTACCAGTTTCATATTAATTTTGCCTAACTACTGCATTCACTCATTTAAAAACAACAAAAACAATCAAATGTCCAACCTTATCTCTTTAAAATGCTGACGTCTTAGTTGTAAGACGCTTTTCTTCTTCACTCGCTGTTGGTTCAAGTTTAAGCACCTCCCTGGTTGAGGTTCGGGAAATAACACAGTTTGGGTAGAAATCAAACTCCGGGGATTAAAAGTGAAGCCGGCGTCTCAAAGCTTTTATTCAAGGCACTTCCCATCCTTGGCTCTTAATTAGCCATCAGCACAGTGACAGCAAAGAGCGACCACACAAGGAGCTGGTCTTACCATCTGGGCACATTTGGGGATCAATGTGTTGCTCAAGGACGCAGTCACATTAACATCTCTGATCTCTTTCTAATCTCTTTATGGTTGTTCTTTAATTACATCTTTATAGTTATGATGTTAAAGAGGCACAAAAATCTTTTCTGTCTCTCAGCGTTTGTTTTATATCTCGATTGGATCATTTTGTATCTCTTCGAACTCATTTTGTTTCTTTGCACTTTTTTCTGTGTCTGAGTTTATTTCCTTTGGTGCACTTTTGAGTTTCTTTGATGTTTTTCTGAATTTAAAGACATATGATACGATTTCAGTGCAGGCTCATAACTGAATCCGAGCAGTTTCTCTAATGTCCAGTTGAGGCTGGCGGGTCCTGAGTGTCAGTTTCCACAGACCTCCGTGTAAAAATGTCCAAAGTTACCTCAGAAATATGTTTTCAGCCTGACACAGAATGCAGCTTTGATCTTTACAGCTAATTTCACTGTGAAACTAATCAAGTTAGAGAACCTGAGCAGATAATGCCAACACCCCCACAATAACCCATCTTTCATATGCAGTCAGTGGGTAACGCGAGCCACATGCTATAAGCACACTGTAATCTAAGATAAAGTAAAAAGCCATTTTCTTTGAATGCTGGACAGCGTCTAAAACATTTAAATAGACTTGGTTTGTTTAGCTGTTTCGTGCATCAGGGGCAGCTGTTCTGCATCACCATCTTATAAACAGGTCGAGCTGAGGATCAAACCACAAACCTCGCAATTGATCCGCTCTTCCACCTGAGCCACAGCCGCCTCCCATCTATTCTTTATGTTTAATCATTTGATGTTCAGACCCCTGCTGTCTGCAGAAACAGCGCCTGCAGGAGGAGAATCAGTGGTTTGCTACGTTTATACGTGCGTCTGAATAAAAGTCTTCATTAAAATGAAAGCGTGGACGTGTCCTTGGATGCTTATTTCAGCCTGAAAGAGAAAAAAAGAAACTCGGGCTGTAATGTGGGAACGCAGAGCTTCTCTGTCAGAGCTAATTCTCGTTTGTGCTAATCTTTCAAACCAGATTCCTTCTCCCGCTCTATCAGTGCGCCCTCCCCGCGTCTCGCTCTCTCTCTGTCAACACGTTAGTTATTCAAGCAGAGGGAATCTGGCACAAGTCATTTGTCAAAGTGAGATAGTAGAAGAAGAAGAAAACTACAAAGTGAAGTGTGTTTTGGCCTCCACTTTTCATCCAGTGACTAAACAGAGCAGCGCTCAGAGATACGGCGCCGACGACTGAGGACATCTTCGCATTCGAGGAATTTAATTTGCAAAAGTTAGTGAAGAAAATAAATGATAATTTAATCCATTAGCTGGTGTTTCATAACCGTCGCTCAGCATGTTTCAGCGGAATCGGCGCGAGCGCCAAGGTCAAAGAGGCAAAGACTCGGCTAACCGTCGTGGTTGGCGTTGCCAAGCGTCCAGGGCTCATCGGAGTCAAAGTGCGTGTCTCCTCCGATGCCGGCGCCGGGGAAGTAAGCGTGGGCCAGGAAGCCCCCCTCTCCGTCGAACGGGGAGCTGTCACCGTGGAAACCAGAGGCGAAGAAGATCATGATGTCAGCCTCTTTGCCCTCGTTCTTGATCTCCGAGTACGGCACCTCCTGAGCGGGATCAGAGGAACAAACAAGGAATCAATATTTCAGAAGATTAAAAATACTGTGAGTTTCACGCGCTCGTTCAGGCTTCCTCCTCAGAAACGACGGCCTGACTTCTACTGCACACCAACAGATACTTATTTCATATAAAAATGACAGTGACTGTAATCAGAGGTTTACTCTTTTAACAACATACGTTTCGCTGTGGTGTGTCCAAAAATGGGGGAATCAGCCGTCCGTGCTCAAAGACATCTTCCTTCACTGAAACGTCTTCTGGGCTGATAAACAACAGGATTTCTGCACATCTGTTTCAGCTGAACAGCTGTTTTCAGCAGCTGGACTAAAGCTACCTACGGGTACGTGTTTTTATACCCAGCCATGACGCCACAGTGAGCAACACAGATTATAAACCAGACGATAATATCACAGGTTATTCACTGATTGCTAGAACAGCTCGAGTGCTCGATCAGTGGGTTTCACCTCGAGGCCACGACGACACTGCTGAAGGTCGCAAACCAAAGCACTACGAAGCTCTTCTGTTTATTACAGCGTCGAAGGATCTTCTGCTCCTTGTGCACTGGAGAAAGGTGAACCTGATCCAGAAACCAAACTATCGATTGATGGAAAGAGTCATAATAGCAGCTCTTGTTTCACCTGTATGTTATTGTGTCTGCTGTGGTGTTTAGAATTTACTGACATATTTTCCGTTGTTTGGGAGACAGACACTATCTCTACTTTCAAGATTAGGCTTCAAACTTTCCTTTTTGCTAAAGCATATAGTTAGGGCTGGATTCCCATGATGCACTGAGTGTTTCTTCTTCACTCACCATGTACAACTCTCTGCATTTAATCATTAGTTATTATTAGTCATTGTGTCTCTTCCACAGTGTATGTTTTGTCCCGTCTTCCTCCCGTCACCACCGACAGCAGACGGACGCCTGGTTCTTCTGGAGGTTTCTTCCTGTTAAAGGAGTTTTTCTTTCCCACTGTTGCCAAGTGCTTGTGCACAAGGGGTCGTCTGATGTTGGGTTTTCTCTGTTATTGTACTGTATAGTATCGAGATGATTAATGAACACAGAGCATGAGAAGAACTGGTTTAGAATAATAAAAAACTCCCCATTAATCGATGTAATATTTAGCTTTTTTTAAAGGTTACATGGAGGAGTGCAGTGTGTGTGTGCGATGTAACCTCTCTGTCCAAAGCAAATTTCTCGTTCTCTTACAGCATTAAGTGCCTCGAGGCGACTGTTGTGATCGGGCGCTACATATGTTCCAGCTTTCGACCTGTATGACTCAGGCGTGTATCTGGACGTCTCACCTGGAAGGAGAGCGGCGTGACGGCCTGCCACACATTGAAGGCTTGTCGAATCGCTCTCTGGGTGTCCTTCTCTCCAACTTTGGGGGTGAAGTTGGATATGCTGCGAGAAAGAAAAAGACGCCACAGTTCAAATAAACAGCGTGTTCCCACATTCACTGTGAGGTGAGCAGAGGTCAGTGAGTGCGGCTGTGATGATTGCGTTGCCTGTAAAACCTGTGAGAACACAACATGTGCAAGGAAGCATCGGCTAAAACAACAACGACAATAAAAAGTGTCTTTGTTGATGCAAAGATCCAGACCTGTACACGCTTTAGTGAAATCAGCGGATTAGGATTCAGTGTGAGTCAACGAGCAGCGCGGTTGGCACGACGGCTGATGCGTGTTCGGCTGGAAGAGACGAACGAGGCAGAAAGGTCATTTTAGAGTAATTGCAGGAGACGATGTGCCACCCATAGCTACTCTGCTGCTGCGAGAGAGAGGATGGGAGGTATATCATTACATGTTTTATCACTCACTTCACTGTCACTGGAAACACTTTCATGTAGCGTCTTTAAAAGCAGCGTTTTAAACCTTTGCTGTCACCTTCCAACACTGTCGGAGGAGACGGGAGAGTGAGTCGAGGAGCGAGGGAGCGTTAGAGGACAGATGGGAGTAATTGGCAGAGGCAGAGAGGGTGGAGGATGGAAAAGAAAAGCCAGGACAGGAGAGGGAGAGCAAGGAAAAAACACGGCGGGATAAAACAGCAAAGCAGGCGGCTGAGTTCATTTCACACAATCTGTCTCTCGACGGGGGAGCAAAGGCTTTGTTCCCGACCAGAAACATGCATTATGGAAATAAATATCAGCACATTTACACAGTTGCTGTAACTCAACATTCATTCATGAGCACAGCAGCTTCCTGATGTGAGAAAAATAAGTCCAGCTGGCAAAGAAATAGAAATGTTTATAGCACTTTACAGGTAGTCCCTGGAAATGGATTAAAAGTTGTTGTGAGCTGTGATGGAGTGAATAAAAAAACGTCTCCAACGATCTAGAAGACAGATGCCGATCGAGACTCGATGAGACGCCAAAAACGAGTTTATTTCACCGCTGAATGCAGCTGGTCATGAGTCATGCTATGGTGCTTCGCTGGCACGTCCCTCAAACCAAACAAGCCCCTCAAAACTGGACTAATGCCCTTTGACCCCCATCTACTCCATAAACAGGATCCAGAGAGCTTCTCCTACAGCTGATGGGCCTCCACCTGAATCCTGACTCCACGATGGGGAGTCATCACGAATCCCTGTTCCCTCTCCAAAGCCTAAATACCTTGGGAGATCCAACCAGGGGAAAGATGCCCTCAGCAACGTAGCTGCTTGGGTCAGAACCACACACCACGTTAGGGTGGAGCTTCATGGGGCGGCAATTCTTTGGATTCACAATTAGTTGCTACCCCAAGTGGAGGAGTTCAGGTATCTCTGGGTCTTCATCCGTGTGTCGGGCAGTGCAGACTGGTTTGCTGTGACAGCGAGGCTGTAGTACAGAGAGACGTGAGCACGAAGCTGTCAGCTAGCTACGTCGCCACGCCCACCCGTGAGCACGATCTGTGGGTAGCGACTGAAAGAATAAGATGGAGCAGAAATGAGCTTCCTGTCACAGGTGTGTGGGCGCCTCGTTAGAGATTCAGGAGGAGCTTTAAGCTGTGCTTCATATTTCACATGGACAGGATCCACCTCAGTGCTTCAGTATCTGCTGTGGCTGCACCCAAACACCTCCTTGTTGGTATGTTTTGGGCGTGTCCAACCAGCAGGCCACCCACGCTGAAAAGGTTATGAGTGAGGAACACGAGAAAGAGAACGCACTGGAGGCAGACAGTAAAATCCAAATCCTTTATCCAGGCAGAGGTCACACACAAGTAATCAGTGAGTGAAGCAAACAAATCCAGCAAAGGGAAGACAAAAAGATCTAAAACACACCCAAAGGTCACACAGGAGGAAACCGAAGATTAAAGACTGGAAAAAACACAAAGACACAAAACTAGAAGCCTGGAAAACTTGACTTGGATTATTTAACATGTCATCGAATTTAATAAAATCGTAGAAACACAAGGGACACACAAACACATGCACAATCCAAACTGAAGGGAAGACTGGACTATGGACTAATCAGGGAAACAGGAGGGCAACGAGATCCAGAGGGAACACCAAGGACCAGCAAACTCTAATACAAACAGACTCAAAGGATTAAGGAAATCTATAGAAATCAAAACAGACATAACACCCAGACTGAGAGAACCTTCTCATCAACGAGAATATATTAGAATTAAACTCCAACAAACCTGAAAAACCTTGAGAACAAACTGCGAGTGGTGACAGGAGGCGGCGGCCGGGGACAGGTACGTCCTGCCCCTGCAGCCCACACCTGATAAGCTTCAGCTATCGTGTACGCAGCAGCCTGCACAGATGGGGCCTCCTCCATCAGGTTAATGTATGAAAACTCAAACAACTGGAATTTTACTGACTGATCATCTGCAATATGTCATCAGAATCACGTCATTTGGAAACATCATTAATAAACCTATATTATAGCAAAGTTTGTGCTTCTTCATTTTTTGGTTTGGTGTTCAGAAGGAATTCAAAATGAGGTCAGATAACAGGAAATGAATCGTGTGGACAGTGACGGCTGTGACAGCAGCTCACTGCGAGTTACATAAAGTTCATCTTCACTGAAACCAGATCAGAAAACAAAACAAGATCAACCTGGATTGTTGTGCTGGAGCTGAAGTGAGCTGCTCTTTGAACACATGAAAGAGAATCAACGATCAGCTGATCCAAGAAATCATTTTAACGACTCAGTAATAATTCTTCAAGGAAATCTCCAAACATGACGAGCAAACATCTCGTTTCTCTTGGTTCTTGGAGTTTTTTGACCAACATTTAAAGGTGCAGTTGATTAATCAATATTAAAAATAATCATTAGTTGCAGCTCTATTAGTGCAACAACATGATAATATCATATAAGATCTGTTTGAAGTGGACAGAAGCACGTCTGAGGAGATTTTACTGCATTTCATAACTGTGCCTGCAAATCCTCTACGAAGTTTATTTATAAATCCAACTCCCACCCTAAAGCCTGGTGATTAGTGTGTGTGTGTGTGTGTGTGTGTGTGTGTGTGTGTGTGTGTGTGTGTGTGTGTGTGTGTGTGTGTGTGTGTCAGACAGACAGCCAGGAAGCAGTTGTCTGATTTGAGTAAATGGTGTGTAACGTTACAGCAGTGAAACTGGCCAAATGACCTGTGGCCAAAACACACAGATGGTATACTGTCTGACACACACACACACACACACACACACACACACACACACACACACACACACACACACACACACACACACACACACACACACGTCTAGCACTCGGTTGGATATGCAGACACTGTAGTCTCACACATTTAATGCATTTAGATAATGAAATGTGCTGCACAGATTTCAGGTAATGGGCGAGAAAAAGAGGAAATCAGAGGAGATGACTCCAGGAGTTCTTTGGAGAATCGGAAACTGAATCCTTAAAAGGGAAAAACCCAAATTGACAATGCTGACAGGTCACTATCGTTTGCAATTAACAATTTCTTCCCACAGGGTGGGGGCTCTCTCACGGCTCATGGTTTGGGCGCCCTGTCAGCCAGTGGCGCTGGACAACTAATGAATTATAAACACAGAACCGTAACATCAGATTTTTATCCACCATGCAGAAACATCTGGAAACATCTGATTGGCACCAGCTTCATTTTTCAACATGACAATGATCCCAAACACACGGCCTGTGCCATAAAAGCATAGCTTTATATAAAACACACAGTGGAACACTGTCAGCCATGGATTGGCCTCCACAGAGCCCGGACCTCAACACTCCTGAAGCAGAAGCTGAAACACCCAAAGGAGAGCTTTGGATGTCCCTCAGAATGCCTGGAGAGACATTCCTGTTTTACCAGCAGGATATAAAGGAATGAGGCATCTGCATAGTACTGCATGTCCACTCTGAAATCATCTGTGTTTACAGCCTCTATTTTAAACATATCCTTAACGTATTTCTTTCCTACAGCCAATACTTTCCTCCATCATCCACAACATTTTTAAGACGTAGGCGAGCATTAGCATTAGCTGCAGGACGATGCAAGTTACTGAACCAGGTAAAATAATTTTAGCTAGTTAGCTTAGCTTTAGCACAATTTGCAAACACCAAAGAGAAGATTAGGCACAAAAATGATTTTCATTTGGAATAATTTAATATCTACCTGCTGATGGTGCAAAGTGAGGAGGATAAATCCTGAATGGAGCATGAATATGTGTGCTGCGAAAACATTTTATGTCACAGTGAAAGGGATGAACCGTGTGGAGGAAAGTAAAGGAGGGTCCAAGCAGGCACTCGTTGAGGTGCGAAGGAGTTTTATTATAAAAATAAGACACAAGTAGAAGATGGCAAACAGAACTAAAGCTAAACTATACTGGAAAAAACTAAACTACTAAACATGAACACGAACAAGGGTGACCGGAAGCACATGACGGTTGATAGCAGACACACACACAGCTGATTCACAGGAGATAAGCAGACGGACCAGCGACTACAACAAAAGAAGACACGACTAAATACACACAGAAGAACACTGAGATTACACACAGGTGGGGAACACAGCTGGAAGTGATTGACGACACGAGCCAAGGGAGGCAAAATAAGACACGGACTTTCACAATAAAACAGGAAACAAGAAACCATTACACAAAGATGCAGACTAGACACAGAACTAAACCTACACTAAACACAAACCTAAGAACTAATCTCTTGTTATAATAATAACAATAACCAACAAAGCACCACAAGAGAATGAGAAAAGAATCCATAATGCGAAATCACACCAAACGTCTGACCACATGTTGAATTCTGAATTATTTAATAAGTTGCATGTCAGGGAAGAGTCACGTGAATCTGGGAATTCACCGTCTGGATCAAAGTTCATGGAAAAGGTTTCAGCAGCTGTCTGGATACTTCACTAATATACGGATCAGAATTTATGGAAATGCTTCACAAAGAACACAAATTTCTACACGGCTGAAGGGATTCGTCCTTTAGAGGAGCTTTAACATCTTTATCTGATCGCAATCCATCGCTGAGCTCAGTCGGAGCAGCTCTAAATGCAGTTATTCTCTTCTTTTGTTTCTGTCCTTTGATTGACTTTTAATGAATTTGCTTAGTTGCAGAGGCATCGGCATAAAAGGGGAAACATCATTCTTCTGAGTGCTCTCTCAACTTGCTTTGGCCTTCACTTGTATTTTCTTCTTCTTTCCAGCCTTCTCGATTCTTCTTAATATCTGCCTTCTGCACGGAGGCTTTACTGGAAATTTTCACTTGGAGATGCACAGTTGCATAATCCTGCAGCTACAGTATCGAACAGCGGGTGTGATTACATGCAGCCCTGAAATTCCTCTTAATGCAGAGCAGAGGCAGAAAAAATCCTCCTGTCTAAGCTCATCGCTGTCACTCAGGTAAGCGCACTGAACGGCAACCACCTTCAGATCGTATTGTTTTGATGCAGCATGTGAGCCGGGTATGTGTTGGATACACACAGAGCAAAATAAGGTTAGGAGCACACTGTGTGGGAGCTGCTGCTACTCTCTGGAGTTGTTGTGTAGATGTACACGTATGCTGAGTTTCCAAAAGCAGCTCCTCTGGATGATTCACCGCCTTAAATCTAAACCTTTAGCGTTTATTATTAATCTCTGTCTCTCGTCCACAGCATGTCTTTATCCTGTCTTCCTTCTCTCACCCCAACCAATCACAGCAGATGGCCCCGCCCCTCCCTGAGCCTGGTTCTGTCGGAGGTTTCTTCCTGTTAAAAGGGAGTTTTTCCTTCCCACTGTCGCCAAAGTGCTGCTCATAGGGGGTCATATGATTGTTGGGTTTTTCTCTGTATGTGTTATTGTAGGGTCGACCTTACAATATGAAGCACCTTGAGGTGACTGTTGTTGTGATTTGACCCTGGATAAATAACATTTGCTTTTTAGCTACAATGAAGAGTAAAATCTCACTAAGTGCTTGGAACATCTTACAGTTTAATCTGAGCTAAAATTCCTGCTACAGTGGCTCAGTCAGCCTGACATCTTCAGATCAATGCATAAATACAAATGAGTCTGGAACCGCTCAGTTCATTTCTCACATTCAAAGGGCTGCAAACCAGAATCTCTCTGGAACAGACAGACCTGTAATCAGCGTTAGCTTCTTCATCGTTCTTCTCAACACAGATTTTAAGAGCAGTTTTGTCTCCTTCAGAGAAACTATCCTGTAATTCTGTGTGTGGGATGGAAACGTTCTGCAGTCCGAATGAAAACGAGTTCGTGATACTCGGGTTTTAGCAAAGGGCTGCTCACATTCAACCTGCAGAGCTGCAAAGATCATTCATAGTTTCTCCGCTTCCAGTTAATGAAGCATTGGAAGCTTAAGCTCAGCTCCTGCAGTTTCAGTGAACCAGAGGTACGCCCATAATTCATGCAAAGGATCCTGGATGTGACAGTAAGGTGGCCCGAAGCGCAGCTTGGCAGGTGAACATGAATACTGCATGGACCGTAAATGATGGAGCACAACCAGCCTAAACACTGGCTCCATATCACAGAGTGTGAGTGGAAGAGGAGGAGGCTGGTCTGGCTCTGGAGATGGGCCGGTGCCTCGGAAGAAGAACAATCGAGTTAGAAATGATTGGAGCAAACGGCTCGAGCGACGGCAGCCGAGCTGAAGACAACACTGCGAGAATGCGACAGCAGATAACAGGTGAAACAGGCCCGAGGAGACTCAGATGCAGTAAGGGGTAACCGGATAGCGCCGATCGCACGCTGTGGGTTTTATGTAACGTTGTAGAGTGGATCCCAGTAAAGCAGCAGAACTGGGATGGGCCCAGAGTCTCGCGGGAGCTGCGTAATTTACATTAGACCTATAAAACTCTGAGTGGGATGGTGTGGAGAGACGGGGGTGGAGGAAAAGCAAGAGGAGGCTGAAAGGGGATTCAAACATCTAAATAAGAAACTGTTTGATCTCAGATGTTGAAGCAGGAGAAGAACAGAATTAAACAAAGACGTGGAAAATTTCAGCGAGAGGAAGAAAAGCAGAGACGATGAGTTTAACCAGAAGGAAACGAGAACACACGATACGACAAAACCAACCAGAGATATAAATAATGTTCACACAGAGGTGCTGGAAAATGACAGAGAAACAAGGATTTCTACAAAGAGATACCGAAAGGGAACTCGTGGTGGATGAAGGTGGAGCTATCAGGAGGCTGCTGCTCGCATCACACTTCAAATCAAAATGGAGGATGCTGTGATGTCACTGAGACTTACAGGAAGGACTGCATTAAAGCTCTGCAGAAACCCTTTCTACTGAAACAAGAGAGGGAAAAAAGGTTCATCCTGGACTCACAAGTGCCGCTCATCGAGCAGAACCACAGAGTTCTGGAGTATTTGGAAAGTCGTAGCAGATAACAGTGAATGCTGAACACTAAATGAGCTCAACGAGAGAGAACGAGACACTAACTGTTGCTGACCTCCACGACAAGCTAAACCTGGTGCTATGCTTCTCCTCTCGTGGCCCCTGATAAATACACAAATACAAACTAACCACAGCCCCATTCAATAAGGAACATTTTGCTTTTAACAGTTACGACGAGGCAGTTTATTAAAAACAGCCACAAACAGTTAAAGTTCCCTAAAAAAGGATTTTTGGTCCCCAGAGCAGAAACTAGAAACAGAGAATGGAAACGAGGAAGAACAAGATGGCGCCGGTGAGGTCGGCTGCCGTCACGACTGCTCCGACCACTTTTTCTTTGTCTTTGTTTTTTAAGTTAGTTTTCAGCGTTACAAGACATAATGTGGATCGCACAACACTGGACATTATATTCTTCATTTCCAGTTAATACTTGTACAGCTGCTGTTATTGTGTATTTATTTATTTATATTTCTTCATACATTCTTATATAGTTCTATATTGTGTATTTTGTTGTACAGTTATTTTATTTTCAACTTTAATTTATATATTTTATCTTATTCTTTCCCAGTTAAATTTACCCTTTTTATTTTTCATATTTATTTCCTATCTTATTCATAGCCTTTCCTTTTTTGTTTTCTTTAGGTCACGAGCAGTTGTCCAAGCATTTCACTGCATATCGTACTGTGTATGACTGTGTACGTGACAAATAAAATTTGAATTTGAATTTGAGGCGTTCAGGGCAGCAGTGTTTACTTACTGTTGGTCATTTTTACCAAGAAACTGTGGAAATACACAAGTACTGTTTCAGTTTGATTCGTGGCACTGAAGCTGGATTTGAATTTGAGAGACACGCAGTCGGGGAACAAGAAGCAGAGAGAACTAAAGTAGGAGACAAAGAGAGAGACGGGAGAGAGAAAAAGTGGGCAGGAGCTGGGATGCGTTCAGAGTCCCGTGGGATGGCTCTAATCTGCATTAGACCCACATTACACGGCCGAGCTGCTGGTTGGATCACACAGCCGAGGGTTTTACCGTACGTCCATAAAGAAATAAAGACGGAGAGATGTGGGTGGGTGGGTGGATGTAATGTATGGATACGTGATGTGTTCAGGGTACCCTGGGATGCAGCTGATTTACATTAAGCCCAGGCTGGGAGAGAAAGAGGGAGGATGAAGATGGAAACAGAGAATTAAGAAAAAGAAACACTCACTCAGCATCCCATTAACATGTGTCGGCCTCTTTAATAGCCATGTTAGCTCAGAGCGCTCAGTTACTGCCATCTTAGAGCTCATTATGGAAAATGAAGTCAGGTATGCACACCTGTACGAGATCCTTTTATCTCTCCACTTCTGTCCCGTCAGCGCGTAGCGTTTGTTCCTCTGCCGCCGGCTGGTGTGAGGATGATCTGGGACGCCACAGCGAGGTCTCCTCATCCACCTGAACACAACAGCAACATGTTAGTGTTTTGGCACAGACTGGGTGGTTTCAGCTGAACAACAATTTCAGTGAACCGTGTTTATTCCAAGCAGCTTTGTTTTTAGGGGAGACACAGCTGGAGATGGTTATGAATTAGTTTTGCATTTGCAGTTACAGGACCAACTAAACGATCTCATGTCTGCTAATCATCAGAGCCATTTTTAGTTTCTCTTAGCTGTTCATTATTCACCAAAGCAGCGCACCACAGCCGGCAGTTTCACATATTTGCTTTGACACAAGAATCGATTTCACTGGACGCCTGAACCTGGGTGCTTTCACATGTTGATGTAAACTACGTGTAAACTGTGAGGCCATTTAAAAGTACTTTTGGTAATGAAACTACAGAATTGATCTAAAACTGTTATCAACAGGGGGCAACCAAGTGTGCTGAGATATTTTCGAATGTTTGCTGACGCTCTGGTTACCAACTTCTCCTTAGCAAGCTTTGCTTTTTCCCATCAGAAATAAGAATGACATACAGGATGTGCTCGGAAGCTCCCGGGACACAGTTTTTATGCTGATGTTAAGTGTAGAGGACGTTTGGAAGAAGTTATCGAGCTGGGAGAGTGTTGGTGACTTTTAGGCACCCGCCTCTCGTGCTGCTCAGCGCTTTAACTCTGTAACATTTAGAGCTGATCACTGAATATCGGGGAGTGATAAGACTGATAATCTCTGAGTTTAATGGAGATGCACGATCTTCCAAAGAACTCTTGGAACATAACGACAGCCATTAGATTTCTGCTAAAACATTTTAAAAAGCAGACTGTTGAAGATGATGTGAGGATGAGCAGCACCCACAGGAAGCAGATTCACTTGTGGAGAGCAGTTTGTGTGCTGAAGCAGAGGAAGCACATTTAAATTGAAAGCAGTGAGGCTGATTGCTTCTGGGTGGATTAAGTGTCTGTGAAATGTCAAAAGGGGGTCAACGCTCAGCTTCGCAGAGCTCCTCGGATTCTTTAAATCATTGTTTTGAATTTCTGGCTCACGCTTTACATTCTGCTTCAGTCGTATCGTTTTCACAGCGTTGTTTCAGACGCTTCAAAAACATCTGAAGAACAGCTTCAGACGACGCGCTCAGCAGCAAACAGCAGGCGGACGCCGTCAGAGACAAGCTAGTAAATGCAGAGCAGCTAGAGACGCTCAGGTTAGCAAAAACAGAAGAGTGTAACACTTTAAACTGGTTACACTGGTGGGTGGTCACGTTAGCGATCAGAAAATGAAGCTTCTCTGTTTCTTCTTAAGTGGAAATATTCAACGGTAAATGTAAGTGTGGTCCATCGTTTGGAGATCACTGCTACAGACACACCAAAGTCAAGAAGCATAGCTCACAGGCAGTGGGTGCTGCCCCTCAGTAGGCTTCTGGAAGCTGGCCAATCAGAACACAGCAGGCTTTCATGGAGCAGAGCCTTAAAGGCGCAGGAGCTACTGTTTTGTTTCAGGTAGAGGATGAAGTGAGGATCACCAAAACCCAGATTAACCAAAGTATTTTTTTGGACTGTGAATAAAAATAAAGATTCACTTATTGAGAAATGAGCAAAGTTGCAAAGAAATAATATCATGTAGTATAATACAGTGTGTGTCGTTTGTGTGTTAGCCATACAAAAGGAACATTTACACAGTTATTTAAAGTATTAATACAATATTTACTGATTATTGAATACACATGATCATGATAGTGCCAAGAGATGAAAACTGACTAACGGGATTGTCAGATTTCTCTCTCGCTGCCTGTGAACACGCCTTCCCCCCTTTCCTCGTCCTTCGTGTTTGACCAACAGTAGCAGATTTTCCAACAGCACCGAAGGCTATTAAATCTACCTCCGACTGATCTGGTATGGAAATCTCATTTTTTATGATACGCATGTTTGGTTTGGCCAAGATGTTACACCACATGCCCTTCATGATGCAACGGTCCCCGCCTGCACGAGGAGTGCCCTGCCTTTCCCACTTTTACGGAAACGTCCCGATTACTCACTCGATAGTCGTCTCATCCAACACTCCCGTCACAGGGATGCCGTAGAAGCGCTGCATGGCGGCCACGGCAGACTGCATGGCCTTCTCCTGCCGCAGGTCTGATGTCCGAACGTCGTGAGGCAGCAGGTAGCCGTAGTTCTTCAGCCACGTCTGAGAGAAACACGGACAGAAGAGGTCGGTTACACAGGACTAACCTGCTAGACAGTAGAGCCACAACAGACTTACTGTAGATCCTTCTTAATTCCCAATTATAGAAACATATTAAACATACATCATAGACTTCTCTAGAGTCCATATGCACAATAGAAAGCTGTGGTAGTGTCCATGGTGCTGAACCGCAGGCCAAATGTAACCAGGTCGTGTAACTTAAAGACTAAGGTGTGCTAGTTATTTTGTCATGTTGGTTGCCTTAGACACACACGTTTATAAAATAATTGCAGACAGCTGAATGTGACATTTCTTTGAGTTTCATGATGTCAGCGCAGCACCGCCCGCAGCACCGCCCCTCCCCACCTTCCCACCAATAAGCTGACAGCTGCCATTTGGATTCAAATCCACGCTCCTTGCAGGGTCTCACAGGTCTCCCTCTGACCTGCTGAGGAAACCTTTGATCATAACAATATAACCCTTCAAATATTACAAAACAGGCTGTGCTTACAGCCCCAGAGAACAATCGCACATTAAAGTTTCCCTCAGTGTTCAAGTAATTCAACAATAACTCCTGCACATCAGCAGGTTTGCAGCAACATGCAGCTGCCAATAGCTGGTTCAGTTTTTACATCAAGTTTCAGGTTCCTGTGGCCTCAAAACACCACAATTTATTGGAACAATAGTTCAAAACGCAGAAAAAAGGTGTAACGAGTAGGCGGACAAAAAAGATTCAGGGTGAGTGAAAAGAAGACATTGAACATGTCGGAGAGAAACTGGGGAGCCAGTTCCTCCGAATCCCAGAAAATCGAATTCACACCGATCCAAAATCGATGCTGAATCCACAGTTTTCCTCGGATGAGTCTTATTACGTCGTATTTTTCATTTAGCAGCCGCCTGTCTCTTTAATGTGACATAACACAATCTCACAAGCCTCCGGAGGGAGAGCGAGGAAAGGCAGAGAGGAAGGCGGGTAAATGAAGAGGAGAGAAGAAGAAAAGATGGAAAAATAAAAAGGAGGCTGTTGAAAGAGCGAACAGCAGCACGGAGAGATAAGAGGCAGAAGGTTTCAGAGGGAGAGGACACGAGAGGCGGGTGAGGTAATGAGGGGGGAGGCTGAGCTGTTCTCTACAGTAGGTCATTAATAATTCAGAGCGAGGAAGCCTCTCCCAGCAAGTCCGGGCCCAGAAAAGCGAACGCCGGCCCGACCACAGCTTTCCAACACCGAGGGCATTTATGGAAGCCCGTTTCCCCCAGCGAAGACGCGTCGAGCAGGAAAACACGACTAAGATGATGTTACATTAAAGTCAGTCAAGATAAAACCTGAGTGTGAAAAACACGACGTTTGACCAACGTTAACTTAAGATTATTGAACCACTCATGAGACAGATTAGGGAACATTTTTCCATAAAAGGGAGAATCGTGAGATTTCAGTTCAATTATTTTATTTATATAGCATCAAATCATAACACATACCACATGATGCTTAAATTACAATATTTGCAATTAAACAAAGCACGTGAGGTCATTGTTTAAGCCAATAAGTCAACACAATGAATTATTAGGTGACGCTGAAGAGATTAAAACCACAAGATTTCGAGGAAAGAGTCAGAAATATGATAGAATAAGTGAAACTGATGTGGCAAAGATAAAGATTTAAATCACTATAAACATAATAAACAGAAGTAGAGATAAAAAAAAAATCTAAATTTGTAAACATAATTTTAAATAATGGTTTTATTTATCAAATAACATTTTAAAGAGTTAAAATAGTGCAGCTAGTTTAACATATCCTGAAAGCACAGATGCTCTTCCATATTTCTAGTCTGAACAGAGGAAACACGAGTCAGCATGAGCGTGTCTTTCTTGTATTATAATCAATCATTTTACTGGACAGCTAATTGCTGTTGATGCTCACATGTGTTTAGATTTGAGATGCAGGGTTTCTGATGTGAGAGCTGGTCTGTAACTCCGCTGTTTAGCTAACTTATTTAGACTCTGTGCCGATCTGCTTTTAATCCAAAGTGTAAATGTAGACACAAAGTGGCACATGGTCCATGAGCTGAGAGGAAACTGACTGCTTACAATCCAATTAAAAGCTCCCCTGCAATAAATCTGTGGCGATGACAACTTCCACTGCAACAAAACATCTAAATCTGATTCATGTGATTTCATCCTGTCCCATCTGCTCAGGCAATAAAAAACAGAAACATATCTGAGCTCCGGGCAACAAACACAAACTCTCTTACAGCATCTGGCAGGCCTACGTTTCACTGTGAGAAGGAAACGAGTCAGTAAGGAGCAGCGTGCACGCCAAACTCTGCAATTACAGACACAACGAGAACAACGAGCCCGTTCGGTTTGTGAGGACCGGGAAATATTTCCAGGCCTCTGAAACAAACGTGAGCCCTAAAGCTGTGATTCACTCGTCGTACATCTCTTTGAAGGCTGGTCACCTGTAGGAGCTCCAAGCTCTGGTTGCCTAGGTGACCTAATTGATTTATTACCAGGTCAAATGTCAATCAACATATACATTTATTTGTAGCCGCTTCAGTCGCTCGTATGGAAGTTGAGAAATGCTTAGCTTGAATCCCGCTCGGTTCACCCTCGTTGTTATTTCACAGTCGTGGGTAGCTGCAGGGCAGGAGGTGCAGCAGGTCGTCTACTAACGGTAAGGTTGGTGGTTCGATCCCTGGTTGCTGTGCGTGCCAAAGATACTGAGGTCTAAGTTTCTCTCTGATGGTTCCATCAGAGTGTTTGATGTTAGACTGAAAGCACTCAGGCGCAGAAAAAAGCGAACGAGTCATGTTGTAAAAAAGCCCTTTGAGAGCTCAAGTAGAGCCGGTGCGTTTATTTTCTGTTCCAGTGTTTGCATCGCTCAAAGACAAATGTGAAGCAAAGTTTTCCTTTGGTTAAGATATTAAAGAAAATCTCTAAACCATCAGCAGCTACTAGAAGCGGAGGATAAAGTAATTCTTTTTGCTGAGCATGAAAGCAAAGCTTACCCTCATTTACGGTCACAAACTGAGGGTTAGACTGCGGCACCCACGAGCTGGACCTGGATAAGCCACAGGATGACCTGATGGATGAGATCAGCCTATCCACGACACACGGTTAGTCACTAATATGTCATCCATTGCAGGAGCAGCTGGAAACAGGGTCAGTACATCCAGAATTAACCAGCCGCTAGAGGAAGAACAAAATAAAGGAGGAAAATGAGTGAAATTATATTCCTTAGAGGTGTTTCCTGAAATATGTTACTGTTATTTGAGCCCAGCTGTCAGCTGTACTCCTCTTTTCTCCCCTTGGTGCTTTTCTAAAAACATGCCAGTAACACAAGGCCATCCTTTGCTTCGAATGGAAATAACAGTCTGCTCGGGTCCAAGTGGCAAAAAGCAAAAGTCCATGTGCCCTGCAATGTGTTGTCACTGAGCAGAGCTGCCTGCCTACACGTTTTAACTGCAGTGCATGCGACCGTGCATGAGCCATCCGGGCAGAGATGAAAAAAGTAAATGGTCTGTATTTGTATAGCGCTTTACTCGTCCCTAAGGACCCCAAAGCGCTTTACACAACCAGTCACCCACCCATTCACACACACATTCACACACTGGTGATGGCAGCTACATTGTAGCCACAGCCACCCTGGGGCGCACTGACAGAGGCGAGGCTGCCGGACACTGGCGCCACTGGGCCCTCTGACCACCACCAGTAGGCAACGGGTGAAGTGTCTCGCCCAAGGACACAACGACCGAGACTGTCGGAGCTGGGGCTCGAACCGGCAACCTTCCAATTACAAGGCGAACTCCCAACTCTTGAGCCACGATCGCCCCAACAACAACAGCAACTGATGGTGTGCAGCTGTGCGCAGCTGTCCTCGTCCTCATCAATGAGCGTGAGTCAGGCCTCAGACACACCTGATTCAGATCTCAACGCCTCTTTGAAGTTGTCCTCCGAGCGCCTCGCTACGATCGTTTTAAATCCACACGCACTGAAATACTGAACTTTCTGCTTCTGTGAGGCCTCTGAGGACCCCGTACTGCACCGGTCACCGTGTCTGTGAGTCCTCATACATGTGCATCCATGTGGTTGTGTACGTCTGTGTGTGTTCAGAGCTTTGATGGAAGTGTAGTAATTGTTGTATAATAGCAGCTGGTGAATTATTTAATTCAAACTGCTTCCTCTGAGCTGGCAGCTGCTGGGTGAGCACACACACACACACACACACACACACACACACACACACACACACACACACACACGTTTTGTTACATTCACTTACATTTATTTTCTGAACACTTAAACTGACCATAACTTTAAACACGTCCCCATTTTAAAACAATGATTCATGACTTAAAGATTTTCTTTGTCTCTGAACTGAAACCGAGTCAAATTGACAGCCCATGCGTCCTTCTGCTTTACGAGGTCTCGTTCTGACATGATACCCTCTCTGGGCTTTTATCCAGCCCACAGATGGACCGAGTGCCACCCGGTGTTTTCACTGAAGAGCTCAGAGTTGCAGCTTTTGTTCAGAGCCATCATTTCCTGTTGAATCCAGAAACTACCAGATAACTGGTGCAGGGTGTTAGCTTTCACAGTCTGAAAGGACAAACCTCTCTACCTCAGACCAGAGTGATGCTAGAACAACAGTACAACAGGTAAAGTAATCATCTTTGTAGAAAGAAATAATCCCTTAAATAAAAGCTCCGTCAGCTGGAGGCAGGACAGCGTCCGGGCCGACTTCTGTCACACAGCTGTCAACCAACGACCACGCCGCGGACAGCAAAGCCTCCTGTAAGCCTTCAAATCTAATTAATGGGCCAATAATGTCCCACAGGACGAGCGGCACACATATTAGAGAGCCTGAATTTATCAATGGAGGCCATAATTGCTTGCTGAAGAAATGACAGGCTTAGTATTTCTACTAAGATGGTGCTTTCTGAATGGAAGTGAATAGAACTTCAGCGGGAGGCGTTCTGAAGCCACAATCGAGTGACCGTTACGTGTATAATTCACTTTAAGCTGCTTCCATACTTCTTTGAACTGCGGACTGATCAAAAACACTTTTAGCGTCTCTGAAACTCACAAGAAAAGTTCAAGAGTTCAAATCTCACTGTCTGTTCTTCACATGTGGCAGGAAAAGTGGAAGGTGAGGCTGACAGGTGGATTAGTGTAGGCGGAGCCTCCTATTTCCCATGTATCATTCTACAGTCCTCAACTTTGGTCACGAGATCTGGGAATGAGCGGAAGAGCGAGTAGATGCAAACAGCCGAAATGAGTTTTCTCCAGGAGCTCGGAGCAGAGTGGAGAGGAACCCTCCGAGGTAGCTCGGGTATCTGATCGGGACGCCTTCCTTCGGAGACTCTTTGGGCATGTCCAATTCAGAGAAGTTAGGACCCAGCACTCATTGGGGATCTGGCCTGGGAGCTAATCGGGATCCTTCAGGAGGCACTGGGAAGTATTCTTGCTTTGCCAACTGCCACTAAGACTTCACTTTGGTAACTGGAAGAACCTGGATGGATCTTCTGTCACTGGTTGCACTTATCCAAGAACACGTGTGTTATTATATCATGGATATTAAATGAGATTAAAACAAATGAAGCACATGTGAGTGAACGGGAAAAGGGAGAGGACGATGATCCGCTGTGAAGAGTCTAAGTTGGGAAAGCGAAACTACAACGAAACCACCTCTGTGCTTCATGTATGCGCCTCACACAGCGGGACTGCAGCGGCATAAATCACCTCCAGCACTGAGCCCTCCACACGTGAACATGTTTAATTCATATTCTTATCTGACTGGGACAAATGCTCTCTCGCAGCAGGCGAGCGGTGATTCATTAGACGTTGTGGGAGTTTCCGACGCCACGGCGGCACGCCTTTTAGTAAATGAACAAAATACTCGGACCGTTATCCAGAGAGAAGGACTGAGGCAGGCAGCGGCACATTTCCAGCCTCAACGCTGCTTATGCTTAAAAGAAAAAGGAAAAGATTTATGATTTATGGCCTTCAAGGGTTGATTCTGGTAACAGAGAGACGTTCCTACTGCTCAACAATCAGGGTCTGAAATATCAGATACTAGAACTCTCAGTAACTTTACGTCTACCGAAGGGAATAAATGAGACGTGTTTCAGACATGTCTGTCTGCTGTCGGCTGCCCTCACTG
Source organism: Rhamphochromis sp. 'chilingali' (assembly GCF_963969265.1). Classification (NCBI taxonomy): domain Eukaryota; kingdom Metazoa; phylum Chordata; class Actinopteri; order Cichliformes; family Cichlidae; genus Rhamphochromis; species Rhamphochromis sp. 'chilingali'. Next base: position 38,346,863 of record NC_137936.1, read on the forward strand.
TCAGGTGTGGAGAGGCAGTTTAAACCATGGGAGATGCCCACTGGCCTGATATCTGTGGACAATCCATGCAGAAGGAAACACCTGACAACAAGTTACACCTGTCACAGTCTTTTCATCGAGGGAGGCCGAGCCAGAAGGCAGCAGAGACAGAATAGAATAGAATAGAATAGCCTTTATTGTCATTGTACAGAGTACAACGAAATTGGAGTGCCACTCCCTTGGTGCAAGTTTCAATAATAAATATAAATGTAAAATATAAAAAGTACAAAAAAAACAATCATAAGTACTCAAACAATAGTATGTACAATATATACAGGATAGCAGCATTAATATAATGACAGTATGAATAGCAGCATAATATAATGACAGTGACGGTATGGAATAGGTTCAATTGTTTTTGTGCTTATTTACTACGGTGATAGCTCTGGGAAAGAAGCTATCCCTGAATCTGTTTGTCCTGGTTTTATGTGACCTGTACCGTCGGCCTGACGGTAATAGTTCAAACAGTTGGTTGCTGGGGTGAGAGTGGTCCTTGATGATATTGCCAGCTCTGCTGAGGTACCGAGAGTTTGCAGTGACCTCCAGGCTGGGCAGAGAGCAGCCAGTGATCTTCTGGGCTGTGTTGATGACCCTCTGCAGTACTTTCCTGTCTGCAGCTGAGCACCCTGCATACCATGTTGTTATGCCGTACGTTAGGATGCTCTCTATGGTGGCTCTGTAAAATGTCACCAGCAGCCTCTCCTCCAGGTTGTTCCTCCTGAGCACTCTCAGAAAGTGGAGACGCTGCTGGGCCTTTTTAACCACCGCTGTAGTATTTGCTGTAGTATGTAGACAGAAACGTGACGCTGTGCTAAATGCTGATATGTGCAAATCATTTTAATATCAGACACCAGAACTGGGAAATCTTTCTTTTGGAGAAATAGCGGTTCATTTTGAATTTGAAGTTAATCGGTTTGGACGTGTGCACAGAAGAGACGGTGGATTTACTGGGCAAATGGAGCTGACAGGCAGGATGACCACAGAGGATGCTGGGATAGGGTGAGATGGAGGCAGATGATTCGCTGAGGATAGTCTGAGTTTCCTCTGTGGGACATTATGACAATTAACTCTTTAAAGTCCAACATTATCTTTATCTTTTTAACAGCTGTAGTGCCAGTTATTGGAGCATTTCAAGTTGCTGTATCAATACAACCGTTATATCACAAGTTTTAATAACATGTATGCATTAAGTCCATAGTAACTAGATAAACTGGAAAAAAGTGCAATAAACTACAAAAACCTGAAAATCATTTGGTTTCTACACATAGTTACAGAAATTTCAGAGGTTTATCGCTCAAAACTGTAAACACAAAAATTGCACAAAATAGTTTCCAACCACAGGAAATCTGTCTTCATAGTTTAACACTAATTTTTATAAACTGTGGGAAAAATGAAAATAAATGCTATTGTGCACATTTTGCAAAAAAACAGCATCAAAATAAACTATTTCCAACAGTGCAGTCTACCCGGCACGGATAACCTCCGTTAATGCTGAGATCAGGGCGTTCTGGAGATGCTGCATTCAGACGACGTCTCTTTGAGCCATAACCACATTCTGCAGGGATACAGCGGACCTGCCACCCACTGAAAAGCTGTTCACTGTTCATGCTTTTGTCAGTTTTTGAGTAAATGCAGGTGACATTTAAGGGAAGGAAGAAAAATAGGAAAAAGGAGAGAACGAAGGAAGGAAAGTAAGATGAAGCTACTGGAGCATAAAATAACAAAGCCATAAATATGAGCGCAAATAAAAACCACGAGGGTAACACAATAACAACAAGAGAAGTGCTTTAATTTCAATATTTTAATGGTGCTAAATCATATTGTACTTGCATGAAGGCTGCAAGTGAGCGCTGCATGCTGATGATTCAGGCCTCACTGAGGCAGCAGCCCGTTTTAATGCTGCTGCTGCTGCTTGTGGGGGGCGGCTGATTCTGAACCTGAGCTTCAGAAACCCCCCGCAGGCCGCTGAAGATGACAGAGAACAAAATACAAATCAAAACAAAATGAAGCGTGAACTCTAATTTCTGCAGCCATTATTCAGGGTTCAATAGTCACTTTGAGCTGAGTCACCCTCTGCTCGGCTCGCTGATGAGAAGGTGTAGCCTACAGTAAAGTGTCCGGCTTACAGAAGGTGACTCATCTTTCACTCTGACATTAAATTATGAAAAACGAAGAAGGAGGCTGCCGGCTAAAGGATTACTGCTTTGAAATGTATGTATACAAAGCACACAGCTCTACAGCAGAGACACCGGGATTCACATCCAGGCTCCTGTCAACGAGACGCAACATGAGCACTTCCACTGAGCTTTGATTAAACACGGTGTTTAGATGAACATTAGACAGCATGATCAGATATTTTAGCAGAAGAAATCACGTTTTCATACCATTTTTAGCAGAAAATCGTGACTGTTCTCTGAGATATTCAGAGGAGGATGCGAGGGCAGATATCAGGATGCCAAAACTCGTCTTCAGTTGGCTCAAAAATGCCACATTTTTATTTTCATGTCTCCACAACATTGACTAAGAAAATTAAGCCAAAAACTGCAGTTCCTCTAATGTCCACTGGAGGCTCCAGCAGCGAGTCAGTCCCACGTTAAAACATCCAACTTTACAGCAGAAATAAACGAAACGTCTGGAAAGCGTTTCTGCTCTGAAACATTTTAATGCAAATATCTGATGATTAGGGATGGGTACCGGTTCTGTCATAAACGGTAGTAACCAGACCGAAAAGCAGCGCACATTTCGGTGCTTTATTTCGGTGCTTTTTTTTTTTTCCTGAGCTGTGATACACTTTAGATTCTAGCCAATCATTTTACCTTTCCGAGGATAGTAGGCGGGTCCAGGTACGTGCGTTCTTTTAGAGCAGAGCTACAGATTAAAAATGTCCAAGGCGAAGCGGTCAAAAGTCTGGCTGTACTTCACAGCAAAAGATGCAAACTCAGCAGCAACAAGTGCTTTAAGCTGATACTGTGATACTGTCAAAGGAGGTAACACCTCGAATCCGATGAAACACCTGGCGACGCATAGCGTTTTTTTAAAAGCCGAGAAATGCGCCGTATTTGATAGCTTGCTGCGAGACCTCACACCGGGCACATCTACTGCGGGTGTGGTGCCTGTTATTGGACCCAGAGCAACATCCCCCAAAAACCCGAAGAGGAGAGTCCTGGCCCCTAGCCCTGCCAGTGTAGCAGAAATGATGACGGATGATGATGCAGCAGCAGCCGTTCTTCTCTGCGTGAGTAGCTTAATGTTGTTCGTGTGTAATTTACGTTGAGTAGGCTAACCACGTTATTACATTAATGCATGTAAGGTGAACTAGCAAACATCATCATAGCTACATGCGGCTGTCTTCTTGTTTGATGGCAGATACTCCCTTCACCCTGGCCAAAAAGGCTAAAATGACCAAAGAAAAAGTGGAAAACAGCTAAACAAGAGAGGTTTTTGGACAAAGTTTGTGTTTTTTCCATTGATTAAGCACTGCTTCCAGTCAAGAGTGATACCATATATGCCCTATAGCTGCAGAAAAGGCTAACATTGTTATCTTTTTACAAAAAAACAGCTGAACATGAGAGGTTTTTGGACCCATTTTGTGTTCTCCATTCTTTAAGCACCGGTTTGAGCACCGTTTAAGCACCGGCACCGTTTCAAAAGTACCGGTTTGGCACCGGTATTGGATAAAACCTAAACGATACCCATCCCTACTGATGATACAACAGACCGTCTGGACGTTTTCGTAATCCTTTACCTGCTGCACTAAATTGTAGCTGCCAAATTCATACGTCTAATTAAACAAATAAAAAAAATGAAAAAGCCAACATGAGGTTTAAAAAAATACCAATAACAATGACAAACATCCAGCTTTTAAATACAGTTTATGGGAGGAACTCGACGAACTCATAAAACAACAGTTGGGCCGGACAAACCCCGCTCCTCAGTTACGACCATGGATATAACTCTTTTTTTAAATATAAATTAATCTGTCTATTTGTTTATCAGTGGAGGACTGTGCAACATCTTTGTGTGACATCTTTCTCAAAAAAGCAAGAAATTATCTCATTTCTAAGGGTGGAGGTTTTTCTTTACTTACAGTTTATGCTTCAAAAATGACCATGAACTCATCTTCATCAGCTGTTTGTATCAAGCTCTCCTTTTAGCTGTAATAATGATAATAATAATGAACGACAGTATCATGGTGAAAAGGAGCCAACCAAGCTGTTTATGCCCAACTCTAATCAAATACAGGTGAATCTGTTCAGGCCCGCTGATGTACAGTGGCTTGCAAAAGTATTCGACCCCCTCGAACTTTCCCACATTTTGTCACATTACAGCCACAAACATGAATCAATTTTATTGGAATTCCACATGAAAGAAAGCGGTGCACACGTGAAAAGTGGATCGAAAATCATACATGATTCCAAATATTTTTTACAATTAAATAACTGCAAAGTGGGGTGTGCGCAATTATTCAGCCCCCTGAGTCAATACTTTGTAGAACCAGCTTTTGCTGCAATTACAGCTGCCAGTCTTCTAGGGTCTGTCTGGATCCATCTTTAACTCCAAACACGGATCGATCTGCCTGGAAAGAGGAAGAAAATACTTTCTTTGACCTTTAATGAAACTCCATTAGGGCCCCGTGTTTGGGTCAGGGTTCTCATGCAGACCACTTTAGTCACAGTGAGCTCCTTAACGCTAAAGACAGGTAATGAAAAGATCGGCTAATGTAAGCATGAGACGCAGCCAAAGCGAAGACACAGCTGCATTAATGCGCTGTTAATGCAAGATTAGAATAAGATATTAGAGGAGGCTTCACTCTTTAATGTGCTGTTTGTTTTACGGCCCGGAACGAGAACCGGGACAGATCGTAATTTCTCAACGGCACTTCAAACCGCAGCCTCATAATCATTAAAGTGTTTGCCTGAAACCTCGACAGATTCACTCTGCAGCCACACACAACAAAGAAAAACTACAAAATGAGACATCTTGGTGGAAGCAAGTCTTCAGATATTTTTGTCTTTATGAACATTTCTTCTGATTGATTCGTTGATTAACTGACTAACAGCTGATATGTGCCCACGCCGGCCCTGCAGGAACACTAAAGCCACTTAAAATGTGCTGTGGGCGCTGATATTTCTTCCTCCTGGTTTGTAACAGCCTGTCTGTTTGCATCTGTGTCCACCTGTCTGCCCGTCCACCTGATTGGCTGCGTCCCTGTCCGTCTCGGAGCCTGATTGGCCGTCTCTCCCCGAAGCCTCAACCTGTGCGTCAGCCTGCCAGTGTGTCTCCTCCGTCTGTCTGCTGCGATAAAAATAGACCTCGTCTCCCCCGGCTAAACTATTTACCGTCGCAGCTTGAGTGCAATGGGTGCAACCTGCCAGGCGCTTCCCCCGTCCGAACACCGTGCACGGCCTGATAAGCGGGTGTTTAGCATGCTGCATATTTTCTCTAATATTAGTTTGTGAAAAGGACCAGCGTGTTTTACTTGTTCTGATGATCACCAGGAGAAGCCGACGATTATTAATCTGCCATTTTCTTCATACATTTTACTTTGTGCATAGTCTGGCAGAGAGCTCAGATTCATCTCAGTTCTTCCGTCAAATCTTTCCCTGCACTAAACATCCTGAAAAAACAGTCTCTGCAACTCTGAAAGTCTCTGTGTGGTCAACAGCAGACATGCATTATGCCCATATCGTGGTGTAAACCAATCAGAGATAGTCAAGGGCGGAGCCTCTCAGATGCCCACGCCCACGGTAAGATGTTCAGATATTAAGATGTTCAGTTCGAAGCCTTTGAGGCACTTTTAATTTTGACTTTCTTTTTATTTGATACATCTCGTAATATTTTAAGTTTAAATTTCAGCTCAGTGAAGCACAAGAACATGTTCAGTACTGTATTTTCCGCACTATAAGGCTCACTTAAAATCCTTTAATTTCCTCAAAAGTGCGCCTTATGTATGAATTCTGGTTGTGCTTACTGACCTCGAACTGATGTCATGTGCTACACGGCGCTCAGAAATCTGTCAAAACATTTTAGCTCGACTTTGCTAAGCTACGAAGCCGCACCGCTTGATGGATTGTTGGAGCATTACGGAGCCTCGCGGAGTGATACGTACTGTGATTCAACGTAATATTATATTATGTGTGTATAAGGACCACAAAATGGCTCCTGTTCGGAGACATGCTTACCTATGCTATCTCATCTGACTGTTTTGTTTCGCTTAATGTGCCTTATGGTCCGAAAAATACGGTAACTTATGGACAGCTATTAAATGAAGGCTGAAAATTTTGGGTGCACCTAACGCTGGTGCAGCCGTGACAAAAGGTTAGTCGAGAGGCCTGTAATATTAGGAGAAAGCTGCTCTTTCTAGTTTGCATTTGTACTCGGTGGTCAGGAATATCACACTGACGTTCATATAGGTTTTCCATATTGCAGCTTTAATCTCTCTGAAGCTATTCACTTAATCTGGACTGTTTTAAAGACTGTTGTGTTCTCTGTGTATGAGAAGCTGTAAGTAAAATATATCACACATGTGGTCTCCACAGGCCTCAGAGTCCACTGTGAGAGATCACACACATATTCCACTGTACAGAGTTCACATTCACGGAGCCACAGGACCTGATATTAACCCTAAAACATCTGAAAAGCAGATGTTTTAGCATTTTAGTTCTAAAATGCCCCTAAAAAAATAAATCATTATTTTTTTGATGCTATGGGAAATTTTCCATAATTCCTATTAAGACTTGGAGCTTTCTCATAGAACTGTTTTAAAGTGGTTCCCCATGGTGCCATCACATACCGGCTGGCACCGTGCACTGGTTCAGTATCAGTGATGCACATAATGGAAGGAAGTGAGTCTGTCTGAACTATGGCAGAGAGACGATAGCGTCAGTTTGCACTAAAGCATGAGGTCCAGTGCTTCCCTTTTCACTGTAGCATGAAAATGAAAGCACCAAAATATTCAGGGATGATGTTTGATCAGAAATGTCAGGAAAGGGAAGTGAATCCTTTTGGACTCACCTTCTGCTGTTTTTACAAACACCACGCTCAGTAATATGATTCCACAGCACAATTTATGAGTCAAAACAGAGCGCGGTGCCGTGCGGTGAGTGATTAATGAATGAAATCCGCGCTCGCTGTCCCAGAGAGCTAATGTCTGCTGCTGCAATTTGATATTTGTGCAGAAAATGAAAAGTCGGCATTGTGTCTTGTCAGAAAGGATTCCCTCGGAGAACAAAGATCGGAGTGAAGAGGAAGAATTTGAGATGTTTGGTAATGAAATTTATTCCCATCATTTCTGCACTCTGCCTCTTCAGCCTGATTAGACGAGCGAGACGCAGCAGGAGACGATCCAGAGACAAATCCCTGATGCGATCAGATTCATCATGTGGTACAAAGTCAGGGCTTTCACCCTGGAAACTGTAAAAACCGACTGAGTCGAGAAACAAACAAGAGGACATCATTTCCACCCAGGATGAGGACGATGCGTCTCCCTCACTAACTGTTCAACCATCAGGAACCAGACTGACTCAAATAATTCACGTTAGTGACATAAAAAAAGTCTTCAGATAGAATCAAACTACAATGAGACACAAAATGATGATAGAGAGGCTCCAAACAACAGATTTAAAACTACAAAGACTCAACATGTCAGCACAGAAACCCAAAAACACAACAGGCACCTCACGCGGTAACAAAAAGGCTCAAAATGCCAACAAAGCCTCAACCAGCCACAAAAAACTGCTTTCAGCTACTCTGTTATCCACAGGAAGTCAGCCCACGTTTGATTTAGCAGATTATTTTTACATCAGTCCCAGTTCTTCATGGAAATGTGTCAACCACTACAGTTTGTAGCAACAACGGAGACGCTCAAACTGCCAACTAAAGGAATCAAAGTGACAAGAAACAAGCTTGAAATGAAACAGGAAACCCCCAAAACATGACCACACTCAAAATCCAACAGTCTCAGAAACAAAGAGACAGCAACGTGATTCAAAGATACGGCAACAAAGACTCAAAAATAACAACAACAGACAAGAGAACAACGAAAGAACAAAGACAAGAAAAACAACAACATCAAAGACTCAAACAGCAACAAACGCTTGAAATAAAAACAGACATCAAAGAAATTCTGAACACCGAAAACTACAACAAAGAAATCCAAAATTGCAGGAACAAAGACTTAAAATGGCAACGCAGAGACACAGAAACACAACAAAGACACTTAAAACTACAACGAACAACACAATAACAACAAGAACGACAAAAAACAAAAACAGATTTAAAACAGCAACAATAAAGGATTCAAATAAACAACTGAAATTTAGAAAGATGAGGGCAACGAGGCCGAAGATGATCAAAAAGAAATTCCAAACAGCTTCTCCTAATATTTCGGAAGCTCGGGGGTCGGTCTGATTGTGGCTGTGCACGCAAACATACAAACCTGCTGTTCAAGCATTCATTTTATCAGTACAACAAAGACGCTTCATTTTCCTCCATCGCGAAGCCTCGCCGTCTCCATCTACAACAGCTCCCTGCCGCCGGGGATGCATTTGTCACAAATGTTCAGCAAAGCTTCCCTCACACACTTTCTCACACTCGCTCGCTGCCTGCTGTGAGTGTTTCTCATCCGTCAGCTGAATATGAGTGCTGTGGCTTGAAGGGGGCACCTGAAGAGATTGTAAAAGCCTGAACGGGGGCTTTATTTTTGGCTTCCTGGCACCAGCTCCAACCGTTGGTGCCGTGCAGCCTCGATGGAAGCTTTGATTTGATGTGACTTGATAGAAAAATAAATAAATATGGAACGAAGCTTTCTCTTGTGTGCAGAGACTTACAGATTACTCACATCCTGTTGTTCTCTATGTTTCAGTGTTTGAAGTTGACAGTATTCACTTATGTTCATCACCAGGTTTGCTCGTTTATCTGCTTCCTCAGAAAACCAGCACACGCCGTACTCCTGTACCTCTCCCACCCCCTGATGGACCATCAAAAGCCAGATTACAATCAAATTAGCAGAATTAAAGGTATATTTTATATTCTGTGCTTGTTTTCCTCTCCTGACACCTACACTGGCACCTTCATTACAGAAATCCTGGTTCCATTTTCCACTTGATAAAATGCCCGGATTTGTTGAAAACACACAAATCTATCACTCAACTTTGATTAGGGACACACTTCCCTGCAGGACGCGCGTCTCTTTCCAAGCCTCTCTCTAAAACATATTGCAGTAACATTCGGTCAGTTCCAAGCAGCCTCTGGGGCTCAAAAATGGAGCCAACGCTGTGCCGCCCAAAACTGCAGTTCCTCTAATGTCCACTTGAGGCTGGCTGCAGCAGTGAGTCAGACCCAATGTTAAAATGCCTGAAATTTACAGGAGAAATAAACATGTTTTGGTCTTTGTAGCTAATTTCCCCTTCATACAACATCTCAGGTGGCAAAGCGGGATTTCATTCACCCAATTTAAACTTTATTGAGGCTGAAAGATGCCGGCATGACCGCAGAGAGAGGCAGGTGTGCTGACAAAGATGGCCGTAGCTGTTAGCGGTCCGCTAGCTAACTGGAGACCCTGAACTGGACCGTTTGTGCTGTTGGAGCCTTTGTAATTAAATGATCTGACCTATAATGTGGCTGCTGTGCAGTAAATTTTAAAGCACGTCCACAAAGTCTGACCTCCAGTTTTGGCGAAATTCTAGGATTTTAATTATCTGTTGCTTAGAGGTGATTAAAAGGTGTGTGTGTACTTGTGTACTCCACCCTCCAAATACTGTCACTTCAAGCTTCAGAAAACCAGCATGAAAGATCTGCAGGTCTGCTCTGTCTGCAGGACACGCTGACGTCTTTTAGGGAGTCGGGACTGAGGACACTTTACGACACAGCGACGGCCTCTGCAGGCTTCTATGTGGTTGTTTGATGGAGAGGGACAAGACACAGATTAATAGACTAGTAATGAGTGCCAGCTCTGTCCTGGCCAGGCCCCTAGACTCCACAGAGGAGGTTGGTGAGTGGACGATGTCAGCCGAGCTAATGTCCTTTATGGACAACACCTCTCACCCCTGACTGTGGAGGCCTGATGTCTTAACTTTGAGCCGTGAAGCTTCATTCTGTGACGTTTGTTCATCAGATCAGCCTGAAGAAGCTGCTGCTTCATGTTTCAGTAACAGCGTCTGTGCTCACAGGGACGGGCAAACTAAATTCCCCTTCTTCCCACACACCACGAACAGAAATCAGACGACATGAATAAACGGACCTTGAGGCCAAAAATCAAATTAAACTGAAGATGATCATCTTCATGCATTAAACGCGTGAAGAGAAATCCGTGACTGAGCCAAAAGCGCTGTCAGTGGTTTAATCCAACACCCTGCAGGGCAGCTCAGAGAGAACAATGCAAACTGTTGTCGGATCTGTCGATCACTCAGTGACGGACTCGGTGAGCTGAAGAACTTCAGGAGAAAGCCAACTCGAAGGAGAGCGTGAGCACAAGCTTCAGAAATGCTGACTCTGAGCTGTACTGATAGAAAGCAGGACTAACACAGCAGAGGTCAAAGGTTAAACTCCCACGGGGCCAATCCGAGCTTTAGGTGTATGCAGTGGGTTTGCTGGCGAGTGTGCTCAGACTCACAAATGCCAAACTTTCACAAACTGAAAATAACAGCACTTCTTCAGGCACGATGCATTCTGGGAGGTTCCCCCTGTGGGACCTGAGAGGTTTTCTTTCCACTCAGCCGTCTCCCGGCTCAGCTCACAGCTGGATCGATTTGTTGATAAAGACTTCCATAACTAACATTCATGTGAAAGGTCAAAGTTTTAGATAATCAGATCAGTGCATGCACAAGAATCCCCGTGAGTCTGAAGCTCAGATTCTCACAGTTACTGTGGGGCGGGTCCTACAAAAGGCCACGCCCCATGGTAACTGCGAGGCGTGGATTTATTTGGATGTTCCTGAGCACTGATTGGCAGTTATCATGGCTTCCTGTCCAAATATGGTCATTTTCGGACAAAATGTTCAAAGTGTGACTTTGAAATGAGTCCAGACACAAATGTGCGACATCACGTTAAAAATGAGGAAACAAATTTAGTGCTGAAAACAGGTCAGTGTTACCAACATTTTTTTTTTTGCTTGATTTTGTTGTTTTCTCATATTTGTCCTATTTTTAGTCATGTAAATATTGCCACTTTTTTGCCCTCACAGAAAAACAGGTCTGGTTTTATGTGCCTCTGCGTTTACATGTAAACACACTGTGATCAGCACCATCCACAGTGAGCAGGCTACAGACGCTCCAGCACAAAAACAAGGGTCATAAATTGTCAGATGTTCCAGAGCCGGCAGCTTTTCACAGGTTTGTGAATGTTCAGGAAATGTTTGTTTACATCTCACAGTAAATAATTACTCCTCCATCACACCAATTGCAGCACACATGGACTCACACGCTGCACTTCAACGTGACGTCTAACTTAGAAAACACTCGTGTTTATGTAATATGAAACCCTTTTGAGGAACGCCCAGGTGGGACTGATGGGCTCACAGCTATGACCTCATGTCTGTGGTTTCATATAACGCTCACACGCCGTCCACGGCGACACACGTGCCGGACGATCAGAGCGTGCAGGATGTAGCGTAGCTGCTCGCCTTTGTCAGACAGAGAGGAGGGAGACGCAGAGCTGGGAGATGTTAAACAACAGCTTTCCTACATCGCCACCTTCTCCAGTCCAGGGCTGGTGTTGCTCCTCTTCCTGTGCTTCCTGTCTGCCTCTTACTGCTCCTCTGTGTGATCTTGGATCCGCTTCCTTTGAAGGGTAGCTCCTCATGTGGCTTCTCTTTTTTTTACATCCTTTGTTCTCCTTTGACTTCACCGGAGCCTTTCTCTGTTTCTCTGAGAGTTTAGTCTGAGCGCGCTCCCTCAGTCTTTGTCTTGTTTCCAATTTATTTGCAGAGTTCGGATCCTTTGCACCGCCTTTGGACATCCCACCTCGCACCCACAGCACCTTCTGTTTACTGCAAGACTTCAGAAAATAAAGTATTTGATTTTGTAACTGTTGTTCTGCCCCCTTTGGTGTCTGGATCATCACCTCATTGCAAAACCAACAAAAGAAAAACACCACAGGAAATACACAGCAGGCTCCAGATACACGGGATATATCTGACTGATCCTAACATCAGCAATCAGGCTAAGTGGTCACATGAAGCTGGTTATCAACTTAATAAATCCACCCGGTGCTTATTAATCTAACTAAGAGACAGAATATAACCAATTACTAAAATGCACAGGTCCACTTAGATAATCAGAAGTGTAATATTAGAAAAGCAGCAACAGACACGGTAATAAGCACTGTTTGAATGTTCGCGTCAAGTGCTTTGGTCACATAATTACAAATGTATATTCATATGTTTGGACGTACATGGAGTGAGTCTTAGCTGTGCAGCATAAGTCTCTGTGCAGATGTGGCCCTGTAATGTGGGCGAACACCAAAAACACAGGGGTAACCCTGGAGGTACCTCTCCCCGCTGCACAGTGAAGACCTCTGCAGCAGCTGCGCAACAACAGCAAAACACACACGAGTACATCTGAGAAACGTTTCGTGGAAATGCGGCCAGCAGCCGTTCAGATGCATCCGCCTCGATGGATCGACTTCCCTAGAGCTGCGAGCGTGAGCGAAAATCCAGCATCAGTCAGGGTGTGAATCAAAGCTGTGGAAACGGAGGAGACTCGTGAGTCAACGGGAGCAGAAGCTTTACCTCCACAACATCCTCAATAATTTAAAAAGCCCTTCAGGTGCGCAGCTATACCGGTGATGCTCCTGTCAGGCCATCCCGGCCACATCCAACTGGAAGACGGGACGGGGGAGCCATCAGCAACCATCGGCAGACTTATCGTTTTGAGGCGTCATTTCTGGTAAAATGTTTGTTGTTGCTTGAAAAGGCCGAGCTCCTCTGTGGTGCTTTTAATCAGAAGATTTACAGATGAGAAAGATATGACGAGAGGAACGGGAACGAAACTTCATTTTTCTTTTGACTGAAGCTTCAAACTTTATAAGCGTATTTTTAAGCAGCTGAGCTTTTATTAAGCGTTGTTTACAGATTGCATGAATAAGAAACAAGTTCAGCTGTTATGGTAAAAACGCGGCTCTCAAACTTCAAAGCAACTTAAAATATACCAACATAAAAATGTGATTTTGGTGTCTGACAGGCCTCAGGTGTATCCATCCATTCACTGCCTAAAGCTGCTCTCACGAGGATTATTACCCATTTATTTATTGTTGTAGTTATCATGTATATTCTGACGGCATCATTTTATGCTTCTGATGCATGCTGGTGCTCACATGACAATAAAACATGTGATCCCGCTGATGTTTGAGGAACAGGCCATCATAAAAAGTAATCGTTTATTACATGATGAAAGACACAGCGCTGAACTGAGATCAGATTTAATAAAGTATCTGCAGCCATGCATTATTAGATGAAGTGGCTACTGTGTTTATGTGAGAGTGAATTATTTTACACCAAATGTTATAAAGAATTAAAGGTTCGTAGAACTAAAGTGAAACAGGTCCAAAGCAGCTCAGAGGTCATTTGCATGAAAATTTAAATTTAATCCAAGCGCCCGCTTTAAAAAATAAAAACCGATGAAAGACTGAAGCTGCTCATGTCCACTCGATAAAAAGTTAATGCACAACCTGCAGGGAATGGCTGAGAATGTAAAAGGGTTCAGGGCGGCTGTTCAACAGGGTCCATGGAGCTCACGCTCATTTTAAACGTGCACTCCGCCGAGTCACATGTTCAACTATACAAGCTGCTGTTCTCCTCCTGCCTCGATGAGCAAAGCTGTTCTCGTTCTGCAGCTACCGTCTTTTATGTTTTCCCCAAATAAGGCACTTCTTAAAATGTGTTCCTCGGTCTTCAGATTGTAGATCAGGTCGGTGTGAGGGGCGGATCGCTGGGTTGTGGGGATGAACGGTCGGCTTCTCTGGTATTTTTATGCGATTTGATTTTTGCACTTCGGTTGGATCAATCGGATCAAAGCGTACGTTGCTAATCCAGTTTATAACGCAAGATCCAAAACGTCTAACAGCAAAGATGTGACCGCATCACTTCAGCATCGTTTCAGCATGCAGCGAAGGCTCGATGTCAGCAGTGCCGTCTCAGGATTGATGGACAGATGGATGAACAGATTTATCAACAGATCAATGGAGATTTTATGGATGGATGAAGCAGAAGGGAAGAGGAGGTCTGAGTGATGGACAACGGGATGTGGGAAGTACTTCTGCTTTGTTCAAACTGCTGTCAGCTTCCAAATGCTAGTCTTCTGAGCTCTGTTCAGACGCACCATAATCAGATAACAGGCTTACAGCCCTGCGCGTCACGCCTGTGTTTTCGCTTTATTTTTGAAAGTTCACAGTAAAAATTCCTGACAAACAGATCAGTTAGTTTACGATAGCGATGCACATTGCAGAGGTACACCAGGATGATGCGCCCAGCTGCAGGCGCAGAGCGTAATTAAGTTCACATCCTGGTGTGAAATGGTTTCCTCTTCCTGCGCTGCCACACTGATCAAGCGTAATCCTTCGGCGGCGCACCCGGGGAACTCGCGGAGAGGCAAGATGCTCTTACTCGCCGCACGCACGGATTCATTTATAATTAGAACGGCACTCACATTTCTGTCCTGCTCAGCATCTCCAGCGCGCTGCAGGACTCATCTAAAGCTGCAGCCTAATGATGCAAGAAAACACAGTGCTGTGGTATTAACAGCCATCTAACAGCCTCTTGACTGCTGTATGTCTTACACAATGGCTTTCCATTAAAGTCCTGCTGGTGTTTTGCTGTTTACGCTTGTGATTACATCACGACACCAGCTTTACTGGATGCTGAAACAATTACTCGATTTAATCAATTAGCCACCTGACTGAGAATTAATCGGCCTCTGTGCTGGGAATCGTGTCTGAAAAACCTCTGTAATATTGTTAGGCCCCTTTGTGTGCAACTTGATTTTATAAACCTTCATTAAAAAGTTCATAAGATGCTAAAAAAAACAGAATATTAAAAGATCTGAATGTGCAGCATCTTCAATCTCTGAGTTAATACTTTCAATCATAAAGCAGCTGCACAGGTCAGAGGCAACCTGTCGCCACAACATCATGGTGCGACTCAGACCGACTGCAATCACTCGCAGACACGCTGGAAACGGTTTGCAGTTAATCTGAGTTTGTGCTGATGAACACAACTCATCTCTGCACTCGACTGAACGGGTTCCACACAGCTGGGTTCTGCTTAAGGTTCCATATAACTGCTGATTTGTGGTTTTCACTGATTGTCACAGTTAATAATCATATTATCAAACTGACTTAACTGATGGGAGACAGACTGTCTCCACCTGTCTCCTTCGATCTGACTGTGATCACTGACCTTTCCCCCCCATGTGACCGTAGCACGGGACAAATGATTCTGCAGCATTAAATAAGGGAACAGCTCAGAGCTCCAGATTAGGGGACCGTGCATGGTGTAAAATGACAAGTTAAAATAAAAATATGGAGTAAAAACAGATCAAACTTCACGTTTTCACATTTCATGAACATTTACGGAAACACAACGAAGAAGCTGAGATGTCAACAGCACGTCTCGGTTTTTGTGCATTGGTGCAACCACAATCGTCGCATTACAAACTACAGTTTACTTCCTGGAAGTCGCATTTATGATCCAAGCAATTAATCGAGATCTGAAAATATTTGGAACTTTCAGACGTCGTTGTGCCGCCTCTCTCGCGTCGTGAGACCGATGCGTCTTTGTAGACGTTAGCTCCCGCCGGGGGCCGTTTCCCTGGATGGCAGCCATGTTTACGCGTGCACAATCTGATTAAAACTGAGATTAGAGCTTCAAGGTGATCCGATCCTGACGAGCGTTTTGTGGATCAAAGGTTTCAACAGATTCAATAATTCTGATACGTGCAGAATTGTCCATCTTCCCAGAAATAGTAGAAGTTGTGATTTCCGACTGTCAGGATTTCTCACACTGACACAGACCAGTTTTCTGTCACTCCCACCACGTCTACCACTAAACTAACTGACCTGCACCATAAGGATAAATTCTCTCCAAACATGAGAAGAAGTGTTTGCACAAATCCAATTAATGATTGACGCAACCACCTGGAAATGTTGAAAATCTTCTGACTGGCTTGTTTACATAAAGCATTTTTATTCCTATCAGACCTTTGATCCGGTTACGCGCGTCCATGTAAACATGGCTAATGTGTCAAGACACTGCTGCTGATGTATACCTGGAAAGGTTTGGCAAAAGGCATTTATGTGTGAACACGCTGTGATCCTGCTGAGAACATTAAGAAGCTCTGCCAGTCAATCACAACAGCGAGGACCGGTGACAGTCCTTCCTCTGCCAGTGACACATCAGACTGTGCACAGAAGGAGCAGCACATCAGGCAGTCGTGCATATTATGAATTTATATCATGGCGGTTTGAAAAGCACGTAAATTATTAAACAGGGCAGGTTGATTGAGTTCAGCTGAGCCAACCATCCACCGCATCTCTGCTTCCAAGTCCTTTAAACGGCTCCTCAAATGTAGTTTGTCCTCGGCTCGCTGCACCCCGACAGAACAATACTCTCATCAAATGCACAGTGACAACTCCTCTTATTTACAGCTGCAGCTCGCACCGAGCGAGCGGCAAAGGGTGGGTGAGGAAGACAATGGCTGAGGAGGGAGATGGACGGGAGAGAGGAAGACCGAGGCAACACTGTGGATCGGGAAACTCTGAAGAATAACGTCGGCACTTCACTCCAGCGATGGCAAATCGGGACAAAGCTTATCGATAACAGGTGCGAATTCACACCCGCCCACACAGGGCTCGGGTAAGTACAGCACAGCAGGCTCGTTTAGCCCATTTCTCAGGTGTAATGTGGTATTTATAAGCCTCCAGGGACGGCGCTCCCCCCCCCCCCCCCCCCCCAGCGCTCCTCTCCTCCAGGGAGGGAAGAGAAAAACAAAAACCAGCCTAGAGAGGTTTGGAAACGTGCTTTCCCCGTCATAACAACAAACCGCTGCCATCACGATAACTAGGCCTGGACGTTCTCCTCATCGTCATCTTCACATTATTTCTGCCACGTCACCACCACTGGTGTCATTATCCACATCCACAGCGTTATAATCCCAGCAAAGATACTTTGAATCAAAGGGGCATGAATGTTACGCTGCACCGCTCAGTGTCTTCAGCACCCAGAAACATCTTTTGTTTAACAGTGACTCAGCTGATTGGCTGCTAACCTGACATTGGTTAACACTGGGTTAATCATCTGTTTATGAAGCAGCAGCACAACAGCAGCAGCAGCGCCGGCCCACACAACAGTTGTTTGTTTCTTCTAGTCGCAAATCCTTGGATTGAAACACATTTGTAGGTTTGCAGGCTGCAGAAATTTGACCAATTGTGTAAACAGGCGAACAGACAAAGGAGCGCGGACGAGCGAGTCAGCCTCCTTCTGCCTCCGCTCCCCCTCTTTCTCTGCCTGTCTGCACAGAGAAGCATCTGTGTTTTCACTCCTGAGCGGCGGCGTGCCCACCGCTGCAGGGCTGCGTGTTTGTGTCACCGCGGCAGCCTGAAGGTCGCTGCTCGGCCACGAGGCGCCGAAGGGTTCGGAGTGACGGCTGAGTGTCGAGAGATCGATAACTTTCTTTTTCTTTGAATCGCGAAAGCAGGGCATCGTATCAACCACAGTCACCCAGCCTCAAACCCAGAGGTCTTCATGTTTTTGCGTGCCAACGAGGACATCTGAAGCCTGGCTATGAGTCACTGTAATCACTGCAGCGCTGATTTGAAATGAACAGTTTTCCCGTCACGTCCGTTTTGTTGTGAGCACGAACAAAGGAAAATTAAAGTTGAGGAATTACCTCATGCAGTGCAAGTGAAATATCAACATTAACAGGTGACATATTAATAATCTCATGTGGAGAAACAATGAATTTAATTTGAGTAACTGACAGTGTGCAATACTTAAAATAGGCTGAATTCATTCATTCATTTATTCACGATCTGCCACTTCATCATTATTAACTGGTAAATTAAGAAAATGAACTACAAGTGTCACTGCATGCGCTAATCAGAATGAACTAACTGTAAATATGATACTAGTTCAATGAGTGCTTCTGTGGTGGTTTTCACATCTGCATTTATTCATTTATTTGCATTTTTAAAAGATTTTTTCAAGAAGAACCGTTAAATAAAAACTCAATTCCGTGTTTTTACCATTTAAGGTAGAACGTCATTAAGAGCTTTAACCTCCTAGGACCTGGCGTCCACACATTTTGGGTTATTTAGACCAAAATACTCAATTTTGCTCTAGAAGGGCCTGATATCCACCTACGAGGACATTATGCTGCTACTGTTCTATCAAAATCTTAAACGAATATCCTCATATGTGGCTCTTATTTTTCTTAAAAACAAAAATAAGGTAAAAAATAAAATCTGGTAATTCTTTGTTTTTACATTCATCGGGCCCCAATCAGCCCAAATATCAAAGAGAAATTAAAAATGAATGCAGTGGAAGAGTTCAGGTCTTAGGAGGTTAATGTCTCTATAATGAAGAAAAAGTTCATCCATGCAAAACAATCCATTTAAAAACTTTATTTATTTAATTCATCTATTAATTGCTCTCTTTGAAGTCATCAATATGCAACATTTCATGGTTAGAAATGAGCAAAACGAAGCTTTCTAGTGTTTTGTTTTCACATCAGTGATGTCACAGGATTTCTCCTGCATAGAGAAGTATATTTAAGGCTGGAGTAGCTAAATGTCATTCATTTATTTAAAGGCATCAGTATTTATTTGAAGGCAGTCACTTTAAGTTGCAAAGACAAAATAAATGTGCCTGTGTATTTCAGGGTGAGACCAAATGTTTTTAATATGGAGAACTTGGAAATTGTGATTCAGCGTAAACTTGCAATTTCTTTATTACATTTTGCACCAGTGTTCGGGGGGTTTGCTGACAGAAGTGTGCGGAATAACCCTCTGCTTCGTTTGCTTCTCTTTCACCCTGAGAGGGCGTTTAATGAGAATGAAATTAAAGTAAAGCCCTTTTGTTTTAGAATTAGCTTTAATTTTAACATTGTGTGTTCACTAATCAAATATAAGCTTCGCTTTTCTTTGCGGGATTAGAAATATCAGGAAACGCATCGTTTTCATCAAACGAGCTAATACAGACTCACGGCACAGCCTTCCTCCCAAACCTCCAAGTACTGAGACTGCAAACCTCATTACATCCCAGCAGGAGAACTCACAATTTCAAACTTTCACATGATGAGCAGCAGCATGTGAAGCAGACACATGAATAAACGGCACCTGTGACGTGATCAAAAGCTTCCCAGAAAAACATGAAGGCCTGCACAGATGTGACCTCTGCAGCCTCAGCTGTCACACAAAGACTTCAGCATGCTCAGGCAGAAACACACACGCACACAACATCAGCAATCAAACAACTTCCACAATCCATGTGACGGCTGGAGCTTCAAGACCGAAGCTGTTAGGAGTCACCCGGTTCCACGTCCGCTGCCTCCCCACGTCTTCCCTGCAGGGGTTTCAGTAGTTCGAGCTTCAGTGGTTTTCTCAGCCCCGACCGCGTCCTCCAACTAAACACTCATATCTGACAGTTGTTTCTAAAATAACCCTGTAATCCTGAAAGTACCAGTTTAGAGTTCAGGGCACATACGTGCACTTATTTACACCGCTGCTAGAAGTCGTTTAAACCTGAAACTTAACGGCATGTTGCAATAAGCTGCTGCACAAACATGTTGTTTGTTAAGCCTCAAAATGTAAAAAAACCCCAAAAACTTAGCAAACAATATAAACAATGCATCGATTTTAACAGTAAGAAACAAATGACGTGATGAACTGCCAAAAACTGCAGTTCCTCCAACGTCCAGCAGAGGCTGCAATAAATAGGCTCAAATAAACTTGTTTACAGCCTGATATATACAAATAAATAAATACTTTCAGAACAACTGTAGAGGACCTGAAAATGTTTTTATAAATAACATCTGTTGTTTTTCATCTGCTTAGATTGAATGAAGGTTTAAACTTTGCATTATTAGAGGCGTGGCCTCT
Source organism: Rhamphochromis sp. 'chilingali' (assembly GCF_963969265.1). Taxonomy (NCBI): domain Eukaryota; kingdom Metazoa; phylum Chordata; class Actinopteri; order Cichliformes; family Cichlidae; genus Rhamphochromis; species Rhamphochromis sp. 'chilingali'. The sequence goes on from NC_137936.1 coordinate 38,366,990, forward strand.
CTGATTGACAGCCTATGGATGCAGCTTGTTAACTAAGATAGCTAGTATTGATAATTTAGTAATCCACTACTGCGAAACACATGTGGCCACTTGTGGCTCCATGAAAACTAACATGGCGAAGTCAGAAAGCCACAGCTTAAAAATGCTGTGGCTGCTTCCATCTTTTACATACAGTCTGTGTTTGGTACAGACTGTATGTCACATCGAACATTTAATGTTGACCAAAGGCAGCTGAAACTTAAACAAGGCAAACAGCGGTGACTTTTAAAAACTGATAAAAAGTCGTTGATGTTTATTTTTTCCATGAAAAAACAATGAAAAAGACCAGATTCCATTTTATTCCATGAAGTCACTAACATTTAAAATTTAGAGGGCTTTTAAGTTTTCAGCGAGATGTTAGGGGACATCACCCTGAGCGGAACATTTGTGGAAAGGCATTCAAATGAAACTGAACAACTATTCTGAGAGTACTGATAATGTTTTTGCAGCATGTGTTGAGTAAACGCAGCTGAAACAAACACCGTCCTGAGTAACTCGTATTCATTTTTGTTATTTTTATTTCTTTATAAGAAAATGTTGGAAAATAAAAAGCGACAAATATCTGCAGAGCTCCGCGGGTCAGAGGAGACGTGTGTTTCTGTTCATCACACATCAGCGTCATTACAATATTTCGGGTTTGTGGAGCCTTAAACAAAGACTTCACCTTCAGCTCTGCGACACGTCACGATGGTGCGGGTTTGTGTGTGTGTGTGGGGGGGGGCGGCACGGCTCATTGGTTGTTTGTCTCAGTTGGAACCGCTGCAGCTCAGACGGGTCTGTGACTTCACAGCCGCGCGCGGCACAGCCACGGGCGCCCCTTTGTCTCTACCAAAGTGTCACTTCACAAAGACCACGCGCCGAAAACACCCACTCTCATCACGCGTGACCCAAACGCTCAGCCAGGTATCATCCTGCCTCTCAGCAAACATCGCAGGGCCGCACGTGCGCTCTCCACACTTGAACTTTCTGTGCGGCCCGAGACAAAGCCCGGCCCTCGTGCACGAGCAGAACAGGTCTGAGCATCCGCGCGCACCTCTCCTCCGACTCCCAGCCAGCTCCATGAATTATGGAGGGAGGCTATATTTGGAGTGTGGAGGCCGAGGGAAGGGGCTCGCTGTGCTGCTGGAGCTTTGTTCACTGTACGCGCTCATCATTTATTGACTGGTGCCACGCGCGCTCTCCTGCACGCGCACATTCACCCTCAGTTCTAATTAGGGGATGATGGGGGGGGGGGGTTAACAGCTGTCCATCAGCTCCCCCAAAACGCGCGTGTCCCAGCCGAGAGTTTCTCACACTTGCTTCATCATTTAGGACCTACTCCTCCTCCACCTCCTCCGCACAGCCAGAGGAGGAGGACAGCCAGATATCTGCGATCCACGCGTGACGAGACAAAAAACTACCAGGAGCGTTCACGAGTAAAGGCAGCGGGCATCCCCCCAGGATGGGAACAAAAGACCCTCTCTGACTCCCGGGGGGTGGGGGGCTGTCACTTTAGAGTGAGGTTCGAGGCTGGGGAGGGAGATGATTTTTTTTTTTTTTTTTTTGGGGGGGGGGGGGGCACGGACGTGAAAAACATCCCGAGGACCGCACGACTCTCTGCTCCAGCCTGCGCGCGTTAACGCGGGGAGTGATGACGGCGTGGGTGTTTACCCCACGTTAACACACGCACGCACACCTCCTCACTCACCTCCACGATGAACGTCTTCTCCTCCCCGCACGCGGAAACGACCCAGAACAAAAGCGGGAAGTAGCAGGTCTTCCAGCAGAACCCCGGGAGCCCCGCTTTCCTCCTCCTGCGCCTCACTCCTCCACCTCCGCCTCCTCCTCCCGTCGCCATGGCTGTATCCCCGAATTCCCCCCCTCCTCCGCCTCCGCTTCCCGCCGGTGATGTCCAGGCTCCTGCTACGCTCTTTTACCGGAGGAAACGGTCCGTGCGCTCCTGCTTCATCCCGGCCACGGTCACTCGCGTCTCCTCCTCTCCGGGTTCCACGCACCGCTGCTGTGATCGCGCTGTGGGTTCGCTTCACTTGAGGGGCGAGCGGCTCACGCAGGTGCAGCGGGAACAGCTGAAGGAAGCCTGGCTACAGTAACGCGGGGATGCTGCTCCGGTCTGTCCGGTAACAGCAAGGAGGAGAAGGGGGAGGGACCGAGAGAGGGAGAGAGAGAGGAGGAGAGAGATGGATGTTGTGATGGATGTTGTTGCAGTACCTCTTTGCCCACACCAGGAGCGCTGCAGACGCAGAGGACTCGTCTGCGCGTGTTTTATCGTCCCTTAGAGGGTCGAGATTTCAGAATCAGAAAGCTGGTTTGGACGTTGGGGTTGAAGTGGGCTCGTTTCTAATGGAAAAAAGTAATAAAGAAGTCATGGAAACTTTACATTTCCACACATTACACAAAGATGATGCTTGAGAGGTGCGGTCAATGGATGAGAGGCGTTGTGTTTAAAGTCAGAGTCGTGAAGGTCGCCTAGAAACATTTTCAAGGACAGGATGTCTCTGTCAGGATGATCCCACACTGCTTCAGTAATGCTGGGGCCCGGGCTCTGGGGGGGCCCATCCACGACTGATACTGTGTGTGTTTTATATCCACTTTATTTCACTGCACTGCCAGGGTTTGGCATCATTGTCCTGCTGAAAATCAAAGTTTACAGATAGCAGATCAGACTCTGGTGGTCCTTTTCTGAGTTCATAATTCATCAGTTTATTAAAGATCTCCAAAACCACTGACCGACATGATGCTGAAACCATGACAGAGCCTCCGCCCGGCCTCACAGATGGCTGCAGACTCTCAGTGTTGGACCTCCTCCTACATACTGACCATTATGTGGATCCATCTCTCCATCAGACCTGTTCCTCTGATCTTCAGTTCAGTTCTTGTATAATTTTCATGCCTCAGTTTTCCTTTATTAAGAACGGCTTCCTGACAGCTGCCAGTCACTGAGACATTTCTGATAATCAGCTAAACGTGCAGATCATCTCTCAGGTCCTGTGTCAGGGCTTTGCCGGATTTCTTCCCGTTTCTTAAGAACATGAATTTCAGATGCTGTTCATTTACTCTTCCACGTCTTCAGTTTCTTCACGTGTTTAAGGACACACTGCACACGCTGCAGAGATATAACAGGTTACAGGCTAAAAGCTCTTTGGGAGTCACTGTGTTGGTGCAAAAATACTATTTTTCATCAAACTGCGTTATCTTTGATCTAATTTAGATCTAATTTAACATTGATTAGGTTTTAGGTTGATCTTATGCGTAGATGCAACACTGGCTCTTCCAGTGAGTTAGGCGTTTTGACCTTGAATGACTCAAAGGTTCATAAACAAAAGAATATACTTTCAAATGAGTCAGGACGGGAAAAGAGTTGTGAAATTTGGAGAACTCACTTAAAAAAACAAAAACAAAAAAAAAAAAAGACAGTCCGGCTCTTTGGAAGCAAAATCTAAAGGCATGAGGTGTGGAGGTTTGACACCTGTGTGTAAGCAGCACATTAATGATGCCACCAAACGAAGTGCAAACTGTGTGTTGCATTACCACATGAATATGAATGCATGAATATGTTTTTACGCTTGGTCCTAATTAGCTGCCGAGTCTGTTTTGCACTGCTGTGGTTGGTAATAGAAAGAAAATCAGCCAGGCTGTTTCCACTCAGAATATTCAGTCAGTGAAATTAATTTCACTTTGAATTCAGCCTGATTTCCAAGCTCACCTCTGGGACGGCGTCTGAGCTGAACTCGCCGAGTATCTTGTGATATTTGAACGTGTCAAGATCTCGGAGCTCGAGTGTGCAGACGTTGGCTCTGTGATGAAAGTCGGACGGAAGTAAGTGAGGCAGCGTTCAGAGTGCTGTTCAATTATTGCTCAATTGTTCAATCATCACTCATTCAGGTGAGAAGAGACTTAATGTCATACATAATTTAAATTGAAATAAAAAACAGCTCCACCACCATCGTCGCCTTAAAATAAGGACTTCACTGTGTGGTCTGATCACCAAAACCTTCTTCATCATATGCGCCATCAAATAAACCACTTAATGTATATTTATGCCTTTCAAACGAGTCTTTACTGATTGAAATTCGCCCACAGAGGACTCGTCTCCATTTAAAGAGGCTGATTATAAACTGAAGACAGCCGTGGTCCTAATTAAAGATGACAGTCTGCTTTAAGTATCGTTACAAATATCACAGAGGGGTATTAATCGTTTGATGCAGACACTTTGGAAGATGTTTGTTTAAAAGAAAAGGATTTGGACTGCTTCCCGTTTCTGTGTTCGATCCTCTGGAAAACATTTCCAGCTTTATTTGTGGATTTTCTGAGGAAAGTGGGCATCTTTTCAGTGAGACAGAAGGCTATAGTAACACTTTGAGTCACATGTGTTTATCTGCAAATTACTTACCATTTTATTGCTTCTCAGTTTTCCACGCTGTGCCCGAACAGCTCCTGATTAGCAGATTACTGGATTATTGCTGTGGTAATAATGGGACGGATGGCTGAGCCGGATCGAAGCTGCGACGGGGTGACCTTTAATGTAACCGATGGCCTCTTGAACCACCCGGCCGCCCTGCTGTTATTTATTTATTTATTGCTCGCATCCACAGAGTGCTAAATCTGAAGCAAATCTCCTTGACTACAGCTGCGCCGTGCGTCACTTGGCATCATTTGACAGGCTCGCTCGGACGCCCGCGACGGCGGGTTTGAGCAATTTCCGTAAATCCACACGTGCACGCAGATGTGACAGTGCGTGCACGTGTGTCAAACACACAAGCAGAGCAGAAATGACAGCGCCCCGCTCGCAGTGCACCGTAATTTCCTTTTACTTTAAATGGACTGTGGCTGCAGGAGCAGAATCAATGTAATGACAGTCGTGTCCAGCCGGCTCTCGGTTCAAACCATATAATTGAATCTATAGTTTCAGACTCTGCTGACGTCACTGCGGAGACATTTTCCTCCACCTGCTCCACAGGAGCTTAAATTATGAACGAGCTCATAGGTTATATGTGTGTTCAAAAATATATACCTGACCGCCTCTGTAGTTCTCAGCTTTGCTGTCGTGCATTTCTTTTCCCTTTATAACATCTCCAGTTGTTTCACAGTATTTTATTTTGTGTCTCCTTCAGTTTCTGAACACTTTTTTTTTTGCTTTTATTGCCATTTTTTTTTTTTGTTCTGATGTCTGAGTCGCAAAACTGCACAAAGTGACCAGAGGCAGACAGAAAATGCAAGAAAAGGTGCAAAACTATCACAAAAGACTCTAAACAACCCAGAAACAACCACACGGTGAGTGGGAGAAACACAATTACAGCAAGAAGACAAACAAGCACCAAAGTCAGCGACTCTACAAGCAGAAAACGACACAAGAAAGAAAAAGACACCAACGAGAAAAAGACACAGCTCAGCGGCTAAGAGGTAAAAGATGTAAATGAGACAAAACAGCAGAAGGAAGAAAAATGCACAAAAGTCACAAAAACAACAGAAAGATGCAAAATGTCAGCAGAGAAAAAAAACCATCAGTATGAGAAATACAAAAACACAAACAGAGATGACCTGAGAGAAACTGAAGATGACCTGAAAACGAAATAAAACACGAGCTTGGAAAAGATAAACAACAGAACAAACAGAAAAAGAAAGAAAAAACAGGAAATGACCTCAGACGCAGGCGTCACCACCTCCTCTCCCAGCATCCTCCTCTGTGCTCCTTCACTACATCCACGAACCTCCTCTGAGCTCTTCCTCGTTTCCTCCCGCCTGACAGCTTCATCGTCATCATCCTTTGTCCAGCTCATCCACCCTCCCTCCTCTGCGCTGACGACAAGAAACGTGTATTAAATGACACGAAAAAAGCCAAAGAGGTGCAAAAAGACAGCAGACACGAAACGACAACAACAAAATGCTTCACAGCATTTACATTTCTGCTGTAAAGTTGAACATTTTAACGTGAGGGTCTGTGGGGTGGACGCACTCTGGGGGCCAGCCTCGTGTGGTCATCAGAGGAACTGCAGTTTGTGGCGTGCTGACTTCAGGTGCCTAAACATAAACAGACTCCTCTGCATCATCCTCACTCTCATGGATTTCTGCAGCCTTTAACGTGTCTGTGTTCAGGATCTTACTGTGCCATAGTCCTTACCCACAATCCTCTGTGCTCACTGGCAGGCGGCGTGTGAATAAACACTATCTGAGAAGAAGCCAGTTGCCAACATTATTCAGATTATTATCCATTCTCTGGCTCGTCATCACACACTCGCTCCTGCCACTCTTCTTCACCTCAGCTGTCCACCTTCGCATCACTTGGTTGCATCATCTGTGAGCTCCATAAATCAGTCTGCCGCAGTCGTCCTCGCTCTGGTTTCCTGCCTTTGTTAGAGGGAACTTGTCCTTTCTCTGCTCTCACTGACTTTTCACACTCATGCTCTCTTCACTCTCCATCGTCTCCTGTTGTCTTGCGGCCGTTTCACGCCTCTCTCTCCCGCCTGTTCATGTCGAACAGTTTCTCGTTTGTGGGTTTGACCCACGTTCCTGCAGCAGGCGTGTTCCCTGCTCTGGTCCGCGACCACGACTCCCTTTGTTCCGCAGCCTTTTACAGTTAACAGCCTTTCATTAGCGCTCCGTGTGTGACAACACTAACAAGTATCCAGCGAACGCTCGCCACGCTCCACTTATTATGCAGCTGACATTTCAGCAGGACTACAGCCGGCGTTTTATTGCCCTCCTTAGATCACCGGTGTCAGTTTCAGCCTGAGGTTTTTACACTTGGTCCACACCATGAAGCATCAAGCTCTGACGTTCATCAACAACTCAGTGGTGAGTAGCTTCAAACTGCGAGTCCACCACGGATTTTGTACCTCAGGCATTTAAAGACCTTCATACTGACCCCTTAAACCCCAGGTGACTTTTCTGGAGCTCCCTCTGACAGGTGGCTTCATCGTGTGATACAGCATGGACGATAAGGCCACGAACACAGCTCGGCACATCACCGAGCCTAATCTGCCCCGCTGACAGGAGGCGTGCACCCGGCGCTGCCTCAGGAAGACCCCGAGAGCTTGAAAGGACCCGGCAGCTGTTCCCCCGATGCCCTCTGGCAGGATTCAGGATCCACGGATCACAGCAGAAGACTGCAAACGGTGCGACCAGTGAATAAATAAAAAGCAGAGACGAGCAACACAAACCTGGGCTTTTGTTGATACCGTGCAGCTCTTTTCTGTGGGAATTATTTTAGATCATTTACAGTATGTTTTCAGACACACATCAAAGTGACGCGTAACACATCCAATCACATGACCTGATGAGTCACACGCCGTCCCCGTCCACTCAGACATGAGAGCCTGAGCAGTGAGAACAGGAAGCTGCTGAGGTCGGTCCTCCTGAGGCCTGCAGCTCGGTGAGCTCGCTTCAGGGTTAATTCTTCCTTTTCAGTGTTACTCAGGAAGAACGGCCATACAGATGGTATAAAAACAAACAAACAAGGACACTTCTAAGCGAGGTATGTTTATGTACGTCTAAATCCAGCTTCATTTGTTGCAGGGTGAACGACGGTTGGACTATTACAGCCACCCTATTTCTGTTCCCGGTGTCGGCATCATAAAGTCAGGGATGTGAGCGCTCAAGTGTGAATTTAATTAGCTCGGCGAGAAAACGAGTGTGTGAGTCTGAGTCACCACTATAGTCTGTTTTTCTTCTCATTCTACCTACCAGGTTTTGTTTATGCTGCTTTCGTCTAATCAATAAGGAGACGGTGGAAAGCAATTCTGAAACACAAACTTTCCCTGGAGAGAAACTCTAACCTGGACGCAGAGGCAACGCCTGGTAAGTACCTCAAACCAAACTCCACGATTTTGGAAGCATTTTGTAATCGTGACTCAACATCGACCACAAAACCAAAACATGATGACGCCGACTGAGCCATGAAATGTTTGCAGGTACAAAATCTTCGACATGACAGCTGGGACAGCCTTCAGCCCCCCTCCATTGACCTGACTTGGACGGACGGATATAGAACAGTTGGATGCTGCTCAGATTTATCAAAGCTCGGCCTGCTCAATATGATATGCTCGCTGTAAACAACGACTGTCCAATCATATTGCAGCAGTATTCACCGCACCTACAGGACTGATCAAATGTCAGGTAACAATCAGGTAACAATATTATCCATAAATGTTTGTGCGCTCCACAGCGGGAAACATGACCCTGAGCAAGCACTTTGGCGACAGTAGGAAGGAAAAACTCCCTTTTAACAGGAAGAAACCTCCAGCAGAACCAGGCTCAGGGAGGGGCGGGGCCATCTGCTGTGATTGGTTGGGGTGAGAGAAGGAAGACAGGATAAAGACATGCTGTGGATTAATAACAAGTGTGATTCAGTACATAAAGAGCAAAAACCTGAAATAGACTCAGTGTGTTACATGTTTTATTAACTTCCTCTGTGCCTATAAAGGCTCTGTTGTTGAATGTCGTGACGTGTCATAGAGGCCATGTAGTTATGGAATGACTGTTGGTATTTTGGGTGACATGGTTAAATGTATTTGTGTGTGGATGATAGCCTGGAGAGATGAGGACACGCCCACAGCTGTTCCACACCATGTTTGTGGAGGATGTTATGGCTTTGACAGCACTGAGTCAGCTTGCTGGCAGCAGGCACCCACTCAGGAAAACCAGCAACTGGACTTCATGCAGGAGAGACCGCCTCCGTGATGTTTGACTGTAAATCACAAATCATTCCCACAGAATCTGGCAAAATTAAGAAGGAAGTTTGGAACCTGTAAATGTTTTACTGTCATAAAGTTGAAGTCCGTCATGTTGTATATGTAACATGAACAGACTGAAGGTTAAAGAACAGGTCAAATCACTGCAGTCACACTGATGACGGGACGCACAAGCCAGGTGAGTAAAGCCAAGTCTGGCCAGTAAGAGCTTCACTGCAAAGCTGTGAACTACTTATACCTCCATCCATCTTCTTCTGCTTATCCGGGGCCGGGTCGGGGGGCAGCAGCCTAAGCAGAGAGGCCCAGACCTCCCTCTCCCCAGCCGCCTCCTCCAGCCGGTCCAGGGGAAGCCGAGATTCTCCCAGATGGTCGTACTTCTCACCCCATCTCTAAGGGCCAGCCACCCTTTGGAGGAAGCTCATTTCTGTCGTCGGTCACTACACACAGCTTGTGACCATAGATGAGGTTAAGAACGGTGGTCTCATCTCTGCTTTTCGCAGATGACGTGGTTCTGTTGGCTTCATCGGGTGATGGCCTCCAGCTCGCACTGGAATGGTTCGTGGCCGAGTGTGAACAGATGGGAATGAGAACCAGTTCCTGGGGCAGGACAAGTTCCTGCCCCAAGTGGAAGAGTTCAAGTACTTATACCTATTTATTAAAAAATAAATCAATAAACTTATTTGTAGAGCTACACATTCAGCAAAGAACATTATCCACCTGTCCCAGTATTTATTTTCACTGTATGAACACCTGTCTAAAGCTCACTGAACAGACCAACACCTGTTTTAGAGTTTTTTCCTTCTTGTTAAAAATGCTGCTCGTAAAGGGAACGAAATGCTAACTGCAAGAAGTTCTTGATGCACGCTCGATAATTTAGGGAAGGAAATGCCATAAAAGTTGATTCGGTTTAATAAATGCAACATTTTCGCTCATCCAGGTGACTTCTTCAGTCTGAGTCAAATGTAAGATTTCAGCTGCTCATGCAGCAGGAGAGCTGGAAGACCTGCAAACATGACAAAGGTTCCTCGCCTGTCTTATTTTTCCCTGTGATGTACAAAGTTCTTAAACAGGAAGTGGTTTTAATGCTGGATTTGCTCTGAGCAGACAGAACCTTCACCTCTGCCTTCAGTGTGAGCTGACGTTCACAAAGGAGTGTGTGCAGTCGTGTGGTGTGGAAGCGTGAAATCAACACACCTGTCAGACAAATGAAAAACATTTTCCTCTTTTTACAGTCTGACAGACGGGAGCTGCTTCCAGCTGAGCGCTGACCTACTGAACTCATTCCTGACACGTCTCTTCCCTCCAAACTGAAGAATAAGTGCAGCTTTCCACAGACAAACATCTGCACACAGAGAGATGTAGTTAAAGCTACGGTAATAGTTATTTATTGTAATTAGCCCAGCTGCTGTAGCGGAGCAGCGACAGAGGAAAGGAGCCGGTGGAGACCAAAAACAGAGCTAAAAGAGAGAACACTGGATTTACATCCACCGTCGATCTGAACTCTGCAGCAGGAGACAACTTCAGGTTTGACTCTAAAAACCTGACACAGAGCTACTCACTGCTTTTCATCTCTCTGAATCTTTGCAGTCACGCGTCAGTTCACTTCGAGATCAATCGGACCACTTTGAAAAATCTGCAAATCTGAGTGTTTGCACTGTGCGCCGGTCATTGAAAGCAGTAAGTAAAATTTATTTGTATGGCACTTTTTAAGAAGGGAATCTATTACAAAGTGCTTTACAGGGAATTTAAAGACATCAGACAGAACAACACATTACACAAGAACCCGTCTGAATAGAGGAGTTTTCAGCTGGTTTTTAAAAGAAGCCACAGAGTCAATGGTGCGTAGAGGGGGAGGTCAACTGGTCCACAGTTTTGGTGCTACGGTTTGGAAAGCATGATTCCTGTTTTGTTTTCAAATAGGTCCGTGCAATAGGATGAAGAAACTCGATGATATAAGTGGGGCCTCTCTTTGAGTGAGGATTTTAAACTGATATCTGTATCCAGCTGGAAGCCAGTGCGAGGACTTTAACAACTGAGTGATTGGAGAGAATTCATGACTATGGATTAAAAGCCTCGCTGTAGCTTTTTGAACCCCTTGAAGGTGATTTAACGAAACCTTTGACAGACAGGAAAAAAGAATTACAATAAGCTAATAGGGAGGAGATGAACAGTGTTGGGGAGTAATGGAGTACATGTGCCGGCGTTACATACTTAAAATACAAAATATGAGTAATTGTATTCTGTTACAGTCACTGTTTAAAAAGGTGGTATTCAGAATACAGTTACTTTGTTGAAATAAATGGATTACACATCGTTCTTTTCCTGTTTCATATGCTCGGCTGTGTCCTCTCTATTTTTAGTAATTCCATGCAGGTGGAAACCCAAACAAAACACACATTAAGAGGCTCTGATGCCTGTGTCTCAATCTCACGTCTCACAATGTCGTGAAGAAATATTTAAAAAAATTATTGTTCAAAAAATGATTTGAAGGCAACAGGCAGAGTGTTACAGGCATCGCCCTGAAGGGAGGGAGAATGGACTGCCATACCCGTTATTACGTCTTGATGCTCAGTCATCCAGGTAAGTAAATCTCCAAAAGTTGATTCTGTTCATCTGGACGTTTTCAGTGGGAGAAATGTTTCATCACTCATCCAAATGACTTCTTCAGTCTCAGCTGACTGCAGGTTTCCCCAATCTTATAATTAGTACATTTGCATAATGACTGAAACCAGCCCACTGAAGGAACAATGGGCTGGGAGGTCATGAGAATTTGCATATTAAGGATCAGGAACTGACCTGAAAACATCCAGATGAACAGAATCAACTTTTGGGGCCATACCCGTGATGTGTCTGTGAGCGAGGGAGGGAGAAAAAGGAAAAGTACGAGCTGTCACGGAGCAGAAACAGGAGCTGGAAGCATGTAAATATAATAATAACCACTGCAGCCAAACAGAGAGCCTGACCAGTCCAGCTGTAAGTAAGCTGTTAAGACTCGACTGTACGCTGTGTTCCTGTTTCCTCTGAAACAATAAGTTCCGTTGGAGCAGCCTTTCAACGCCTCTCTCTGTCTCTCACTAGCAAAGTTGACCAACACAACAAAGTTAAGCTAGTTTTCAGCTACGAGCCCGACACGAACCCGACGTATCAGCCAGAGGTCCCTTTACTACGTTTCAGAGCTGCGGACCTGTTTTATATACGAGGTCGCTGCAAAAAGTGCAGCCTTACCTAATGTCCACCTACTGTTACTCATTTATATTAAGATTTAAACATCTGGTTGGTGTTGGTGTGGAGAGTAACCTTCAGTAATAGTAATGAATTACAACATTTCAAAAATGGGAGGCTGGGTTACATTTTGTCTGACTTGTGCAGAGGAGGGTAGGCGAGGGCTCTGCAAAGCTGACGGAGCAGTGAGGGAAACAACCAGGACTCCAACAGGTGAGTGTTTGTGAGGACGGCCCACAGTGACCTGTGCAGATAATCTGCAGTGTTCCAAGCAGTCCTTCCTTCATTCAACGGGAATCAAAGAACGTAGATGCTGATAACTGAGTCTGAATTCTTACTTTACTGTTTCTCCAGAACTGAGGGGGGTCAGGAGCGGCGAGCACGAGTTTTCCAGAAGGCTGATGCGGTTGAAGGCGAGCAGGCAGATACGTTTTGATACATCTCTTTGGTTTTTTACAGAAACAGAGCAGCTCCACAATTCAGCTCACCAAGAATTTCACCTGGCAGAGAGAGGAGAGAAAACCTGCCCCCAACTTTTAACTCATTTACTCTTAGTTACAAAAAACAGTGAAGAAGGCCAGAAACAAACATCTGAAGCTCCGTGCTAAGATTTAGGATTATGTAAGCGCACATTTAAACCACAAGATGGCAGCACTCTGACGTCCTTCACTCTGATGCTCCTCAGACAGCACAGGTCACTGTCTTTACCTGTGAGATGCATTTGACATCACTGAGTAGTTTTCTTATCTCAGCATGTTTCACTTTACAGTCCAGAGAATAATCAGCCTTATTTCTCTTTTCTACAGTCTCTTATGTGTCAGCTGCTGCAGGTCAGTCGTGTTTGACAAAATGAGTCTAAATGATAAAGTTTGGTGTAAATAACACGACATAAATACTGTGCACGCTCTTCTCTCTTCTGTTAGGTGGTCAGATCAGATTAGCTGGGTCTGGGTCGACTCGCTGCTCTGGAAGAGTTGAAATCTATCACAATGGCTCCTGGGGAACAATCTGTGACGATGCCTGGGACTTAAAAGATGCTGAGGTGGTCTGCAGACAGTTAGACTGTGGAACAGCACTGAGAGCCACTACAAAAGCTCACTTTGGTGAAGGAACCGGGCCGATCTGGCTTCATTATTTGGGCTGCGCAGGAACTGAAACATCTCTACGTAAGTACGATCATGGAGGCTTTCGGTAACAAGACTGGACATCATGAGGACGCTGGTGTCATCTGTTTAGGTGAGAGATGTTTGGATTACGCACGGTGTGTCAGATACTGTAAACACATGTTTTTGGCTGCACTGTACATTAAACAAATCTGTTTTATTATCCAGCAGTTCAGGTATGAAATGTTTCCTATTCAATATGAATGCAGCTGTAATCCACAGAGAAAAACATCCACTGTTCTCTAAGCTATAAAACTGAAAACAACTTTGTCCACACAGCTATGTTATAATTATGTGACACCTGTCTCTACTGAGAGGGGCCCTGGGTTCCTGTTGTTACTTAGTGCTGATTCCCCCTTTCTGATGCTTGTGAAATGAAATATGCACTAAACTACACTATATGGAAACAAACCACACACTAGCAGGTTAATAAAGTTAACACTGCTTTAGTGACTGATTAGTTCCAAAAACACAAAAGAAAAGAAGTAAAATTAATAAAGTTGGTTGAGCAATGGTAAAGTATTTAACATCAACTGAAACCAAATAATTAAATAATAGTGTGGGCCCACTCTGTCACGGCTGTGGCCGCAGTCATGTGGTGTAGTGAAGGAAGGACCCAAACTGCACTGGCTGTGATGCGAGTGAGCTTTATTACAGAAGGTGAACATAACAAAGTGAGGGCAAAACTAAAACACAACCTAAACTGGGAACAACTAAAGAACAAACCTGAAACCACAGAAACACGGGATGAAGAGCAAAAATGGCACGGAGAATGTTGGGCAGAGAGACGCAGAAATTACACCAGGTTACACAGACGACGCGACAAGGAACACAGGCAGGCACACACTATAAATACACACAAGGTAAGGAGGGAATGACACACCACAGGGGAACACAGCTGAACCTAATTAGACAAGACAAGGAAGTAAAACAGAATACAGGACCTTCAAAGTAAAACAGGAAACACAGGGAAGTGTCCAAAACTCAAAAACACTGGGTCACCGACACAGGGCCATGACACACACACTCTCACTGACACACACACCTTAACTGCAACAGTCTTTCTGTTAGCAAACACCTCGTTGCAGGCCTGAGTTGTGGCTCGGGTGCGTTGGGACTAGGGATGGGTATCGTTTAGGTTTTATCCGATACTGGTGCCAAACCGGTACTTTTGAAATGGCGCTTGAACCGGTGCTTAAACAATGGAAAAAACACAAACTTTGTCCAAAAACCTCTCATGTTTAGCTGTTTTCCACTTTTTCTTTGGTCATTTTAGCCTTTTTGGCCAGGGTGAAGGGAGTATCTGCCATCAAACAAGAAGACAGCTGCATGTAGCTATGATGATGTTTGCTAGTTCACCTTACATGCATTAATGTAATAACGTGGTTAGCCTACTCAATGTAAATTACACACGAACAACATGAAGCTACTCACGCAGAGAAGAACGGCTGCTGCTGCATCATCATCCTCATCATTTCTGCTACACTGGCAGGGCTAGGGGCCAGGACGCTCCTCTTCGGGTTCTTGGGGGATGTTGCTAACTCCGGGTTGATAACAGGCACCACACCCGCAGTAGATGTGCTCGGTGTGAGGTCTCGCAGCAAGCTATCAAATACGGCGCATTTCTCGGCTTTTAAAAAACGCTATGCGTTGCCAGGTGTTTCATCGGATTCGAGGTGTTACCTCCTTTGCACAGTATCACAGTAGCACCTTAAAGCACTTGTTGCTGCTGAGTTTGCATCTTTTGCTGTGAAGTACAGCCAGACTTTTGACCGCTTCGCCTTGGGCATTTTAAATCTGTAGCTCTGCTCTAAAAGAACGTACGTACCTGGGCCCGCCCACTATCCTTGGAAAGGTAAAATGATTGGCTAGAATCCAAAGTGTCTGACATCTCAGGAAAATAAAGCACCGAAACGTGCGCTGCTTTTCGGTCTGGTTACTACCGTTTATGTCAGAACCGGTGCCACCCATCCCTAGTTGGGACCTAAAACAACATGGTAAATGGTCTGATTCTTATACATTCTTATACTCTCCCGGAGTACTCAAAGTACTGCATACAACATGCTACATTCACACAAGCACTTTCTCTAACCACATTCACACACATTCATACTCCGATGGATGCATCTGAGCAACTTGGGGTTAGTATCTTGCCCAAGGATACTTGGCATGCAGACTGGAGAAGCCAGGAATCGAACCACCAACCTTCCCATCAGTAGGCGCTCTGCTCTACCTCCTGAGCTACAGCCACCCATAATGACAACAATGACATACACACATGTTCGTTGTGTTTTGTGTTCAGGGGTCAGGCTAGCTGGGTCGACTCTGTGTTCTGGAAGAGTTGAAATCTACCACAGAAACTCGTGGAGAACAGTCTCTGATGATGGCTGGGACTTCACTGACGCTCAGGTAGTCTGTAATGAGCTGGACTATGGAACACCAGTTAATGTCACGCACTTTGGTGAAGGATCCGGAGAAATCTGGTTTGATAATGTGACGTGTTCAGGAAATGAAACATCTCTAACTGAGTGCAGAAGATCTGAGATAAAAAGCAGCAGACTCCATAAATATGCTGGTGTTATCTGTTCAGGTGAGTTACATTAAATATAGTTACTCTGTTATATACATGTTTGCAGAGTGATACTAACTTCTGTGAGATTATATCTACAGCGCTCCCTCGTTTATTGCGGGAGTTACGTTCTAAAAATAACCTGCGATAGGTGAAATCTGCGAAGTAGTCAACTTTATTTTTTACAATGATTATAGATGTTTTAAGGCTGTAAAACCCCTCACTACAACCTTTATACGCTTTTCTCAGACAGGCATGAACATTTTCACACTTTTCTCTCTTGTTTAAACTCTCAAAGTTCAAACCTTTGTAGAAAAACACGCCCAGTGTTATAGAATGAAAGCAAAGATCAAACCCTGCTTTCAGGTTCAGAACATGAAACAACTGAATTATGCTCTTTGACAAATTTTGGCTCGTTGCAAGCCCCTGTACAGACAACATGCAAATCTTGGCAAGAACCCAGAGTGAAAGCTGCGGGATTGCTGACTGCAGGCCAGCAGACCCTGAACTTCAAAAGGTAACAGACTGATGAGCAGTCAGTATGCAGCCTCCATTTCTGCAGTGGCTGTAACTGTGGTCATTGCCTTGAAGTGGTTTTCTAGGCACTCTCACTTGGTGTTTGTGTTGGCTCAGTGTCACTTACTGTTCCTGTTACAGCTCTTTAAATAAGCCGTTCCTATGCAGATGATCTGTTAGCTGTTGACTCGGGAGACTACCTGAAACAGTGCTTGCGCCACACTCTTTGCAGAGGTGGTGTGCAGCGGCACTCGTCTTGCATAATCCACCAGAACTATTACAAAGCCCAATGAGGTCCACACCAATGCACTCGAATGGGACCTCCATTAATGGTACTGGGCTCAATAACTTTTGTAATGGTCAGCTGGTTAACCAGCTGACACTTCGGGCATGACACGCACGTCTGCTCGGATGCACGGTCAATAAAATCGGGTCATTGTTCTCTCCAGAGTTTTGTTGCATCTCATATGCCCCTTCCTGGGGTTATAATGAGTCGTCTGGAAAATCATTTCCCAGCAGCTTCGCAGCACCAAGAATTCGGTTTGTGTTTCGTGGGTGTGAGTGTCATGACTCACTCAGTACAGCCTATCACTCTGTAATAGGAAATGCGGGTAAATCCGCACTTGTTTCTAGGCTGAGTGTAGGGTGTCATCATAAGACTGCTTCAGTGAAAAATCTTTTCGGCCCACCTCCAAAAGCAGACAATCCTGCCTCAGGTGTCCCGGCCGCCCATGCTTCCAACGCACTTGCCCTGGCATCTCTGCTGCTCTCTGTGGCTCTGAGGCGGTGTCAGGCGCTTCTGGGGTCTGGGCAGGAGACTGGGCCACAGATTAGTTGGGCTCCATGCTCGTGTCAGCTGGGGCAGGGAGCTTCTTCCACGGCACTGGGACAGGCAGCCGGGGACCGGTAGGCTGGCCGCCCCGCTCCACTTCCTCCATCCCAGCAGCCAGGTTGTCCTCGGCTAAGGTGACTTCTGGCTCCAGGCTCACTGGCCAGTGGCACACTGCGCGGTATGCCCGGGGAGCACCTCCACAAACTGCTCCAGCATGATCTGTGCGAGCATGTGGGCCTCCTCCTCCAATGTCCCGGCTGTAGCCATCTCGCGGCTGCATCTTGCAACTTACATGCCCAGGCGAACAGCCACTCCCCTCTGGTCATCCGACTGGCCCAAAACCGTCGCCAGTGGTTGTCGGGAGAGAGGCCCAGATGATCCAGCACCACGGCCCTTGCCAGTCGCTTCCATACCTCCGTCTGCCACTCGACTTGGTCCCGCAATGTAGCCAGCTGCTCATCGTGAGCTCCATGGCAATAATGAATAAATGTGTGGAAACACTGGTGTTCATTCTTGTGTTGTTTCTTTTGTACCCAGTCCCTCTGCAGCAGCCCAGCATCTCCCCGACATCCCCTAATGGAGGACTGGTCTGGGGTCCTGAAGGTGCAGAGATCACCAAGGGCTCCAGCTTCGTCTTCAGCTGCTCCATTAACTCCAGATATACTCCAGGACGTTTCAGGCTCTTCTTCTCTGGCGTGAACCTCACAGAGCCTGCAGTCAACCACTCAGCCAGCTTTAGTTTCCCTGCAGCTGAGTATGAACATCAGGGCAACTACAGCTGTGTGTATGAGTTACTGCTGCCATCAAGGACATTCACTTCTCCTGAGTCAGCACCAATTCATCTCATCATCACATGTGAGTAGAGCACAGGACTCAAATCCAGCAATGGGGTAGTTTATGGCAGGGATAGCTCCGTAGGTAGAGTGATCGCTCCCATGATCGGAAGGTCCAGGGAACACCTACCCTGAGGTACCCTTGAGCAAGGTACCGTCTCTACACACTCTCCCTGGGCACTGGAGTGGTAGCTGCCCACAGCTTCACTGAGTGAATGGGTTAAATTCAGAGGAGTACAAAATTTCCCACATGTGGGACTATAAGGGGTTAAAAATAAAATAAAAAATATGAGCAGTAAATAATAATGACACATTGGCCACTCATCTGACTGCAAAAGCAAAACAAACACTTGTTAAGCAGCATCGGCCGTGCTGTAGACGATGAAGAAAGTTTTGAATTTAAAAATAAGTGACATTCAGAGAATCCATCATATCATAGCTATAGTTGGACTCTTCAGTCTGACTACTCACCAAGTAGTGATGTGCGATACCACTGATTTCCTTTCCGATCCGATACCAAGTAAAATTCAGGGTGGTATCGACGATACTGATCCGATACTTTGTACAAAAACTTATTTTATTTATTGTATCTCAAATTACAGCTTCATAATGACCCCAGAACATCATAATAATAATAAATAATAATGGATTGCATTTATATAGCACTTTTCGGGGCCCTCAAAGCGCTTTACAATTCCACGAGTCATTCACTCTCACATTCACACACTGGTGGAGGCAGCTACAGTTGTAGCCACAGCTATATTTGAGGATCGATCCGCACATCACTATGACCAAGCAACAGAAAGTGAAAGAAGTTGCTTTCAGAGCGAAATCTGCTCCAATATAGCCAAACTGACTGTGTTTAATTTGTCAGATTTGAAATGAATTCGGCCCAAGAAAGATGTCTTTTTTTCCTCTCTTTAGACCTAAAGAATCAGTTTTAAGAGTTTTAATCATTTGTGTTTTCAAATGTATAAATAGGCTTGCCCCAGAGTATCTTAATAGCCATCTTTCAGCTATTTATTAATAAGCGACTTTATATGTGTATGTGTATATATATATATATATATATATATATATATATATATATATATATATATATATATATATATATATATGGCACTATGTTAAAGACGGAGACATGAAAATAGTAGCCCCCCATTTTATTTGATGCTCAGAGACATTTTCTTTTAGTAAGGCCACCGTAATGTCAGTTTTACTGTTGTATAAGTTCCACCAGCAGAGGGCGCTCGGTCCTGTACGCATCGGTACCTGACGCTACACTAGAAGAAGTAGTGTCAGTGGCCCACGCGCCGAAAGAACTGATTAATCAGACATTTTTCTGTCTTTACAGTTTTCTGTAAAAATAAATATGTTGCACGGGAGATGAGTTGGCCCATCATTTCAGCAGTATAACATATTTATTGTACTATTCTTAGTTAGCGTATTGTCTGTCTTGTTAATGTTTTTTTATAATGGAGCACTGTAACAAAATAATTTCCCCCAGGGATCAATAAAGTATTCTGATTCTGATTCTAATAGATACATCCACTGGCGTGCACAGATAGAGACGAGGTGGTGCTGAAGCACTTGCCCTTTTGCCCTCAGTCCAAAAAAGTGCCCTTTTGAAAGACGTGATTTTTTTTTTTTTAAAGCTGCGCGATTTAAAAAGGTGTGAAAATAATGGCTTGATTTGTGCCCCTTCTTCAAAGACACCCGAACCCTGTCGCTTTTTCACTGTCACCGTGTCACGTGAACACGCTTGCAGTTCATTTGTTGTGAGGCGTGTAGCAGCGGCATGACACAGGACTACTTGGAGTAGGCATAGTAGGCTGACTATAGCGACTGGGAGCCACGGCGGACAACACGGCAGCTCTTTCCCTTCCCAACCAGTCAGGTAACCCATGAATCGAGTGAAATTATTCTGTTTGCCCTCTAAGACCAACCTGCAATTGTTTTGTTGTGAAGTAGCCTGTCAGAAACTGCACATGACAAACTTTGCCAGCTTACCCCTCCATCCATCCATATGGATAAACAAAAAAACGACACATTTAAAATGTAACCTAAACCATTTAGGCAACCCCACTCTCCATCAATTCCGACCTTTTTGCATACACTATTGAAAATATCACGTTATGCTATAGGCTAAGGCTACATGCCGTTAGGCAGAGGGCTCTTTTGAGCCCATTTTTCGTTACAAATTTTAGGATGATCTCACGGAAATCTGTGAATAAATACAAAGTTTTCAAACTGAAGTCAGTGACGGGAAGACATCACACTTTTTAGAGATGGAACTGCAGAAAAACCTAAAACCTTGACATGATTATGAATAATAGAATTATGGACGTTTCTCCGTTTTTGTGGATTAGCCTTTCCATAACTAACGTCAACTACTGTCCTACTTTGGTAAGATTGAAATTAATGTCTTTGACTGTCTTTAGTAGGTGTCTCCTGTGAGAAAGTTAGAACACCGTCCAACTGTCTAAAGATGCAGTCTTTAGCCTAACTGGTTGTTACTGACTCAGCGATGCTCGCAGACATTTACGCACTGTGTTGTGACCTGATTGTGACAGAACAGTGACGTTGTTATTGGTAGTTTGAAGGGTACGGTGTTGGGGGTGGTGCATGTTAAAAGTTTTGAGAAGCACTGGTTAGACATGTTAATTTTTTTTGGTGTAACATATTGGCAACATTAACACATTAATTTGCTAAAGGAAAAATAGGCAGTTCCCAATTGCCTGTGAAAACGACCATTCTGCCCTGTTCTTGTAATGACCACAGTCAGTCTTATTCGTTCTCATACATTTTGGTCTATTTATTTACTAATTTCAGCAAGCATAATGCCTAGGAAAGAGAGGCTGAGAAAGGAGAAAATAAAAGTCAAATTGCATTTAACCTGTGCGATTTTTTTATTATACAAAGAAAAGGTTTTCCACATATGCAAAAAGTGCCCTTTTTTCCCCCTGGAGCACTTGCCCCCCAAAATGTCTGTGCACGCCACTGGATACATCCATAGACAAGATAGTTATCGTATTACTTGGAGCATTGCGAACAGTATCCACAAAACATATCACAGATCTAAATTTGGACAGTCAGCATTTTCCACAAAGGTTTGCCAATGGTTGAAGATTAGCGATAGCTATAAACTTATGTGCATTACATCAGCTTCATGTTTTGTACTTAAACTATGTTAAACTATACTGCCCCTTTAAATAAATAACGAAAATATAGCCACAAAGATATGAACAGGTCTCAACTGAGAAAATTAATCGAAAAGGCAAGTTTGCCAAACTTCTTAGGGCTCTAAACAGCTTGAAAATATAAAAGATGAAAAAGACCTTACTGTACATATAAGTCAATCTTCTGCTGATTAGAAGTCTTAAAGCAGGGGTCCCCAATCCCAGTACACGAGGGCCGGTGTCCTGCAGGTTTTAGATCTCACTCTGGGTCAACACACCTGAATCGCATGATTACTTCATTACCAGGCCTCTGGAGAACTTCAAGACATTTTGAGGAGGTCATTTATCCATTTAAATCAGCTGTGATGGATCAAGGACATCTAAAACCTGCAGGGACACCGTTGTGTTTTCAGTGGGTCAGACAGACCCTGGAACTCCAGAAAGAGAAAGACTCCCAACATGATTGTAACGTGACCAACAGAGAAAAGGAGTTGTTGTGCCATGAATTTGAGGAAATGCAAAGAGAGCTTGAAGAGGTCAAGAAAAATCTGTATGATTTACAGGAAGCCTTGACAACAGAAGACATGGCGTTGCAAACCCAAGCTCAGACTCCCAAAGTTTCACAGGAAGAACATAACAGTCTGATAAACAACTACGATGTCCAAGTTGACATACTCAAACAACAAAATATGGCCTTAGAAAATAAGGTTAGTGACCTTACCAAAAAGATGTGGAATGGACGGGAAGCGATGAGACAAATGGAAAAGAACTTTCAAGAACAAAGGAAGCTACTCGAAAATCTCCGAGGAGAATTCGAGGAAATTTAGCACAACTAGGACTTTGGCCCTCCCTATTAAACCTGGTTAACGCAGGTTCAATAGGGCTATAACTCAGACAATGGAAGTTCATTTGATTTAATTGGCCCAAAATGAGTGACTGCACCCAGACACTCAGTAGCAAAAAAATCCCAGAGATTCAAGAGAGAAAACCGTTTCTGCATAGACTCCTATAGTACTGCAAGTCGTGTCATCACTTGGTGTCCTGCATAGAGTGCAGGTTTAAGGTATCTACGTATCTTTCAGAATTAGAAGCTATGCTGCGTCAGGGGTTATAACAGCTGTGCCCCCCCCCCAACCGGTCGAGGCAGATGGCCGCCCCTCACTGAGCCTGGTTCTGCCGAAAGTTTCTTCCTGTTAAAAGGGAGTTTTTCTTTCCCACCGTCACCAATGGCCTTGATGACTGATAACCTTCACAGACACTGTCATCAAGGGTTTGCTCACAGGGGATCATCTGATTGTTGGGGGGTTTTCTCTCTTATATTGTATGGTCTTTACCTTACAATATAAACAGCCGAGAAGCGGCTATTTTTGCCATCCGGTGCTTTAGAAATACATCTTAGCTGAACTGAACTCCATAACATCTGGACTGAAATGCCTACACACAACGGTAGGCATTTCAATCAAGAGCTCTGTCCAAAACGTTCAATGACAAGCATCAGCACCAGGATTGTTTTTTAGCTCACCAACAGTTTTTTATTGTAACTGCAACTTTGTAAGACTGGGTTGGGAGATGTTCTTGTGGTGAGCTTTTATTCACATAATTGGTTTCTTTAATAGTGAAATAAAATCAATTTGTATAACTGGAAACAGCGTTCTCATGTGTGATTATCACATTGTATTCTTTAAACCATGTAACAGAATATATAATATATATAATTTACTCATAGTAATATTAATATCTAATGTGATTGAGTTTCCTCATCTCTACTTATGTGCTGATGTGTTCACTGAGGCCATTGTATGGTCCATTTTGGCTGCATTTCCATGTTTTAAACATGAAATTTGCTTATTTAAAGGGTGTCTCATGTATCTCTTATGCAGAAATATGTGTTGCCTAGCTGGACAAATGTAGCACAGGTCTACTATTATTGGCCTAATGTATTTTAACAATCATTTCAGCATCCAGATAATCTCTTTCATACTCCCTTAGATGAATTTAGCCTGGTTGTCATGAAATAGGCATTTGAAACAATAACTACCAGTATCTTCGAATGTGTGTGATTTCACTAATCCTACACATTCTTTGCAAGACAACTGGGTGCTTTTATGTAAAGAATGATCTGAGAACACTGAGGCTAATGAAGTAACAAGAGAAACATAGTAAGTAGTCTTTCAGTTTGCATGATCAATTTGGATTATTGTTCATTTTCATTTACCATGTCAACATGTTTTAGAGCAACGTTTTCTGATTTTGAGCTCTTTTAGGTGTAAGTCATCGTCAGTGATTACCCTAAGCCCAAAGCAACACCAAACATGGGCAACCAAAATGCATCATTTTGTTAGCATGTAATTGTTCTCCCAATTCTTAGAAATCAGGAAACAACAAAAACAACAATTTTAACTTACAGACATGAAACACTCCCCCACCCTGGAAAAAAGTCCATTTTGCCTTTTACAAAAATATAAGGTTAGTGTAATGTTAGATTTTGCATTAATACCTATGACTGAGACCTCAAAGGTAATTCCTCGACTGCTTCAGTAACAGCCTGGTTGATTTTAACAAGTTAAGTAAATTTGCGGTCAATTTAGACTCAATTCAAAATCTCCTACTTGGGACGAACACTAAATGTAAATAGCTGACTTTCTAAATAAACCTATCCATCTTTGCAAGGTCCATTTTTGCTTTCACTAAATTCCAAATGTTTAGCCATAATTAGCTTAGCTGTCCTACTCTTGTTACTGCTCTTTCCTACTGCTGTTACAATCAAATGAACATCTCTGCAAAGATAAATTAGCTGAGACCTTAGGTTGATGGTAGTTACTAGCAAACACAGAAACTTACATACACTATATAGTACAGTTCTATGATACATCACCAAATAGAACAATTTGTGGCAATGCAGACAAGCAGAGAAACATGCACAACATTGCTTCAGTCTCATAGCTACATGCAGCACAGTCAGTCCACCAAATCATCAAGCACTTAAAGTACCATTACTCATTAAAGACAGAAGGAAAATCACACTGCAACTCGATACACCTGG
Organism: Rhamphochromis sp. 'chilingali'; assembly: GCF_963969265.1. NCBI lineage: Eukaryota > Metazoa > Chordata > Actinopteri > Cichliformes > Cichlidae > Rhamphochromis > Rhamphochromis sp. 'chilingali'. The sequence continues at coordinate 38,391,073 of NC_137936.1, forward strand.
ACAAGAAGCAAACTGGTAAGAGGGCTGATTTTACATTGACAGTTTACATTCAGGACTACGCTGCTATTGCCTTTCTTTGTTGTAACTTTTTAAAATTTCTCTTCCCATTCAAATGAATGGCAAAATCTTCAAATCTCTTCAAACCTACCCTACTTTGAAACTTAACTACTTCAGAGTATGCAATAAGGTTGATTGTGTTCATCTGGACGTTGTGTTTTCAGTGGGAGAAACGCTACGTCATTCATCCAAGTGACTTCTTCACTTTTAGTCTCATTCACATTGCATTTTTGCTCGCAAATAATTTTCTAGTTCATGTTAGTATGTTATGTTTACAATGTCTTCTTTTTAACAGTGGACCGCTTTCAGGATTTTGCTCCACCCAGCGGACATTGAATCTACTGCCTTTAGATGCTGCTTTCCACTTGAGCTAAAAGAATGTCAGCAAGGAAAATGGCATCCTCTGCTCTCCCTTTGTCTTGCTGAGCAGCCAGTTCAACTATACTACATTAGGAAGATTAAGAAAAAAATAAAAGATAATTGTTGTAGGGAGACCTAAGGCACTTCCATGCTCACAAATATCACTGAGTATTTCTGACAGTGAGGTGAAGACAATACTTACTTGGAATCAGCAAGTTTTCAAAAAGTGTGTGTTTGATAGAAAGAGAGGCAGAGGGTGTGTGTGTGTGTGTGTGTGTGTGTTAAAAGAGGATCTTATAACAGCAGTTTGTGTTTATATGAAGGAGGAACAGGTGGAAGTAAAAAGGACAAAGTGCTGATCAGGAGCTGTTTGAGCAAAACACAAGAAATCATGTTTTTATTTAAAGAACAGATTTATTTGTCTTGCAGCAGCTTTTATGAATGCTAAACTGTAACAGAATCCTTTTTGATTTATTTACTTGTTGCAGGAATATATGGTGTGTGTGTGTGTGTGTGTGTGTGTGTGTGTGTGTGTGTGTGTGTGTGTGTGTGTGTGTGTGTGTGTGTGTGTGTGTGTGTGTGTGTGTGTGAGTGAAACTCTGCCTTAACAGACTGGAGAGAAAAATCTATGCAGTGCAGACCATCGTCACACATGGAGTCAACCTTTCATTACTTCACATTTTTCATGCATGCATCACGTTACAGCTGTTACATCCTGTCCGTCGGTCGAGCTGGTTGGATGACAGAGGAACATGCAAAAACCGCCTGTTTCCAGAGAAGTGCAGTTCACCGAAACAAAACAGCATCACATTTCCTAGTTCACTGTGGGCATGTCACGTTTAAACATGCGCAGGCCCGTTGCAAGAATTAATGCAGGGCGCCGCCCAATAAACACAGAAGGCATGAGTCCAGAGAAGATTTATACCTGTACAGGTTCTGATCAGAGTCCACCTCCAGTCCTCATCCTTCCAAAACCACAAACAAAAACCACAAATATCTTAAATATCTGACCAACATGTGGACGGCCGAATGAAAGCTGCTGAAACATGATTCTGTTACTGTTACATTCAGACAGCAGCCCGACGCTGTCATTATCAAAGTCATTATTTAAACTCAGCTGAATAAAATCAAGGATGATTTTGAGGTAATGAAGAACTCAAGCTCCACGTGCCCCAGACTCCCGGACCCCCAACAATCCTGGAAGGAAGAGGCACCCACCCCAAACCAGAGAGCCAGGTGAAGGGACAGGACAGCCCGCAAGGAGGACCGCAGGACACAGGCCAGCACAACTCACAGAGAGAAGGAGACTTCCAGTCTTTCTAATGGACCAGTAAAGGCTGCATTTAATTCATTAGCTCATTGCTGTTTGCTGCATGCTGGAGTTTTGGACACTAGAGGGCGCCAGAAAAGCACTGCATTTAATATTCATAAATTCATTGAGTGATGTGCAGAAGTCTGAGTAAAATCAAACTCTAAATAAAGCGAACAAAGCAACATTTAGTCAGCCTGTGATGTAGAGTTGAGATGTTTTACAGCTGACTGCAGGATGAAAGATGGAATAATCTTCAGCATTTAAGAACAGACGCTAAAAAAGCTGACACAGCTCTTTGTTCTAACAGAAACATCAAGAATGAAAACTAACTGTAAAAATGAAAAGACAAAGTTTAGAAAAGGTTTTATTTTTAAGTTGAGACAATGTTTCATGTTTTTTCATGAGCATGAAGGGACGAGTTGCCCCACAAGAAAGTTCATTCATTCATTTCACCAACAAAAAGGAGAAAACTAATGTTTAAAAGTCCTGAGCATCAAGCCTCCACAGAGTGGAAGCGAAAGTATCAGCACAGACTAAATAACAGTAAAAAACAGGGACGTCGCTCATCCTTGGACCACATCAAGCTTGCATGTGGAGCTCTGAGCGTCTGTTTCTCTGTAAAGAGATAAAACTGGAGCTGATGTGATTCTGGACGACATCTGTGGAAACACAAAGATCTCTGGCACAACTTCACTTATTACTCAAGGTGCATGGAGGAGAGCGATAGCCTAAAGAAGGTGAAGCTCGAGCAGCATCGTGGGAACAAGAACGACTGAATTACTCAATCGACATGTTTCTGCTCGTTGCCTTCATCAGAAAAACACTGGGCAGAGGATGGGAGGTGGGAGGGGCAATGATGATGATGAGGAGGAAGCCTCTAACACGTGCTTTGAAAAGAAGGTTGTACATTACACAGCAGAGGTACATTTTGCACATTCAACATAGACCCAGACACGTCTATAAACAGCACAACGTTCATGTTTTCAAATTGTTTGTTTGTTTGTTTGTTTGATTTGAGATGGGACGACCTGTGAAACGATCTTCTGTGTGACTAATGACCGAGACCGTCTGACTGCAGACATGAAACATACAATGATAATAATAATGAGAGCAGTAGTTCTGGGAGCACAAACACTAAAAACATTCACAGACGTCCTGTAACAGGACCGAACAGAATTAAAACCAGCTGCACTTTCGCGTGCTTCACAGTTCACTTCCTGATAACAACATGTCAAATGCAGTGTCTGTTTTCACATTTCATGATCATCATAGAAACACTGCTTCTCAATGCAATTAAAAAAGATGGCATAAATTAAAGCAAGAGTATTTCCTTCCCTGTAATAAGCTGGATCAACATAAAGACAAAGGAAACGTAGGATTTCAGTATTTCAGTTCACTGAGGTATGAATCTGTTTTCCTCAGTAACTTTGTTCTGGAGCCTGGAGTCTGCTGTAAATCAGCCTCACAGAAACATCGTGTCTCTGGTTTCACTGAGAAGCTGCAAACAGGAAATAAAAGTACTTATTACATAAAGTCTGCTTTTAAAATCACACATACACATGAAGAATGTTGGTCCTGTGAAGATGAGAATTTTTATTTTATTTTATTTTTATTTTTATTTATTTTATTAAACAACAAAACACAATAAATTCTGTCGGTCAGAATAAAAACATGTTATCATGTGTCACGGACCCGGTTCCGGGGACTCGGGGTTCGTGAACAGTGTGGACCTTTATTGTTATTAGTGTATTGGATGTATGTTTGCTGCACTGTGCTCTTGTGTTCCATGCTGGTGTGTGTGTGTGTGTGTGAGGCTGGAGGATGAAGGACAGCCACCTGCAGGCCTGATGGGTGTGGCCCTGCCAGCTGCTGGTCACGCCTAGCTTACCACACACCTGCTTCTGATCAGGATCGTCGGGGGAGCTACTTAACAGAGCGATGGAGCTTCCTCCGGCGCAGGATCGTTGAGTTAGACTCCATGTCAGTGTTTCTAGCGTTGTTAAAGTGTATGCCTGCCGGAGTTGGTGCCATAACGGCTGTGTCTGTGTTTTTCCCCAGGAGGACAGCGGAACACAGGACTGCAAGACACACGGGGTGTGTGAAGGCACAGGGGCAGAGAGCACGGGATACCAGCACTTGGGAGAAGACACGTCACGGGAGTCGAGGGAGCACTTTTGGAGATTTAATGTGTGGTGTACATTTACCTCACTGTAAATAAACCCACTGTTCATTCCATTAAGTCTGCGTTTTGGGTCCTTTCTCCTACATCCCCCACGGTCTGCCCTCCAGACCGTGACAATCATGAGTACATCTGTACTTCAAACAGGAACTCTGCACACTGTCCCCTCACCGTCCCCTCACTGTTCCCTAACCATTCCCTAACTGTTCCCTCACCGTTCCCTCACTGTTCCCTAACCATTCCCTAACTGTTCCCTCACCATTCCCTCATTGTTCCCTCATCTGATACTTTTTGGACATTAAAAAACAAAATAAACAAACTCAGTGTGACTTTTGTTTGACAGCTTGAGGTCAGCTTTTCTTTCTCTGGTCATTTATTCATTCATGTCTCTATTATTTGTTACTGCATCATTCTTGACGAGGTCCACAGGTGTGAATATGTTCAAACGTACCTTTAAAGGCGAGTTACGCTGTAGTGTAGATGAAACACACACAGAGAGACAAAACGACGAGCGCAGAAAGAATCCCAGAAACAAATGAAACTATGAGCACGGTGTCTCCACGGCAGGACTCAAACAGCTGGGCTGAAACACACGACACAATCCAGCTGTTACACTAAAGGTCAGGTTTAGTTTCAACCCACAGAAATAAGATCAGCGTCTGTGATCAATGAAAAAATACAAACACGTCTGTGAAAACGTTTTTTTTCCTTCCTGATGTTTTATTTTATAAGCCGAGTAAACAGAAAATAAGATTTTTTAAGTGATGTTTTTATTTATTAAAGGAACAAAAACGTCCTACCCTGACCTTTAACCTGTGTGAAAACAGGTGCTTGTATTTCCCTCTGCAGCGCTCAGGCGTCTGTGATAACTGATGAACAGTGCGTCACATCAGTGTGGAGGATTTTCTGGTCTGTTCTCCTAAACTGACACAAGCTGCCTGTTGTTCTGGGTTCTTTACTGACCTCCTGGATGAGCCACCGATGTGCTCTCAGTGTAACTTTGTAAGGTCGGTGACTCCTGCTTCACCACTTTTCCAACTCCTGTTAATTGGTAGATAATGACTCTCTGTGTGAGCCATAAAGCCTTAAACACGAGTTTGTACCCAAACATCACCGATAGATGTCACTGACTTGTCTCAGCTTCTCTTTCATGATGCGCTGCTTTGTCAGATTTTGGTCTAATTCACTTTTTCAGAAAAGTTTTTTGTCTTTTTTTATTCATTTCTGGTTTTCAGCTCTGGCAGCATTAATGCTTAAAATAGGAAAATTAAACTCAGCTTTCCAAAAGATTTGCCTAATCACAGTGTGTGTCTGTGTTTGGATAAATAATCTAAAAACTGCCTTTTGTATTACTTTGTTATTTATATTTGTTTGATGATCTGAAACATCTAAATGTGACAAATATGCAAAAAACAATGAAATCAGGAAGGAAGAGAAATACTTTTTCACAGCATTGTTTAAAACATACAAACATCAGCATCACAGACTGAAACATGATGAGCGGGAATCAAACCTGGAACAAAGATCTCGTCAGCAGCTCGGTGGCTGAGCTCCTCCTGCGTGGCTGCACAGAGGAAGTGGTTTGTGTTTGTCCTGGTCACCGTGGTGAGGAGGGTGATGTCATAGCGGCCGTCTCTGTGTGACACCTGTGGCTCCTCAGCAGGAAGGATGTTCCCATCGCTGTCCCTCCACTCTACTCTCAGCTTTGGAGAAGCACCTCTGACCTCACACTTCAGCTGCACCCCGACCTCGCTGATGTTCAGGATCCCAACAAACGGCTTCGGAGCTGCACCTGTGAACACAGCAGGAGAAAGTGGACACTCCATACTGTTCAAGGTTGGAATAACTTCTTAGGATGATTGCAGAAATGAAAGACTCACCAACAACCAGGGTGACGTTAAATGTTTCTCTGTCCGGCTGATGAAATGGAAAATCACAGGTGTAGTCTCCACTGTCGGCCACCTTGGTGTTTCTGATGATGATGGAGGCGTTACCAAACTTCAGCTGGTCTGAAAAGTGTGACACGCGTCCTCTGAAGTGCTCGTCTTGACCTGAACGTCTGTTATTATGATGGAGGCCGGCGTCGTACACAAACACCTCCCGCTCATCGTCTTTCTTCCAGTGAAAGCGCGTTCGTACGAGGCTCTCCTGGGAGCTGAGCGAGCACGGCAAGATGATGTAGTTTCCTTCAGATACAGCCACCACGACGGTTCCTCGCCCTGAAGAATGAAACATATTTAAATCATTATGTTTAAACACAGAACAAATGCAGATCATTCAGAGATAAGTATTAAAACATCACATTCCTCCAGCACATCACACACACTCATATTGTTCCTGCACAGGCTTCACTGCTGAAGACATCTGCTAGTGTGTTGATCCACTCGTCTGAGTCTCACAGCTCATCACAACAGTTTGTTTTTTCAGTCAAAACCATCTTTTGCAAACCAAATGTGTCACCTTGATGATGAGTTTGTGCCTGTGTCTTAACTGTTTGGAAAATTTGGACTTTGCTGTCATGCAGCAGGCAAGTCAATCAAGAAAAACTATAAATTCAATAAAAAATTGTCAACATGAATTCTTTCGATGCTTTGTTTATTGCTCGGATCTGTAACGAGTGTTTAATCCGTATTTGTGACTAAAAAACAGACCTGCAAACATATTTTTGGGCAGCTTGTCAGAAAAAGGTCTGACAACATCAAAGCCAAACAGCCTCCACTTATAAACAGAAACACTGATAAGCAGTAGCAGTGATGATGAGGCTGCGATAATTTAACGTGGAATTTACACACAGTGAAGACTGAGACGAAGAGCTCAGGCTGATTTAAAGATACAAATCTGTTCTGTGATCAACATTAAAACCTTTAAAGTCCTTCATCAAAGCTCCTGATCATCAAACTCTAACATGCAGAAAAGCAAACTTTGTAGCTGCTCCATCCTCCGATGTTTGTTTTACACACATGCAGATGACCTGTTCCCTCAGTCTTTGAGACGTTTAAATGATGCAGCTCGCCGACAGCAGCCGTCCTGTTTTACATGGAGAACAGGGGCGAGTCTAAAGGGGGCCATGAGGTGCACTAGACTATATTTGTCTTTCATACCATTTTTTAGATTAAAAGTGAAATTAGTTAAAATATTTTATTGATCAAACTGCGTGAATATTTGAAAATATAAAATAAAAGTTTGGTTTTAAAAGCCAGTAAAAATGTAGACAGACGACTCTGAGACACTGAGCCGAGGGTGGTTAAAGTGGATACTGAAATATTATTATAAATTAATAGTACTTGACTCCAATTAATGTCAGCAAGCTTTCTAAGAAGAGTCAAGCTACATTTTTTATGCCTTAGTTCAGATTGAAGATATATTATTTTATTTGACTTTGACCTTTGACTGTACCTGAGATCATTTATATATTTTTTCATTTAAGAAAATGTTTTCTATTTTATATTAATACACAGATGTTGTATGCAGTTAAACTATAAACATTTCTTCATTTCTAAACTGGAAACCAACGAGCAGTTTGTTCTGAATCTGTGACACAAAGAATGAATCAAACTCTGAAAAGCAAAAATGGGTGCTACCCAACACATGCCAGGTGTACCTAATAAAGTGGTAGGTGAACATATATATAGCATATAGCATATGCTCGTGTGTAATTGCAGTGCCATGTCAGGCACCTGTGACACAAGACTGAGAGTCTGTGTTTCTATTTTTGCAGCTGCACCTCTTCTGAGAACGTGTCAGCAGCACTTTAATAATGTCTCTCTATTAAGCATCATTAAGTATCATTAAGTTATTAGTAAGCTATTAGAAAGTGCTTAATTCATCATTCACCAATTCACAGAGGTGTGGACTCGAGTCACATGACTTGGACTCGAGTCAGACTCGAGTCATTAATTTTATGACTTTAGACTTGACTTGAAAAAATGTTCTAAGACTGTGACTTGGACTTTTACACCAGTGACCTGGGACTTGAATTGGACTTGAACCGGTTTACTTGAAAAGACTTGATATTTCACCCCCATCTCTAAAATTTAACACACATAGTATATAGAAAATGTGCACCATCAATTCAATTCATTCATTCATTTATTCCAACCACACTCCGTACATATGTGTGCATGAGTGTAGCACAGCCAATCAAATGAACCAGATTTTTTTTTAAGAAGAAAAAAAAACGCTCAAAAATGCTGCAAGGAGTTATTTTTTTCAGGTACATAAACTATGAAGTAGTCAACAAAAAAATGAAATGCAATATGCAAAACATGCAAGCAGAGAATCCCAGACAGAGATGGAACAACTTCAACTTTGTCCGACAGCTGAAGTTGCATAAAGTAAGTAGGTTCTCTTTTGCTACGATTGGATAGCTGACTTCATCTAACTAGCAAATGTTGTCCAGGCTACGTTGATGGTACTGTCTGGTTTTAATGTGTATAATTTTTTTGTCATGCTATTTTAAAGCCGGTCCTACAAGCGCATCCAAGAATAACATGCAGCTTATCTCAGAACTGTCGGTGAAAATTATTCTTGGAGCTAAGTTTAATTGAGCTGCATTTTATAGAGGTGCAATTTCACAATTTGTGTATATTTTCTAAGTTCACTATTTTGTCATGTGTTGAGAAAAACAGATTTAAAAATCACATGGTCTAATATTTACATTTACATATAACTGCGACTTTTTTTTTGTTGTTTTTGTTTTTTAAAGACTCGAAAGGACTTGAAATTCAAAGTTTCAGACTTGAGACTTTACTCGGACGTTTACACCAGTGACTTGAGACTCGACTCTGACTTGAGGATAAAGACTTGAGACTTACTTGAGACTTGCAAAACAATGACTTGGTCCCACCTCTGCCAATTCATCTATAAATCACTCCTCCTCCTTAATATGTCGCCTCTAATTACAGATGTGATTATTCATCTGTGGTAATGATCATAGTCAGAAAACAATCTGTATTCATAATGACATGCTACAGAGGAGTATGCCGTATAAACAATGAATGACCTTAATGATGCTTAATAGTGTGACATTATTATAAACGTGTTCATGTTGCTTTGTCCTGAGAGGCAGTTTCAGCGTCACACTGATGTGATTTGACTGGAAGCACAAATGTGATGCTGGTAAGTATTCAGGAACGTGATGGATCAGGATCTGTTTCTAATGAGAAGTTCATTCAATTCAATTTTATTTATATAAAATCACAACAACAGCCGCCTCAAGGTGCAGTGACGTGTGTGGAAACAATGAGAAAGGCTAACGTGATTTGAGAATTGAGTGAGAGCTGAACAATGCACTTAATAAAGTGTCCAGTGAGTCACTTTATTAGGTACATTATATACTTGAGATTAAAGTTTGAATTCTTTTCTTATACTTGTTTAAACCCACCGATCTTAACAGAAGAACATGAAATGAATGTAAATAATCCCGTCACATCTTTGGGAACGATCACAGAATCAAGTCCTTAAAGAAAACTTTCATCATAAAACAAATGTTAGAACAAACGTCTGACGTTATACACAAACCAAATCTCAAAAACAAAAAGAGAGCTCATAGATTATGTCCGGTGTCTTTGACTGTAGGTGAGTTTTTTCACTTGGTCAGTTCACATCTGGAGCAGCTGGATCCACAAACTGCTGTGAGAGCAGGCAGTTCACAGCACGCCATCACATTTTAATTACATGAATGGGAAACAATAGTCTGGATTCAAGGTATTGAAGACATGTACAGCTGGTATAAATTATAAAGGAGGTCAGAGCACAGAATCAGGGAGACTCTGTGAGAAATGATCAGAGTTATTGAGGATTTCCTACCGTTTTCATGTCCTGCTGTTACTGCAAACATCATCAGAGGAAAGACGCACAAAGATAAAAGCTCCGCTAAAAACATGATGCTGAATAAAGTCAGTTCGTCCCCGTGATCCGAACGGCAGCAGCTGGTTAGGAGGTGAAATCTCTGCAGTTAAAGCACCAAATAAAGTCGGAGCAGTTCCTGCAAACCGGAGACCAAAACCTGAGACCTGGGAAGGCTCGCACACCGAGATGGTCGGACACAGACTGCAGCAGGAACCAACAAGTCTTCACTGTCAGTGTGTGTGTCAGTGTGTGTGTGTCAGTGTGTGTGTGTGCGCGCGCATGCGTGTGTGTGTGTGTGTGTGTGTGTGTGTGTGTGTGTGTGTGTGTGTGTGTGTGTGTGTGTGTGTGTGTGTGTTTGTGTGTGTGTGAGAGACACCTAACTCTGGAAGTAGAAACAGCAGACTCACTCAGCAAGTATTCACATGCACATTAAAACTTTCATCACTTTAAATTTTTCTGTGAAATCGCAGCTCTCAGGAACACGATTGTATCCTTTTCTGATGAACAGGTTCAACTTTCAAAGACCTGCATTCACTGATAAAACAAAGCAGCTGCGCCACATTTCCCAGAAGTTCGTAGTGGGAGTGGCGGCTTTAAGCGTGCGCGGTCCTGCTTCAGGAGCTGTGGGCTCACGGCCATAAGCAGAGAAATCACAATGAGCGCAAACACAGACACACACAGAGAGGCAGGATCAGTTTATCTACACAACAGCCTACAGCCTGAACGACTGTCTGTCCAAACTACATCTGCTGATGTTTGGTGGTTGAAGCAGGAGAGACAGCAGTGATGGAGCTGCCAACCAGTCCTGGCTGCTGTAAAGAGTGTGCGTCATCATATTTATAACTTACAACATAACAGGGGACCAGATACCAACAAAGTAAACGTGAAGCAAACACTGTGGTTGTGAAGCTCAACTTCTTTTCTCTTGCTCCTCATGAAGCTCTTTAATGACTCACAGCTTTATTCCACCTTGATTTTTATTTTACCCACAGTTAGATTCATTAGCCTCCAGGGTGGGTCTCATACGCTCAGGAACCCCTCCGTGGGGAGATCTCCTCTAGGGGTTAAAAACCTGGGACTCGGGATAAAATGAAACAGCTTGATGAACCCAAAGGAGTCCAGTGCCCTTCATTTCAAACTCGTGACCTGACCTGAGCATACACAGACAGTCAGAGCTGTTATAACCCAGATAAGCTCAGGATAAAGGATGGACGTCAGTGTTCGCTGATTAGGAAAACCCAGAAAAAAGGCCAGTGAACGCACCCTTTTGCACCCGGGGTCACTGTTACAGCCCACTCTAATCAGCGAGGGGTCCACAGTGAATGGATATGCTGTGAGCACGGTAAATGTTGAAGCATTACAGGTGCAGTTTGTGTAACTGCTGACCTGTTAGTTCTGGGCATGATCAGATCCAAACGTTGTGTTGCACTGTTACACGTGTTTCAGATGAGCAGAGTTCTTGGCACTGACTGGATGAACTTCCACGAACATCTTCTTCCTTTCCTGCTCGACCAGCACACCTTCCACAGATGACGGCACTGATTCACGCGTCCGTGGCAGGACTGAAACACACCTGCTGTTAGTGCTACACGTGAGGACTTAATCTGACTGATTACACACCAACTGTAGATCTGAATAATTAAATCTGTAAATCTGTGAACAACTGCTCACCTGACTGAGCGATCACCGAGCTTATGTCATGGAGAAGCTCATCATCTGTCTGTCCACAGCTCACAAGCATCACTCCTCTTATGATCAGTGTGTTTAATCAAACAGACATGTTTCAGCGCCGGTCCTTCCTCAGAGTTTCATGAAACATGTGAACACACGTCTCCAGCTCTCGCTGTAAGAACCACAGATTACAGATTAAAGCCTTCGAGGTCTGAACTCGTTTCTCTCCTGTTGACTCTGAGCTGTTTCAGTCTTCCTGACCTGGAAGCTACAGCGTGAACGACACCATGAACCTGTATTAGGAGGAACGATCTGTGGCTTTCAGTGTTATGAAGGAGGTTCCCTTTTCACTGGTGCACATCACCAACATACACTGAAGCCCTAACCTGGGGCAGGCTGGACGAGATCCAGAGATTATAGAGATCACAACAGCTTACTGTGAAATCCTAGAAGGAGGGTCCAAAGACTTTCCTGAAGAGCATCAATTAAAAAAAAAAGAATATTTTCAGACCTGCTTTTCTCCTGTTAGCTGAAATTCTGTCTTCAGGCTAAACTGTATCACCAACACAGCAGCTCTTTTCCAGTTTTACTGACCAAAGCACTCAGAGCTCACACTCTGCTGCTTTTAACTTGTAATATAAATAACAGGAAAACCTTCATTTATCCCATATTTAGGAAATGTATTTATTTTTTTATCTCTTCATATTTTTCTGAAGTCATAGTTTTACTTGCTGTGTAAAATCTGTCGCTCTGCTATCAGTAGACCTGTCCGTGTCTGTGATTGGTCAGAGATTGTCAGTGACACTTCTTAACACACTTCTCTTTGATAAGTATTCAAATGTGACAGCAGAAACTGAGACTCATCAGTCCAGGCAACATTGTTGCAGCTTTCTATTGTCCAGTTTTGGTGAGTGTGTGTGTGCAGTCTGTTTCCTGTTCTTAGCTGACAGAGTGGCACTTAGTCTGGTCTTCTGCTGCTGTGGCCCAGCTTCTTCAAGTTCTTAGATGCTCTTCTGCACACTTTGGTTGTAACAATAGGTTATTTTACTTCTTGTTGCCTTCCTAGCAGAGAAAGTTGCATAAATATTTTTTCTTCCTTATTCCGATGCTAGCTGTGAAATTCAGCAGGTTGTCTTGACCATGCACATGCTTGACTGCATTGAGCTCCATGAAATGTAATTGGCTGAAATTTGCATTAACACATAGTTGAGGAGGTGTACCTAATAAAGTGGCCAGCAAGTGCACACTTTGTATGAGGTTCAACAGATTTTTTTAAAATTCAAAACTGTTCAGTAAAAATGTAAAAACTGTAATTTTGCCTGCCTCCAGGTTTGACGCTATAATACTTTAAAAAAATAAATAACTGTCTGTGCAGTGAGTTGAAAGTGAATGATTCATCTATAGCAGGAGTGTGGAGTAAGTACCACAGGATGGCGCACTTTAACTGTGTATGGTAAGGTCATGGATTGTGGTGATTCAGACAGCAGAAAACTATGGCAAATGGACTGATTCTTCTATGGGACTTTTCTACTCTCAAACGCAACACAAGCACTGTCTTCTATGCTGCTAAGTGCCTACTAACTACCATTTACACTCTGATGGATGCTAATTGATGCATCGGAGAGCAACTTGGGTTCATATCTTGCTCATATATCTGGCATGCAGACTGGGAGGAACCACCAACCTTCTGATCAGTAGATGACCTGCTCTACCTCCTGAGCCACAGCCGCCCCAGCAGTGAAAGTTCCTCCAGTGTTTACTGTTATCTCAACTGTCGGTCACGAAACGGACTCACACTAATTTGTGGTAAAACAACAAACAAACTACTAATTAAACTGAACTGATTAAAGATGGGCAGCTACTCTAAACCAAAACTAGCCTCAAAGTTACATCAGTTTCAGAAAAAAACATTTCATTTTCTCTCACAAAGAAAATAAAAGAAATTATTGGCCTGTCTGGAGGCCTTACACCACTTAAAGATGTCTTTCTTTTCCTTGAGTTTAAACTCCAAATTCAGTGAAGATGTCTTTACAGCTGATCAAACTGCTGGGAGTATTGTGCCAAAGATGGTTAATTTTAGTTCTTAACCAGCTCCACATCAGCCTGATTTTGTCATTTTTAAAATGTAAAAATAATACTGTTACTTTTTTAAATCTTTCTATTAAATTCGTGTCATCCTTTTGTTTCTGCGATGTTCCACATTTGATGTTGACGTTATTTTTGTTGTTACCCAGCAGTTTGTAATAAAGGTCGTTCAGTGTGACGGGAGATTAAATTTAACATCCATCACTTTTTCTGTTTCTCTCTGTGATGATGGCAGATTAACAACAGTTAAAATGTTCCTCTAAGGATTTCCTCACTTTGCTGTACAACGCGCTGTTTGTTTTCTTTTACTTTTGCTGCTTCACGCAGCATCACAGCTCAGTGCTCCATCTACAGGTGCATCCACAAGAAGCTGAAGGTGGAGAGCAAACAGATGTAATGATGGACAGTGCAATTTGAAGATAATATGGTTTCACTAATAAACATTACTTCTGCACAAAACAAACGTACAACACAGAGCAATTATTTAGAAAAGTATCTTTATTGAAAAAGGTGCAAAGATCCACATTCTATTTACGAAAATATACAAGAAATGTGGTTTAGAAAAAAAAACATTTTAAAAAATAAACTTGTCACAATCATATATGAGCAACTGTTTATGCACAAATTCATTTTTCAGTAAAATGACAAAAACTGTCATTATGAATTCTTTTACATGTTACTATGATGCTGTTATGATAGTTTTCAAACACTGATCAAAAAGATAAAAAATAGAATAAAATTTGAGAATGAAATCAAGGTTCAGGCTACGTCCACACGTACCCGGGTATTTTTGAAAACGCATTTTTCTATGCGTTTGCACCTTTCGTCCACACGTAAACGGCGTTTTCGGTCACTGAAAATGGAGATTTCTAAAAACGCCTGCCAGGGTGGATATTTTCAAAAACTGAGTATTTGTTAATTCTACTCTCTGCAGTGTTTAAAGCACAGGTGTCAAACTCTGGCCCGTGGGCCAAATTTGTTCCAGTTTTGAATTTTGGCCCACGGTGTATTTGAGTTTGACACCCCTGGTTTAAAGGCTTACATACACACACAGTTACTGTCCCTCCACACATACGACTCTGTTCTGCTTCTGTGCCCCAGCTTTGTTTACTATTTCCCACCGAGGCTTCTAGACTTCTGTTGGCCAACAACATCTACACGGTTAGGAATATATCGCCACCTGTTGCTTTGACATGTTCTTAGCAGCGTTTTCCTTCATTTCTGCCTTTACATGTGGACGGGATCATTTTTTTAAAACGAAAACGGAAAATCTCTGTTTTCAAAAATACCCGTGTACGTGTGGACGTAGCCTTATACACTTGAAAAACAAACTGACATATTTCCAAGCAGAAAACACTTTCATTCTGAAAAGTCATAGAAGCCGACTGGCTGAACAGCGCCTTTAAAAATATTTACTGTACAACAATTATTTACATGGCGTAATTTACATGACAGACACACACAATGTTATGAGTAGAAGCACAAGAAAAAGTGAGTAGCTCAATACAAGTGCAATGTAAACAAAACCCACAAACATTCTTACATTTAAACAGTACAACTCTCTATAAAAATAGCATGTAATTACCGTATTTTTGGGACCATAAGGAGAACTGGATTATAAGACGTATTAAGCGAAACAAAAACAGCCAGATACATCAAACTTCACAATCACATCCCTTTTACTGTGATTGTGATTGGCCTGTTCAGCACTTTGAATTCCAACAGCTACTTTTTCACTGCAACTTTTGTAATGTTCAGCCAGAGAACAACAATCAGTATCCTGTCAAAGTAAGGAATAAAAATCATAGACTTAATATAAAGCCTCACAAATATCTTCAAACTCTAGGAGGCTGTGTTACGACCCGGCTCAAAAGTCGCAACATAAAAAAGGAGATGAATACCAGAGTGTTAGTCAGAAGAGGTTTTATCTTAAAATGGCATAGCAGGTTAGCTAAAATAGCTGGTACCACCAAGGCAAAGACTAGTGAGCTCTTCGGGAAGCTTGCCTCAGGTATGCTTTTATCCACACCTGACTAGGTGTGGCCAACTAGCACCAGCTGACCACACTGAGCAGATCAGAGGCTGCAGAGGGACGTAACACCTCCCTTAAAAGGGTTCCTCTAGGACCCCTAAATTTATTAAAACCCCTCTGAAGCCTTCAGGTCCTTGACCCACAAACCTGGAATAAAAGTAAAAGCTAACAGAAGCAAGTAAAGCAAGCATACTAGTGACCAACCACAAAATGGAGAGCTATGGCCACACAATGATCACATCAAGGGTGGCTCAGCATCTGGCCAACACCACTCACAAGTGATCCAACCACAGTAGCCATATTCCCCACAACACTAAAGGTCACAGCACAAAACACTCACCACACGAGGATCTCATTAGCATCCATCAACACACATTATGCCAACTTAAAAACGACCCATCCGCCTCAGCTACAGACCATCATTAACAAATTGTCTCAAACCTCTTGCCGAGTTTGGTGCCACTTGTTTACTATGTGCAACTCCCAGCCTGAAATGCTACAAAAAACAATAAAACTTTACCGGTCTAGTCTTCAGTGGTGTACCGGGCTCGAGGCAACTTTAAACGCAAATTCAAGGGTACCGAACCCTCAAGCGTACCCCCATCCAGGATAACCACCAAACACAATAAACTAAAACAACAAGCAAAACAACAAACAAGTGCTTCGATGGAAGCACAGCCACCCAGAACGGATGCGAGGGAATGCACAAAGCACCACATACAAACACCGGGACATGAACACACGGTAATTATATATGCATAAATGCTGACAATGACAAAGACTTATAATAATAATAATAATGGATTGCATTATGCCCTCAAAGCGCTTTATAATTCCACTATTCATTCACTCTCACATTCACACACTGGTGGAGGCAAACCACAGTTGTAGCCACAGCTGCCCTGGAGCAGACTGACAAAGGCGAGGCTGCCATATCGCGCCATCGGTCCCTCTGGCCATCACCAGTAGGCGGTAGGTGAAGTGTCACAACGACCGAGACTGTCCGAGCCGGGGCTCGAAAAGGCAACCTTCCGATTACAAGACGAACACCCAACTCTTGAGCCACGATTTCTCACAGAAGCCTAAATCAAACCTTAGTCAACATTATTAGTGTTCCCTTTGCAGTTCTCCAAAAGCATAGCACAACACAATGCTTCAAGGATTACAGATATTTAAAACCAATTCTGATGCCAGCAGCAGGTTAGACTTCAGAGGGTGAACTGTGCTGGACGTTTGATCTAAGACAGTTTCATCAGATTGTTTTAGGGGTTTTACTTGAATCAATGTAACAAGCTAATCCACCCACTCTTTTTTAAATTAACGGTGTTATTAATTGTTGAACCCATTCTCTCACACACACACAGATAACTTTTATGTGCACCTTCATCTTTGTACACAGTGCTTTCTAACTAACTGGCACATACACACGGAGAATCTGTGTTTCAGTAGTTTGCCCATGAACAGTGTGAAGTAGCTGGGGATCAAACCACTGAACCGTTCCTTAGAACTTGTAATTCTTCTGGGCCTGTCTCAGAACCTGGTGCTGTTGTCTTCTCTGAGGAACTGTTTGCCCTCCCAAGGCGGCCTGAAAACACATTTTCATGAAGTTAACTTTTAGAAATCTTACAGAAATTATTTGCTATTCTAAAAACATTTTAATCTTATTCTAATTCAACACACACAGACAGAAACTGACTCAAAGTCTGTATCCGGGTTTAAGTGGCTCAGCGATTTATTTGCCAGGAATCAAAGAAAAACCTGCAGCTAATCCTATAAAATTAAAAAGTTACTGAAGCAGAATAAATGCAAAACGAGCAGAAAGCATCACTCTAAAATCAGATTAGAATACTTTAAAAACCACATACGAGGGCAATCCCAAAAGTAAGATCTCGAAAAAATTGGTGACATAGAGAAACTGTACAGCTGTTGGCCACATTGTTGTAGTTGGTGCTTCCTCCACTCCCAAATAAGCATGCGCAGCTTTGCTGGGAAGCAGACCAGGAGTGACATGTTTAGCCGCATGTTCTCCTTAAATTGCTGGCTGTCTGAGTGGTGTCCCAGAAACGATGTGGGCTTCATAGATAATTGGCAAACCTTCTGGAGGAAACCTGGTCTTGTTAGGAGAGACGGCATCCATCCCACTTTGGATGGAGCAGCTCTCATTTCTAGAAATATGGACAAATTTATTAAACCCCCCAAAATATGACTATCCAGAGGTTGCTGTGTGGCAGCAATTTTTCACACCAGCCTATTAATCAAGTAAAGACCAAGACAGACTTTTAATTCATTTGAAAGCCTGATGCTTCGCCTCGACCACCCCAGCTGTAAACTCAGAAACCAGTCTTACTTGTTATCATCTATCGTCCACCTGGGCCTTACACAGAGTTTCTGTCTGATTTCTCAGACTTTATATCTGATTTAGTTCTGAGCTCAGATAAAATAATTATTGTGGGTGATTTTAACATCCATGTAGATGCTAAGAATGACAGCCTCAACATGGCATTTAATCTGTTATTAGACTCAATTGGCTTCTCTCAAAATGTAAAAGAACCCACCCACCACTTTAATCACACTCTAGATCTTGTTGTAACATATGGCATAGAAACTGAACATTTAACAGTGTTTCCTGAAAACCCTCTCCTGTCTGATCATTTCCTGATAACATTTACATTTACAATAATTGATTACACAGCAGTGGAGAGTAGACTTTATCACAGTAGATGTCTTTCTGAAAGCGCTGTAACTAAGTTTAAGAATAGTTTTCATGTAAAAATAGTTTGTTGCTTTATAAGAAAGCCCTCTGCAAAGCCAGAACATCTTACTATTCGTCACTGATTGAAGAAAATAAGAACAACCCCAGGTTTCTCTTCAGCTCTGTAGCCAGGCTGACAAAAAGTCAGAGCTCTTTTGAGCCAACCATCCCTTTAACGTTAACTAGTAATGACTTCATGAACTTCTTCACAAATAAAATTTTTATCATTAGAGAAAAAATTACCAGTAATCATCTCACAGATGTAATATTATCTACAGCTACTCTTAGTACCATTGATGTTAAGTTAGACTCTTTTTCTCCAATTGATCTTTCTGAGTTAACTTCAATAATTACTTCCTCCAAACCATCAACGTGTCTTTTAGACCCCATTCCTACAAAACTGCTCAAAGAAGTCCTGCCATTAATTAATGCTTCGATCTTAAATATGATCAACCTATCTCTAATGATCGGCTATGTACCACAGGCCTTCAAGCTGGCTGTAGTTAAACCTTTACTCAAAAAGCATCTCTAGACCCAGCAGTCTTAGCTAATTATAGGCCAATCTCCAACCTTCCTTTATATCAAACATCCTTGAAAGAGTAGTTGTCAAACAGCTAACAGATCATCTGCAGAGGTTTATTTGAAGAGTTTCAGTCAGGTTTCAGAGCTCATCACAGCACAGAAACAGCTTTAGTGAAGGTTACAAATGATCTTCTTATGGCCTCTGACAGTGGACTCATCTCTGTGCTTGTCCTGCTAGACCTCAGTGCAGCGTTCGATACTGTCGACCATAATATCCTATTAGAGCGATTAGAACATGCTGTAGGTATTACAGGTACTGTGCTGCAGTGGTTTGTATCATATCTATCTAATAGACTCCAGTTTGTGCATGTAAATGGAGAGTCCTCTTCACACACTGAGGTTAATTATGGAGTTCCACAGGGTTCAGTGCTAGGACCAATTCTGTTTACATTATACATGCTTCCCTTAGGCAGCATCATTAGAAGACATAGCATACATTTACACTGTTATGCAGATGACACCCAGCTCTATCTGTCCATGAAGCCAGATGACACACACCAATGAGTTAAACTGCAGGAATGTCTTAAAGACATAAAGACCTGGATGGCCGCTAACTTTCTGCTTCTTAGTTCAGATCAAACTGGGGTTATTGTACTCGGCCCTGACAATCTTAGAAATATGGTATCTAACCAGATTCTTACCCTGGATGGCATTACCTTGGCCTCCAGTAACGCTGTGAGGAACCTTGGAGTCATTTTTGACCAGGACATGTCCTTCAATGCACATATTAAACAAATATGTAAGACTGCGTTCTTCCATTTGCGCAACATCTCTAAAATGAGAAATATCCTGTCTCAGAGTGACGCTGAAAAACTAGTTCATGCATTTATTACTTCCAGGCTGGACGACTGTAATTCATTATTATCAGGATGTCCTAAAAACTCCCTGAAAAGCCTTCAGCTGATCCAAAATGCTGCAGCAAGAGTCCTGACAGGGACTAGAAAGAGAGAGCAGATTTCTCCTGTTTTGACTTCCTGTTAAATCCAGAATTGAATTCAAAATCCTGCTCCTCACATACAAGGTCTTAAATAATCAGGCCCCATCTTATCTTAATGACCTTGTAGTACCATATCACCCTATTAGAGCACTTCGCTCTCGCACTGCAGGCCTACTTGTTGTTCCTAGAGTATTTAAAAGTAGAATGGGAGGCAGAGCCTTCAGTTTTCAGGCCCCTCTTCTGTGGAACCAGCTTCCAGTTTGCTGTGGTGGTGTGGAGAGCTTACAGCCGGTTGTTTGGCATGAATTTCAGTACGAAGGAGCGGGAGACCATCAATTCCCCAAGAGTCATGAAGGTTGAGGAAAAGATCGGCGGATTACTCTGGATGCTCACTGCATTTTAGTTCTTGAGGTTTCCCAAAGCACCATCCACAGGATTTTAACAGACAAGTTGCAATATCGGAAGGTGTGTGCAACACGGGTACCACGAAGACTGACAGAAGACCATGGCAATGAGTTGATTCTTCCCGTGAATTTCTTCGCCGCTATGCAAATGAAAAGGACATCTTCTTGGACTCGATTGTCATTGGTGACTAAACCAAGGGGTTCCACTTTGCACCTGAGACCATACAACAATCATGCAAGTGGCGGCATACCTCTTCGCCCAAGCTGTGAAAATTCGAACAAACACAGTCTGCTGATAAAGTCATGGCAACTGTGTTTTGGGACCGAAAGGGGGTATTGTTGGTCGACTTTCTGCCTGCTGGGACCAGAATAACTGCTGACAGGTACTGTGAAATACTGAAAAAAACTCAGAAGGGCAATACAGAACCGGAGAAGAGGAATGTTAAGCAAGGGCGTAAGCATTTTCCACGACAACGCTTGTCCACAAGTTGCCCATCAAACCGTCGCTGTCCTGCAAAACTTTGGTTGGAACCTTATCACCCACCCTATAGCCCGGACTTGGCACCCAGTAACAACCACCTGCTCCCCAGATTCCCCAAGAACATTTGCCCGGAAGGCGATTCTGCTCTGACAAAGAGGTGAAACGTGAGGTTCAAAGCTTCATGAAGGACATGACAGCGAGCTGGTATGACATGGGCATTCTAAAACTGCCACAGCGTCTACAAAAATGCATTGACTGAAATGGTGATTATGTAGAAAAATAAATAATTATTCAACCCTTCAAATTATGTAAATATTATGGAAAATAAATGGTTGTTTGTATTTCTAAAACAATAGGAGACCTTACTTTTGGGATTGCCCTCATAATAATACAATTAATAATACAATATTAATGTTACAATTTATTAATATATTTAACATATTGGTCGCTTTACACAGCATATTATTAAATAATTACTTTAACTTACCTGAGTGAATTTTGATGGTCTTTGTAGCCACAAGCCATCCAGTGATAACTAAAGGAAAACTTAGCATTCCAATGAACCATCCACCCAGCCATCCAGTGATAACTTTTCCACATGTGCCTGAAAGACATCAAAAACCTTGTGTGATGCAGAGAATGTATTTAAATCATATAATTAACTGAATAAACCTCAAAAGAAACGCTCCTAAAAGCTTTGAAACTTTAAATCCAATGAACACAACCAAACACTGTGGAGATTCTCATCTGACAAATTGATCTTTTGATCAATCTGTCTCATACACAATAATATTTTGTGAACCTGCCTTTAGCTTTGACTTAGCACTGAAACACAGCATATGAGCTTATGCAATGACACAGCATGTACAGCATGTGAGGTAAATCCCCTGTTGAGTTTGTAAGTTTGCTCAGAAATAAACAGTGTCTAACCTTTTTGGTTGTTTCATTTTATTGACCCCCTGCAACACATGACTTACTAGATGGTGGAGAAACCTTTGCTAGTAAGCACAATAATAAGACATTTCTCATAGTTTGTCGTCACGTTTGCACTCATCTCAGGAGGTATTTTGGCCCGCTGCTTTTTACAAAAACTCTAAATCCTTCAGGTTTCTTCACTTTCACGTAGCATCTCCTTGCTTGAGCTCCCTCCTCAGATTATCTAAAGAATTGATGTCTGAAGACTGGCCAGGTCACTCCACAATCTTAATTTTCCTTTTCTTTAGCTACTCTTTTGTTGTCTTGGTGATACGTTTTGGGACATTGTCATCCATCTACTACTCATCTTCGATGTTCTTGCTGAAGAAGAGAGGTTTGGGGTACCTGGTCCCCTCTACTGGCCCCTTGGTGAAGTCATCCTGTACCCTTCGCAAAAAACAAAACAAAAAAACAAACAAAAAAAAAAAAACGCCCCAAAGATGAATGTTTTCACCTCTGTGTTTGACTGTGGGGATGGTGTTCTTTCGGCCATTCTCAGCATTTCTCTTCCTCCAAACACGGCAGAAAAGCTTTGGCCCATGCCTTCTCTGACTCGCTTATATTTTCAGTGGCAAACTTAAGACAGTCCTGTAGTTGCAAGATTTCAGTCCATTGCAGTCTAGTGTGTTACCAGTGGTGTTGTTGGTGACTGTGGCTCCAGCTACCTACAGATCATTAACAAGCTCCTCCTGTTTAGTTGGTTTAGCGGATCGTTGAATGAAACGGATGAACCAGAATTGGTTTGTAAAAATGCTGCAACTTCAGTGGTGTGGAACTGGTTTAGCTTTCGTCCGTCAGATACACAACAAAGCACTATTTTTGGTAGAGCATGCTAGCGGGCCGTCGTTATTACCGATATTACCGAAACGATTTTATGTGGTACACGGCGCTCAAAAATCTGTCAAAAAATTTTTTAGTACGACTTTGCTGAGCTACGAAGCTGCACCGCTTGATGGATTGTCGGAGTATTACAGCTATCGTAGGCAGGAGCCTCGCGGAGTGATACGTACTGCGCTTCAACATAATATTACCGTATTGTGTGTGTATAAACTATTTTTAAGTTTTGTGGATATTATACATGGTTATGCTGAGTTTCCACTGGAAATGCCTTTTGGTTAAACTGTCAGCAAGGAATTTGCATTTGCACTGTTAAATGTTTATATAACTTTAATGCACTTAAAAAACAGCTGCTTGTTTAATTGATGGGGTATTTTTTGCACTAAAAAAAAAGTTGTGGAGTTGTAAATTACTGATGTAATCTGTGTCTCAAACTGCCATAGAGCTGGTCTGGAGGAACAAGAATTCTGGTTGGTATTCCAATGACATTCAAAATCAATTCATGAATTTCATGTAATGATGTACGAACCAAAAATAAAATTCACATAGATTCCACTGAATGTCGTAGCAAATATGGAGGAAAAGCACAGCTTTAAAATTAGCTTGAAGTTTTAGTTGAATTAGTTTTGAACAATTCACTTACAACTACAACATCGCAGTTGTAAGTTTCTTGTTCATGTGGTCGCCATCTTGGCACAGTGTTTACTGTGATTGCTTTGCAAGGGCCAGCAGTAGCAGAGTTGGAGTGGTTTATGCCCCAGTGTCTAAATAAATGGTGCAGCAGTCCGAGCCACAAATTGAATGCCTGTGTCTGACTGGTCTCTCTACAGTGCACCCCAATCAATCACAAGATCACACAATGCAGTCCAGGGTGTAGGGAGACCCCTGCACTGGTTAAGGTTTGACAAACAAGTCTAAGTCTTCAGCTTCACCTCCTCAGCTCAGGCCTGAAAATCTGTTTTCTGCTCTTGATTTCACTCTTTATTAGCTCAGATTAGTTCTCCACAATCTGGACTCTGTTCAGTTCAGCTGCATGTTCTGCAAAGCCACCAAGCCACCCGCTCTTCGCACATTCAGTCACAGCGTTCCTGCTCTGGCTCTGCTCAAATCTCATCCTCAACTTGACAGTAATTATTCATCTTTTATTTAACTACAGTCCCATATGTGTTCATTTATCAATCTCATATAGAGAGCTCTGGCTCACATTATAGAAGCCTTCAATGTCTGTAAACAATAATGTTGCTAGGCAACCAAGCATTAATTTCTATGGGGTAACAATGGCGTCCTCGGCAGTTCTAGGTAAATGCAGTCATGTGTGTGTTTTTCCTTTTTAATCCCACACAGCGAATAATTCAATATTTGAGGAATAAGCACATTAAGGTTTTAATTTAACAGAGTTACACAATATTTAAAATTCCAAAAGGGTCAAAACAAAGCCCTTATCAATTCTGATGTTAAAAAAGGAACATCAAATAAATATTTGCTGTGGTTCAGTAAAAGTTCTCCCACGTAGACAAACCTACAAGTTACTTAGAAAGTAGGTTCTTCCAAGCGTTCTGTCAGAAACAACAATTGCAGTTATTTGTTCTACAAAATGCCAAAAAACAAATCTTACCAGAGAAAGCGACGTAGAGCTCATGCTCAGTCTTATGGCCGATCTCCTCCTGCGTGGCTACACAGTGGAAGGGGCTGATGTTTGTCCTGGTCACCGTGGTGAGGAGGGTGATGTTATAGCGCTCTCCTGTGCGTGACACCTGTGGCTCCTCAGCAGGAAGGATGTTCCCATCCCCATCCCTCCACTCTACTTTAGGCTTTGGAGAAGCACCTCTGACCTCACACTTCAGCAGCGCCTCGTCCTCTGTGATTTTCAGGACATGAATGAGTGGCTTCGGAGCTGCACCTGTGAACACAATAAGGCTGTGTCAATCACTTGATCAGTCTTTTCACCTCCTTTACTGTCTCAGAAAGAATAAAGAATCAGCACCTGCTTAACACCACAGCACTACAACGCTGAATACTGCAAAGAAATGTTTGTATTTGTTAAGCTAAATTACAACGTGAATAACAAATTAATGTGTCACTGCTCTCAATTACTTTGAATATAAAAAAAATGTGTGATCTCTTCTGAAGAAAAACTACAATTATAGTAATTGGTCTTTAAACTGACTGATTCATTAAACATATGTTAGGAAACAAATCGATCCCAGCACCTCACTAAGTCCTTATAAAAAGAAAAACTAACACTGATGTGGGTTCACATTAAATCAGTCGTCGATGATTTTAATAGTTGACGTAATCGTGGCAGCCCTAGCTGGAACATCATTAAAATGGCAGGAAAAACAAAATCGTACACTCGTGTGATGGTTCACTGCAGCGGCCGTGGCAACAACTTATTAAGTTGCAAAATCATGAGACCAGCGGACGCACCGCAAAGATTGTGTTGTGTGACACATGATGTGATGTGAAAATCAGTGCACAACACAACGGACACGTCGAGCATAACCAGCATAACTTAGCTACACAGCATGTACCTGACACCAGGACCTGCACTGCCATCTTCAAATCCACATCACAGTTATACTAATTCTCAGGTTTATAATATATTTGCTGCTCTCAGGTGTTTACAGTGCAGGAGAGTCATACGTGCGTCAGCTTAAACATGACGTGCAAATGCAGCAACAGAATGATGATATACCATGTTTGTACGTCACAACACTTTCAGCAACAGCCTATTCACATTTTTAAAAAAGGTCGGGTGCTGTGTCAGTCTTCAAGGCGACAACAATAAACAGTGATACTGAAGTCAGGTTCAGGACAGATTTCTCCTTATCTGTCATTACTGACAGGACCACAGATTTCAGTGATATCTTAATAAATTGTTTATGGCAAGTTTAAACATGTTTGACAGATGCTGAGGCTAACAGATGTGTAGCTACACAAGTTACAGATGTAGACAACAGCATCATTACTCACCTGGAATTTCACAGACTCTGTCTCTCATCACAGGCTCTGCAAGACAAATAATAGGCACATGACTATGGGCTCAAATTGTGGTCATAAATATCTTGTACTTGTAAATCAAATGTGTATTTGTGAACTGAGTTTTGTAACCTTGTGAGCTAAAATATGTGAACATTTTATGTTTGTGCATCTACAGATGAGAATTTGTGTGTGAGTAAAAAAGATATTTAATAAATAAATAAATTTAATAAAATATTTACACGAGTTACACATTTTTTGTTAAGGTCTGGTTACAGATACAAAGCAAACTTTAAGAAATGAATATAGCCACTACAGTGACCATCAAAACGATGAAAAAATATTGCGGTAAACAGTTTATTTTGCGACACCACGAAACAAACGATAGCGTAAAATGAAACGATAGATGTTTTTATATCGTCATCCGATATATATGTTATTGTGGTGGAAACAAAACAGCAAAATAAGACATTTATCAAATGTGAATCGTAGTTTGGATCTTCTTTTGCTGCTGGTTCAGTGAATTTTGGTTGGAGAGAGACAAACTCTGCAGCTCAGAATCGAGCACAAAAAAAGACGTAACCACTGCGCGGACCCGACACATCAGAATCAGTGAGCTGTCGGCTTTCAGCCCCGACGGCGTGTCCGTGTCCGTGCTGTCGGGTGAGAAAGCTGAGAAAGAGAAAGCTGATTCTGATGCGTCGGGTCCGCTCTGCGTTTACTTCTTTGTGCAGAATCCGTTGACCTGCTCTCATTTGTGGTTTGGTGGTTTTAGAAATACTTTTGTGAGCTTTAACCTGAGATTCTGGCGTTTCTGGCAAAATATATTTATATTCAAAAGTCAATTCAGGATTTAATGAATCGATATCGCTTTATTCAAGCTTCTCACCTCCCTCACTGGGGCTGATTTTTAGCTCAAGAGCCTCATGATTAAAAGTAGATTCTTGATCCAAACTTAATCATTGACTGTTTGATTGACTTGAATTTATGATCCTAAAGCAGAGACCCTCTTTGCACTGTTAGCCTTTATTTCCAATTCACATGTAATCTAAGTCTACATGCAAATTTGAATTTGTAATGAAATTGTTGCTGCGTTTGCACACCATGTTTAATAAAAGTACATTTAAGCAAATGTTAGTGTATAAGGAGTGAATTGTATTTTGTTTTTCCACATACTGTACAACTGAGTGTGGACAAAACAACATCAACATTTAAAAAAAATTGAAATATGAGTTTTTAGAGAAGGTTTTTTTTTCCAGATGCATTAAAACTAAAATACTCACCAACTATGGAACGCCAGGACTGCCATAATGAATTAATTAAATACACCATTAAATAATTAATTAAATGTGGCAATAATTAATTAAAATTGGAATTAATTAATTAAATAAATAGTTATGACACATGTAATTAATTAATTATTGACACATTTAATTAATTATTTATGTATTTCACATTTTAATTAATTATTGACACATTTCATTAATTATTGACACATTTAATTAATTATTTAATGATATATTTATTTATTTCATTTTGGCAGTCATGGCGCCTGGCTCTCGTCATGAAATAATTTTATCTGTCAGCCTCACCCATCAAACTCAGGGGGCGGGGTTAACGCTGCCCATGCAGCTTCTCTAACATTTGATTGGTTGCCGTGCAAAGTAAGTCAAAACAGGTCGATCCTAGAAAATCGATTGCTTGTGTAGACTTGGGGCAGCCAGTTATCCCAGAATGCAGATCAAATCACAAGCAGCAATGGTGGTGGTGTAGTTTTAAAATACCCCGTTTTTCTGTCACCAGCTACACTTTTAACAGTGTTTTAGCCGCGAATGTCGCGCCGTATGTCTGGTCAGGTTGTCAACATAGAACATGTTTGCAAAAGTGCTCAGATGTTTTCAGAGATTTCACTAGCTCTGCTAACAGTTAGCATGCAGAGTGCACCGAGGGGGTTACGTTAACCGGTTTGTTTACATATTCCACTCTCCGTGTTCCACATGTTGCATTCGCAGATTCTCATTTTCACCGAACGATCGTCTCTTTCCGCCTGGTCTTGTGTCTCTGTGCTTCTGTAACATAAAGAACGAGCTGACATTTTTCTCACGAAACCAGCGATCAGCTCAACAGACCCTCAGTTTACCTGCATGCATCCTCCTCCTCATCTGTCAGCTGTTTAACACCTGCTGCTAATTCAAGAAACACGCCTAGTTACCTGGTGATAGTCACAGTTTAACTGGGCAGCCGGTGCTCGATATAACGCAATGTCAGCGCATTTTTCTGCACAAGATAAGTAAATATAGTATTTTCCCCGAGCGCAGAGCTGCTGGAGCTCGTTTCCTTACAGAGCACTTTATAGGCGAACAGCTTTATCAGCGGCTGATGTCCAATCACCGGCACACAGCTTTCAAACCTCAGCTGAGTTTTAGCTCTCAGTGGTTAAACGCTGGACTTCATTCACTCAGGTTCTGTCTGTCGGGTCACGTTTACTTCGCTGTTTTATTTACAACTGAGCAAATCGGTTTGGCTGAGGTTAAAGTTACGTTTCATAACTGCATAGTTTCACAGACGTTTAATGGTTCACTGGCACATGTGTTAGACTGAACTATCATCTAAATATCATCTGTTTTTTAATAGTTATTCAACTGTATTCTAAGCACCAGCTGTCTGTTAGAATGTGATTTTTTTTTTCTCTCTCTGTTGGCAGAGGTATAAAAATGCGCAGGAAAATCTGACATGCATGGCGAACTTCACCGACGATATTTAGGGAGGAATAAACACACATCAAACATAAATGAACCATTTGTCTGTCTCCATAATTGAGAGAATTTTCTCTTCTTATCTCAACAC
Organism: Rhamphochromis sp. 'chilingali'; assembly: GCF_963969265.1. Lineage (NCBI taxonomy): Eukaryota > Metazoa > Chordata > Actinopteri > Cichliformes > Cichlidae > Rhamphochromis > Rhamphochromis sp. 'chilingali'. The sequence goes on from NC_137936.1 coordinate 38,419,413, forward strand.
ACTCTCTCTCTCTCTCTTTTTTTTTGCTTTTTCGGTCATGTTATGTTTACCTGTCAAAGGCTTGTTACAAACTATGAAACACATTGTGCAGACTTCTGGATGTTAGAAGAAAACTAATACTGCTCATGAATGAGACTAAAGGCAGGAAGGTGTCCTTTAAAACTAAACATGTTAATAGGACCTCCCTGTTTATATCATAGTTTATGATATAGCACGTGTATTTCAGTAATAGCCTGCTGAGGCCATAAGGCCACTATACGTTTGTTTATATCTAATCTTCCTTTTCAAACATTTAAACAGCAGCGAGTCTGCAGCTGAGGGAATACAAACTCAAATTGTCGGAACAGGTTTGCTCGTTTCTTGGATTCATTTGGTGATTTATTAAATGTATAACTGTTATTCTAATCTGCTGCTGAGTCTCTTACACTTTTCTTGATGCTGTATATTTTCACGTCTCTGGAATAGTTGGCAGTTAGATAGTCAGCTGAGGATATCGTGGATATGCTGACCTCGCTGCGTGGTGTACAGAGCGAGGTCAGCATGATTAATATTCACAATAAAAATATTAGCCGAACATCATGAAGTCTGTATGTGTTTCATAGTGTCGAACAACCTTTGTACAGTTAAAGCCAGCAGTTACTACATGACGGAAACACCAACGTTATCTCTTTTATGTGTTTATACACAGGTCACGCTGATTACTGAACAAAAACCCAAAGATCAGATGTTAAACAGATTTATTTGCTCTCTCTCCTCCTTAAACATGTTTTTAATGTTAGTTATAATTCAGAATTGGCGACTGAAACACGTAGGACACATAAGAACTTCAGGAAAAAAACCACCGATAAATATAACCTCAGTAAAAGAAGTCAGCGGGGGTTACTACAGCTGTGTACCGGGGCCTGCGCTTTGTCGGTGGGATTGCTTGCGAGGCGAGCGGGTCTATCTCACGCTTTGCCGTGAGACTGGGCAGACATCTCCGAAATCATCGAAACACTTTTGCAAAGAGGCTGTATCTTGACAAACCGACCAGACACATGAAGATTAAACCACTACATTCTCGGCTAAAAAAATATTAAAACGGTATTTGGTAACACACAAACAGGGTTTTTCAAAGCTCAGTTCTGTTAGCTTCCACATGCCGGTTGTTGTGTGCTAGAAACAATGGCCACCAGGCCAAAGCAATGGTTTTGACTCGATCAGCGTTAACCCCGCCCCCTGAGTTTGATGGGTGAGGCTGACAGATAAAATTATTTCATGACGAGAGCCAGGCGCCAGGACTGCCAAAATGAAATAAATAAATATATCATTAAATAATTAATTAAATGTGTCAATAATTAATTAAATGTGTCAATAATTAATTAAATGTGTCAATAATTAATTAAAATGTGAAATACATAAATAATTAATTAAATGTGTCAATAATTAATTAATTAAATGTGTCAATAATTAATTAAAATGTGAAATACATAAATAATTAATTAAATGTGTCAATAATTAATTAAATGTGTCAATAATTAATTAAATGTGTCAATAATTAATTAAAATGTGAAATACATAAATAATTAATTAAATGTGTCAATAATTAATTAATTAAATGTGTCAATAATTAATTAAAATGTGAAATACATAAATAATTAATTACATGTGTCAATAATTAATTAATTACATGTGTCATAACTATTTATTTAATTAATTAATTCCAATTTTAATTAATTATTGCCACATTTAATTAATTATTTAATGGTGTATTTAATTAATTCATTATGGCAGTCCTGGCGTTCCATATTTGGTCGCATGGCAATGATGTAAATCGCGACCTCTTCCATTTAAGGATTCACTGCTCAGTTCTGACACTGTAAACTACTTAACAATATATCAGGAGTCCCTTTACCACTAAGAGACAAATCCTAAACAGTTTATGTGTATACATGTTTGTTTTATTTACAATAACAGGTGTACTTCCAATATAATCACCGCTGTATAAGGAAACCGGAGACAGAATGAGTCGTAAGTTTTAGCTGAGGAAACCTTAAAGCATTAGGTGTATGGGATGCACATTTTTAATGCCAGAATAAAAATGATCACTTACAAGAATGAAAAAAAAGTTTTTAAAAATTAGCTGTTTCCATTTTAATAAACATGAAAAGATTTTTATTTCGTTTACTGTCAGAGCCATAAGGAACCCTGTAAAAAAGGTGTGGTTGGGACGTTTTATAGGAGTGGTTCTCAAACTTTTTCTGACATGCCAGGGTTCACACACAGAGCCACCTGAACACAGCTTAAACTAGAATATTTGGTTAATAACCGACAACAGTTGAGAACAGCGTGATGATCATATTATTTGAAATGAGTAAATGTGTCTGTATATTAGTGTATTATGCATTTACCTTTTAGTTTTTGTAAAATATGAAAGCCATCACAAAGAGTCGTTAATGGACTCTTCACCCTCCTGCCCTCTGGGAGGCGCTACAGGAGCCTCCGGACTAAGACCACCAGGTACCGGAACAGCTTCTTCCCCACAGCTGTCAGACTCCTGAACTCTGCCTCCTGACATCTGACCCACGTTAAACTCATGGACTGAACATACACACACCCACAATGGACAACTGTACCCTCAAACACAATAATAACATGGACTGAACCACCACTCACAACCACTAGCACTTTATATAGCCTCTGTAGAAATTATCTACACCCTCACTTATCTTAACTGCACTACTGTATAGCTCTGTGTAAATAATCATTCTGTACATTCGATAATCTTTAATCCTACAACTGTTTACAACTTGCACAGTTCACATTTCTGTATAGCTGTATATCCCAGATTCTGTAAAGTTATTTATTTCATATTCTGTATAGTTTTTCATATTTATATCCTGTTCATAGCCTGTACATAGCTTGTACTCACTACAGCCTGTACATACTTATAGTTATAGAATATTCACAACATACTTCATACCATGTACATTATAACATAATAGACCCATTTCTGTAATATACTTACATATCTATACTATTGCTAATATATATTGTAATATATCTATATCACGAAAGCACTTCTGGATGGATGCAAACTGCATTTCATTGCCCTGTACCTGTGCATGTGCAATGACAATAAAGTTGAATTCTATTCTATTCTATTCTATTCTATTCTATTCTATTCTAATGCGTTAATTAGAGAAATTTGGTGGAATTTGTTGATTGAAAATTAGACTTGTTTTGAGATAAAACTTACTTCATTGTTATGATTTTAGCACAGATTGATATTAATCACTGGATCGAAAGCATCGAACAACACAGTGATTACAAATACGCTTATCCCAACAACGGGAATTTAACCCTAAAAGTCTTGTAAACAACCTTACTCGTCAGTTAAAATGTGAGCAGCTAACAAGCCAATCTTTACCTCGTGTCCTTATTCAAGTCCTTTCACCACAGAGATCAGCCACAGCTTCATCCTTTTTTTAAAAATAATATCCATTTTACATGCAAACCTTATAATAAAACTGTTTTCTTTCACTCTCTCACATGTCGTTTCTCGTCTCTGAATAATTTTAACCGCCTCTTGAAGAACTGGAGCGTCTTCTCAGCAGGTTTGAAGCGCTCCTTCTTCTTCTTTGAGTTTGGTTGACAAACCAGCTTCCCAGTGCATTAGCGCCACCTATCGCTATGTGAAATGGCCTGTATCCCTAAGGACCCCAAAGCGCTTTACACATTCAGTCATCCACCCATTCACACACTGGTGATGGCAAGCTTTATTGTAGCCACAGCTGCCCTGGGGCGCACTGACAGAGGCGACGCTGTCGGACACTGGCGCACCCGGGCCCTCTGACCATGTGGTGTGTTTTTGTTTTCTCTGTCACTCTCCTCTCCACTCCACTCACTCTCCACTGTGTGCCTGGGTTGCTATTTAAGTTTGCGAAATGTGAACAGGCTAGTTTGTCTAAGTAACTGGCTGAATGAGACGGACAGTAAATAAGCATGCACAAACACAGAAATGGAAATGAAAAAGAGAGTAGCATGACAATGCAGCGTGTGATCTGGACACAAGCGATGGAGGCACAACTTGTAGAGCTTTGGCAAGCTCATCCTAGCCTTTTCAATCTGGCCTCACAAAATGATCACGACTGCACCAACCGTGAAAAGAGCTGGATGGACATTGCTGCTCAATTATGTTTTTCATCAGCAATTTAGCAAAGTTGATGGTTATGATGGTGTGTGTGTGTGTGTTAGTGAAAGACAGAGAGGGAGAGCGAGAGACAGATTTTGTGTTACATATTAGCTTTGTAATATAAGTTTTGGTAACACTTTATCACCAAGTTCAAATTTGGATGCAAAATGTGAGCACTCTGTGATTCTGTTGTACAGTTTGAGCAGGAGCTGAATAACGCAACTGGGGAAAAATAAATAAATAAATAAATAAATCGCAGTGTATGCCCAGCTTAGCTCCACAAAGAAAATGAGCTAATAGGAAATACCATTTTTTATCAATACATCTGGAATTTAAGAATACCCTGAAATATTTGGTTATATATGATGGATAATATTTCATAATGATCTTTTTGGAGGGAAAGAGGTTAAATGATTTAAATGAACAAAAGATAAAAAGGAAATTCACTCTTCTGCACTGTTTGTGTAGAATGCAAACTTGTTGACTATGACTGTATATGTTGTTGACAATTTGTAAGGAGGAAATAAAGATCCCAGTTGTTCACTTCCGAGACAACCCCCTTTTGTAAATCTCTAAATCAAAACCACCTCAATGTCTAGGATCTCTACTGAAATTGATATTGTACTGGTCTTGACTAGAGGCACTACATATACCAGATATTATTTTGTGTATGAAATCAGTCAATAGAGGATAAGAGTCCTGGGTTTATATGTTTTATTAAAATGGTTTCCTGGCCTCAAAATGTCTTTTATCAAAGCACAGCTGCTTCAAAATAAGAATTTTTTTGAAATTTGACTAAGACATTAATACATTTCCTCTCTTTATGAATCTTTAAAGAAACACATACACCAAAAACAAAATAGTAGACACAGAAGTTTGTTGTTTCATCTCTTATTCAGACTTGTGCACCCTTAAGCGCTCTCTGAAATGGCATGAATATAAAAAAAATCTGCCAACAATTAACAGCATAAATATAACTTGTAAATAAATAAAAAATTCAACGGAGCCAACAACAACATACTACAGCACAAGTGTACCTGACAGGCCTGCTTGGCAAACAGAAATATTTTTATATAATAATAATGACAATAATGTATTCTTAATTGTTCCCTGTGGGGAAATTCCTCCCTGCATTTTACCCATCCACTCAGTGAAGCAGTGGGCAGCCACTGGGCGCTGGGGGAGCAGTGTGTAGGGACGGTACCTTGTGCTCAGGGATACCACACAGTAGCCGTTCAGTGGATTTGAATCCACGACCTTCCGATCATGGGGCCACCACTCTACCTACTGAACTATCTCTGCCCCTGCAAAATACTCACATTGATTTACAAGAGAAGTGCTGCGGGTTCAGTTTAATCAAGTATTCCAACATGAGTACACATGTTTAACTAACCTGAGTTAAATATGAGTTTATATTCTTCACCATCTGTATGACAGCTTTGGACTGACAAACCTGATATTTTAACATCTCAAGTCTTAACATTATGGGTCCCTTTTATCTTAGGTAAATTTAATTTTGCATTTCTTATTATTTATCAATTTTTGTTAGAGCTACAATTATCTTAATCTGTTATGATGAAAACAAACTGTCCGTATTAATAACATAAATGTCAGAGAAATCTCCAAAAGTTGATTCTGTTCATCTGGACGTTTTCAGTGGGAGAAACATTTCGTCACTCATCCAAGTGACGTCTTCAGTCTCAGCTGACTGCAGGTTTCAATCTTATAAACAGTACATTTGCATAATGACTGAAACCAGCCCACTGAAGGAACAATGGGCTGGGAGGTCAGCATGTGTCAAGAAATGTCAGAGAAAATTTGGTCAGCAAATTATTTATAGAGCTGCACACTTTTATGTAAGAACACATATCACAATGACATGAAGTCATTTTGCCATTTTGACAAAAGTCAAAATGTGTTCTTCTAACAATATCTGAGTAAGACAGTATAATTACTGTTTGGAAGCACGCTTTGATTACTTTAAGCTTAAAGTTAGGCAACTACAGTAAAACCTTGTACTTTGGTGCATTTAAAAGAGGATTTCTTGAAACATCTTCATGTCATTAGCAAAGCTTTCAAATGCAGCTCAGATCTGTACTGAAAATGGGAAAGTAGTCAGGAGTCAGGAGGAGCAATGTCCTGAGCCAAGACGAAGAAGAGTTAACTCAAACCAACTTGTTCACCTGTCCTGATTAAAATCTCAGATGTATCAAAGGGGGGAAAAACAGATTTAAAGTACCACCACTTCACACTTTTGAAGGTTGTTTAGAATCAAGAGCACTTTACACCACACCATTCTCTCTTCTTTGTGAACCTGCAGGAAGGAAATCAAAATATTCAAGAAGCACACAACTACACTGGTCACCCACTGAATGGAGCAAACAAAGTATTTATCTTCTTTGACATAAATCAAAAGGTTAAGACCTAACATCAGGGAGTCATGAAGAATTTGTGATATTATAGTACAGTAGTAAAACTCACCTTTCTTCACACAGTGTTTTTTAAATGTAAGCCCAGCCACAACACCAACAATAACACCAACAATAACACCGATGAGTGCAGCAGCCCATACGGGGAACCCTGAAGAAGAAGAGAAAAAAAATTCCAACTGTGACTACATGTCAGCAACAAACAGCAGGTTTAAACAGCGACCTGAGTGATGTCAGCATAGATAATTCTGTGAAGGAGATGTTCTCACGTCTTAGTGGGTGATGCCATTGACTAGCCAATCAGTGGCATCCAGTCTGTTGACATCACATTTTCGACACTTGCTTGGAATCTTAACCAAGTAGGTACGAGAAAAAAACAACAACCCTTAAATCTCTGTGTGGCGGGGGCGTGGTCTCTGACCTGCTGCAGAGGAGGGGTGATGCAGTGTGCTCACGGGGTGGAGCGAAGAGCATGTGTGCCTGGGCAGGGGATTAACGTGGACTTGTGTTTTTTGTTGTCAGTGAGAAGCAGAGAGGCAGAAGGCAGCAGTGAGCCACCAGGGGAGTTTCTGTGTCCCAGGCTGAATGAGCAAAAACCACAGTGTATTTGTGTGTGGCAAGTAAAAGGGCTGCTACCCAAATTAACCATCTTGTGTGGCGTATGCTTTGGAGAAGAGTTACGTGTGACACTCTAACTTTGTCTTAGTTGCATTTTCATGGAAGCTTCATCTGGACAAACATATTTATCACCTCACTGAAACGTGTAAAATGAATAATTACAGGTTTATATTATCCTGCAATCCAAAATCTTCAAATAGGATTAATATCATTTGACTCTAATAATTTGTTATGATGAAGACAGTGTCCTATCTTTTAGCTTCATTATAATTTTAATTGAAAAATAAAAACAGTAGAACCAAAGTTGTATTAGTGCCCTTATTTTCTTCCACATGTGTGACTGTAACATTGCTGGGTTTTTACATTTTTTCCCTCCATCTAATCTGCCGAGTTATCACTAAAACACTCAGTGGTACATTTGGCTCAATGAGTTTGTTTTCTTTTCACTTGTGGTTTAGAACATATAATTCTTTGTCATGATCTTATTTCCTAAGGATGTCTTTTTATGTCTTTAACAATTGTGTCACACCAGCTTTTTCTAAATTCATCACTAAATTATTGTGAAGTGTATGAGATTACTGTGAGTGTGTTTGAGTGATTTCACAGAAGAAATGTCTTTCATGTCACTTCATACTGACTCATTCCTCCTCTTACAACCGCATCATTAAAACAGAGTCTGTTTTTTTGTTTTAAATTAAGTGAATTTCTTTGAAGGTTAACCCTAAAAAGTCTCAGTCGTCATCAGTGACCTTAACCCTCAGACTATTAGAATGTGATTTAAAACAACACCAACAACAACAACAACAACTAATTAAATACCACCAAAATAATCACAGATCGGGCTGCCTGGCATTAATGTCATCCCCTCCCTCCAACCAGAGGCTGTTCTGTTGCCCCCTTGTGTCTCTCCCCATTTCTCCCCTGCTTCTCTCTCCTCCTTCTGTGCTCACTGGATCTGGTTGTCTGTGGTTCTCGGTGGTGGGGGCTCGCCCAGTGTGCCTCTCCTGGTGGCTCCATGGGAAATGGTATGCCAAGGTCTGATGGCTTTGGGAACTTCCTCTTCTTTCTTTTCCTTTCCCCTTGATCTAACCCCCTGTGCTATGCCCAGTCCTCTAGAGTTGGGTGGAAACCTTCCACTCTCTCAGGAGGTGGCGAGCTGGATGGGCACTCTGTGGGCTGGGTCATTCTGTGACACTTGTGCCTTGGTTGCACCTGTTGGATCTTGGGAGGTGCCTTGAACACTGGTGAGGCCTTCTTGCATGTTTCTAGCTTGGCATGCTGGTGCCCACAGCGGCTTGGTCTTTGCTGTAGGTTGCAGCTACTTGGAGTTTCTGCTTGTGTGGGTTTCTGTCACAATTCTGTGTGTTTGTGTTCAGGCTCTGATAATTTGGAATGCAACAAACATGAGCCACCAAACTACTTGCTGTTTTGTCTGTCCTTGCTACGGTGTTTGGTTTCTGGATTTCATGGTGGTGTATTTTGCCCTCTTTGATGGTAGATGGTTTTTCAGGATATTGGGGGTGAGATGTTTGTGAGGACCTGCGCACATATTCACGGGGGACAGACGGGGTGACTGATGTCTCACGCTTTACCAGCTGGCTTATATGACATTTCAGTTTGCTAATACTTTCTTTCTTCCTTGCTTAACACTTAAGCCCCCTCCCCCTCGGCCCCATGATGCTGCCATCACCATGCTTCACTATAGAGATGGTGTTGGTCAGGTGATGAGTGATGCCTGGTTTCCTCAAAACATTATTTTTGGCATTCAGGCCAAAGGGTTTAATCTTGTTTCATCAGACCAGAGAATTTTGTTTCTCGTGGTCTGAGAGTCCTTCAGATGCCTTTTGGCAAACTCCAGGCAGGCTGTCATGTGACTTTTACAGGGCTTCTGTCTGGCCATTCTACCACATAGGCAATGTTCCCTCTAATTTTTCATGTGTTTGAGCAAACACACAAACTCCCTGAGCGGTCCCTTGGACCACTGTGAGCGACATCAAACGTGTGCACTGTGGTCACGCCAGCATCCAATCCATCCAAGTCACATGGTTTATTAAAATAATCAAATTACAGCATTTACATTTATGTTAGACTACTTTTAATTAACTGCTTTAGCCCACTTACAATGAAAATGTAAAAAAAAAAAATTCTTGTTCATGACCTGTGTAGTATGTTAACACTATTGGAAGTAAAAATAACTTGAACTCCAATTTTAAAAACACAACTTTTTTTTTTTATAAAGCCGGCACAAGGGGCCGCTCAGGGAGTTTGTATGTTCGCTCAGACACATGAAAAACTAGAGGAAACATTGATAAGGACGCTTTCATGGCCTGTCAACGACGTTGATTAGCTGCGTATATACGAATGTGAATTGCATTATTGGCTGAACTATGGGATAAGGTGGCATCGTTTTAAGATTTTTTTTGTGCGCAACGCAGATTTTCTGTGCGCAGAGACCGTGCCAGCAGTGTGCAATTGCGCATGCAGCTTAGAGGGAACATTGCTTATAGATGTGATTGATGAAGTGCTGCAGAAAAGTTTCTTCTTGAAGAGTTTCCTCTCCACAGAGCAATGCTGAAGCGCTGCCACTGACAGATGACTGATGCCTCTGTGCTCACTGGGTCCTTCAGTGTTGCAGTCACTTTTTTCTACCCTTCTACCAAATTTTCATTTTTCTTATTGAATTGAAAAATTAATTTAATCCATTTTGGAATAAAGCTGTAACAGGACAAAATTTGGAACAAGTGAAGTGAGACAAAGTTTTTAGAATCACTTCATTTATAACTCAGCACCATAAAGTCTCATCTGTTATAAAGTTTAAATTACATTTAAATTAAATGTTAAGGTTTTTCTGACATTGTTATAAAGGTATTTGAGGCTGAGTAAATGTTGATATATCATACAGCATTAAATTATAATGACTGGTACTCCTAATGTTGTGACCCACACAACACACAAAGTTACTGAAATCTATTAACTCCTTTGCACAATATAAATATGGCATTCTGAACAAATCCAACAAATTATAATATGATAAATGGTAAACCTGCACTGTGATTTCTGTAAAGGGATCGATATCTGATTTTACACATGGAAATATGCAGGTCCTGAGCAGTGTCACTCTGCCTGTAAAAACTGCTGTAGAACGTATTCTGTCGCTCAGGAGAAGCTATGTATAATCTTTAAATAAAGTCAGAATAAAGCCATCAGTGTTTTGTCTCCTTCTGAAGAAGTCAGTGAAGCAAATCAAATATAAAACTGACAGTTGCAAATTCCATTTTTTAACGTCATTCCTCTTTGACTTTATAATTTCTGCTCACTTTGCACTCCTCCCTATTTCTCTTTTTACATTTCTAGCCTTCATTAATCTAAAAGCCTGTGCCTGCATAACTTGTAATTTCAACTGCTGAAGTAAATTAAATATTTTTAAACAACAAATATTTCTCCTGTACTTCTAAAAAATTAAACATTACATTATTCGATTTTTTTTTAAAACTTTACCATGACTTCTTTATGTTCCTAACAGATCTTTTTGTGTGACTTATTGTGCTGGTTCCTGGAGTTGGGTTTTTTTTTTGTCATTTACCTTGCTGACTGGCTGGTATTTTGGACTTTACCTGAGGGTGGTTGATCCATCTTGTCAATGGAAAATTGTATTTAGTAGTCAGTATAATCTTTTAGTGATATAAGTTTGCATATGGTAGAATACTGCATGTAGTTATTTGTATTAGAAAATATTCAACCATGTATACTTAGAGGCATATAATTAATTGTGTGTGATCTCTAACAGGCTGCAGGCTTGGGGTGCATCCCAGGAATGCACCCCCACGTCTGGGAGCATGAGAGCTCATACCTTGTTTTATTGTTTTACGGCAGGATTAACGTAGCTATGTCTGTTTTAGTTTAAGTGCTTCTTTACATATAGATGAACTGCTGGACTTCCTCACCATGTTATCTAGGGTGGGGGAGACTACCCCCTTTCCTGACCAAGGATGTACCTTTTGTGCTCTCATGACCCTTTGATCAGCAGGACACACACACACACACACACACACACACACACACACACACACACACACACACACACACACACACCTACTGAAGTATAAATAAAGATTGGGGCAGTTTCTTAGTGCGAGTCTCAGTCTGGAGGCTGCCCTTGCTAGCAAGAAGTTCTGTGTGTTTCTCTTCTCTGAGTCTTTACTGAAGAAGTGTTTTAGAATATTTTCCCTAACACATCTTTTCTGTGGAAACAGTACAAAAAGTTTCTCATTAGACAAGTGTAACAGACAATGATGCATACACATCAGAAAACAACATGAATTTGAGAAAACAAATTGTGTAAAATGGTGACCAAACCTTTCCAACATAAATGTTCATGATCAAATAGATGAGGTGGCTCATAAAAATACTTTTCATTTACTACACTTACTCCAAATAGTAGCAATTATTTCAGTTTAGGTAACAAGCTCCATGTAAAGTTTGGCTACAATAGGTGACACCGGGAGCCCATGGCACATCCATGTTTTTCTCTGTAGAAACCTTGTTGTATTTAAAATATGTGGTGGTAAGGCAGAGGTCTAACAGTGTGCAAATCTGATCAGACGTGAAGCTGGTTCTGTTTTCTAAAAAGCTGTCTTGTTGTAGTCATTTTCTGACAGTCTCCACTGCCTCAGTTGTAGTTATGTATGTGAAGAGAGAGACTACATCACAGGAGATTAGTTTCATCATGATCCATCATCTCGAGTTTTTAATGTGATGGGGCATGTTCCTCATGAGGGGAGCTAGGATAGTGGTGAGGTCCTTGGAAATTTTGCAGTTAGCTGAGTTAATATTGCTAACAGTGGGGCAACACTGGCCAGAAAAAAATCCCTCCAAATTGGAGTCTATTAGATAGATATGATACAAACCACTGCATGCACAGTAAAGAAGGTCAGAGATCAACTAGGGAGAAAGACAAAGTCAGCCCTTATGTTGCAGGTTTATCAGAGAAACTCCGGAGATTCTTCTCCAAGCACGACATCCCAGTGTACTTCAGACTCAGCCACACACTCAGACAAAAACTGGTTCATCCAAAAGACAAAACTCCTAAACACAAACTTAAGAACGTAGTGTATGGTGTACAGTTTAGCAAGGAGTACTCAGATCTCTAGACTGGGGAAACCAAACAGCCACTCCATAAATGTATGGCACAACATAGAAGAGCCACCTGGACAGAACAAGAATCGGCTGTACATCTGCATCTAAAGATCAAAGCATCTACATGGATGTTAAAATCACCCACAATAATTATTTTATCTGAGCTCAGAACTAAATCAGATAAAAAGTCTGAGAAATCAGACAGAAACTCTGTGTAAGGCCCAGGTGGACGATAGATGATAACAAGTAAGACTGGTTTCTGAGGCTAAGCTTTCAGGCTTTCAAGTGAATTAAAAGTCTGTCTTGGTCTTTCATTAATTAATAGGCTGGTGTGAAAACTTGCTGCCACACCTCCCCCTCGGCCTGCGCTTCGAGGTTTCTGGTAGTTAGAATGACTCGGGGGTGTTGATTCATTTAAACTAACATAATCATCCTGCTGCAACCAGGTTTCTGTAAGACAGAGTAAATCAATTTGTTGATCAATTATTAAGTCATGTACTAACAGAGACTTGGAGGAGAGAGACCTAATATTTAATAATCCACATTTCACTGTTTTACTTGTTGGTGCAGTTTTCTTATGTTTAAGTTGGTTTGTGCAGATTTTTATTTTTATTTTGTCTGTTTGGAAGCTGACACAGTCTCTATGGAGATGGGTTTTTGGGGGGGTAGCAGGAGGAGAGAAGCTGCAGAGAGGCGTGTAAGACTGCAACTCTGCTTCCTGGTCCCAACTCTGGATAGTCATATTTTGGGGGGTTTAATAAATTTGTCCATATTTCTAGAAATGAGAGCTGCTCCATCCAAAGTGGGATGATGCCGTCTGTCCTAACAAGACCAGGTTTCCTCCAGAAGGTTTGCCAATTAAATCCCACAACGCTTTTTGGACACCACTCAGACAGACAGCAATTTAAGGAGAACATGCGGCTAAACATGCGAGTCATGGTCTGACTAGGGAGGAGACCAGAGAAAACTACAGAGTCTGAAATTGTTTAAATTTCCATCAGTGTTGCCTGCTCTGACCCCTGGAAGACAATTGACTATGGGTGCTGTTGTCTTTACCTCAGGGCTGAGACAGATTTTGGTAGCCCGACTGGAGAAATTTTGCGAGCCCTGTACCTTCATATGTCTCAGAACAGAATCACCAATTACCAGAGTTTGATCCCTGGCAGGTGTGTCGCCAAGTGGGGAAAACAGTTAGATACATGAATGAGTTGGTGGTGTACCTGGAGCTTCTGTTTAAGACTGTGCTTCCTCCTCACCGTCACCCAGCCATCCTGTTTACCTGGCTGCTCAGGACAATATGCTGGGGCTTATGCTACCTTCGGCTGCACCGGCTACAGGGGCCTGGCTAGCTTCGGTTGTTCAAAGCCGTGATGTTAAGTCTCCAATTCAGTAATCCTCCTGCAAAGCTGCAGAGCTGCGGCTACATTTATTACAAGTATCATTATTACTAAAGGAGGCCGAGGAGTAACCAGATGTCTCACACACTGAGCAGGAAAGTGCAGAGGTACAAGTGAAGAGGACACACTGCTAGTGAGTCAGCTACGAGTCAAGCTAGCAAATCCCTAAAGAGATAGTGAGTGAATACTAGGACTATAATTAGCGAGTGAACAAACAGAGTGCTTCAGACAGGGCATACGAAGATTATACTATGAAATAAGACAATAAGACAAGTTTTTAATTAAACTGGGTACACAGATAAGTTACACAAAAACACCACTGTGTCCTAACAGCAACACAAAATGATACTCTAGAGAGAGCCAACACCAAGTAATAGCACCACCCAGAGTGTGAATATGATGCCATTAATGTTTAAAAATGAAAAATAAAGCAGAGTGAGATTTACCATGGAAGTGTTATTTCAAGAGTCTGCAAGCATGCTCAGGTTTAAAAAACACCAATATTTTGATAGAGAAATTAGCTTGGGGCATCATGTAAGAGTTCATAAACAAATCAGTCACAACAGCAAGTTCATCTTCTATAATATACAGTATGTGTTTGCGAGTTTAGTTTTTCAACATTCAGTTAGAAACTGACAGCTTTTTTCCAGCATGCACATCGTCTTTTATGTTCATGTCTTTCCTCCCCGACCACATTCTTAGTGTTCAGTCTAAGCACATATTCACATTTTAGTGTTCACACTTATTTGAAGAATTATATCTCACTCACCATGATGCACACAGATCTCTGAAGAAATCCGATGCCATTTTTCCATCTGTGTGGCTACACAGTGATAACAGCCAGGCTCAGTTACAGTAGTCTGGACGGTGACGTGGAAGCGACCTTGTTGTTCTTCATCCTGCACCGTCTTAAAAGGAAGTGTTTTGTTGTCACTGTCCCACCACTCAACTGTAGGTTTAGGAGAAGCACCTGGAACTTGACACTGCAGCAGCCCCTTTTCTTTAAGTATTGTGACATAGGGTTTTGGAGCTGCGCCTGTGAGCACATCATAGACAACAAACAACAGTGTTAACAATGTAACAATATGACATGTTGTCATCAATTGTTTCTACTGTTTCTGCATAAAGGAGTTAGTTTGATAAAGAAAAAGCAAAGCAGAGTACCACCTTAATCCTCCAGCATTGTTAACATGAGTTTTTACTGTAAATAACCCTCGTACCTTAAAAAGAGATGAGTTTGGGCAAATTTGCAGAGAAAGAGAGAATGATGCATTAGAGCAGCTAGTCTATATATCCAAAATCAATTATTTAAATGTATCCTCAGATGAACAATAATACATGATGTTATGCAATGTTATTATTTATTTAACAAAAAGCAAACTAAAATACAAAAAACACTAAGTATACCCTTACTGCATATGCATATATATATATGCATATATATATATATGCATATGCTAGCCTTTTAGCCTTTGATCTTCACAGGAGTGGACATCCCACCAAATTCACCTCAAGGTCAGACCATGTGATCCTCAGATAACCTACAATCATCAGATAACCCTTGCCTTGCAATTAATATTAACAGAATATGCTGCTTGCAAACATATGCAGTCTTTTTCAGCTTTGAAAAACTTAATTCAACTTTGTAAACATCAAAATTTTACCTTTGAAAATGATATAAATCTGTTAAATGACCTATTGTCAGAATTATCTGGAATAAATAATCACAATTTTTTTTAATATAATACACCGCAAAGGCTCATTGGGGTTGAACAAAATTTCCAAAGTAATTTTAAAAACTATTTGCACCATAGAAGAAAAACAATAACTGTGGAGCTACTCCATGTTTATGTTTGGGAACATTGATTTCTTTTTTGGGGGGTTTACAGGGTTTATTTGGAGGTGTGCTCCTAAACTTTAGATCAGCTGTAAAACAGCCAGTTTCAGTTTAAGTGTCGTTTTCAATAAATTGCATGCTCGTTTTTTTTGTCTCATTCCCATGTCTTCTTGTTGCATGGTGAAGCTCTACTTGGAACCTTGTTAAGAAAAATTATTTCCAAAAAAAAAAAAAAAAAATCATTAAAAATATGATTTTGTGCCCTTTTTCAAGTTGCCTTAAACTTTTGATTGGGACTGTACACTGAAAAAAGTGATATTGTCTCCTTTTAAATATAGCATATTATATTTTGGTATATCTTTTCAATTCAAATGAGTAATTCCTGTCTACATATATAATTCGAGTAACTCCAGAATACATTCCCTGCGTTTTAATCCAATTAATTTTAGTTAATTAAATGTAGCTCAAAATGCTTAAGTATGTTTTTCATAGCCTCCTGCTGGGCCATTTTGCGCATGCGTTAGGACAGGCCACCATTTTGCACGCGGACTGAAGAAGCGGACTCTTTGTGTGCTGCAAGCGGGCTCAAGTTAATCGCACAACTTCATATAAAGGTGGTCTAGCTTCGGTAAGTAAACCTTTTACGGTCGTTTTTGTTTTATTTTTTTTTTACCTCAGTCAAAGCATGTTGACTCTTTAAGACGTGTGCACATGGAGAAAGAAGTCTAAGTAGTTGTACACCTCTGAACTTTGTCATGAATTTGACTTAAGCTAGCTATGTGCTCTATTAGCTACTGCTCTATTAAAAGAGTAATTGTATTGATGCGTTAAAATGTCATATGTTTTTAGCTTAGTTCTTGTGGCACACTTTGTACTAACAAATTATGGAACGAGGCAATTTCTCTGTAGTTAGCTGTAAAGTTCACTGTACAGTCGCCTGCAGTTTTAAGTTGAGAAATCGTCCCTCCCGCCACAACATTGGCATTAATAGTCGGGCGGGGGAGGGGGCTTCTGAACGCACCTGCACAGTCAGGGTGCAGTAGGAAATAAGTAGGATTGGCGTTGCACAACGTCTTTTGTGCAGAAAAAAATAATGGTTGTAAACTGTGGAGGAGAATAACTCAGTGGTTGCCAAAAATGTGAGATCAAAAGGCACTGAGAGTGATGTTTGTCAGAACTGAAATTAACTCAGAAAAGAAGTTGCTTCACTTGATAGAGCTGTTGAGTGCAAGACCTGTCAGCGGTCTGGTTTAGCATTTAAAGCCTCGCTACGTGCTTCCAAACCGCTGCATTTAATCTCAGAGAAAACTAACACAGAAGTAAAGCAAGTGTGTAAGTTCATCTCTTTATGTTTGCATAGTATTTCCATGTTGAGCTTAACAACCGATGTATGGAGCCACAGCTGGACTGGCTGTCGGAGTTTTGTATTGTGGGGGAAAGGAAGCGATTTGTTTTATACTTCAGCTAGAATGAAAAAAGACACAAAGCTGGAGTTATTCGGTGTCTTCATGCTGAACAGCTAAAACTTCTTCCCTCATTCTCCCCCCTCCCTCTCCTGTTGCTACTTCAATCATGAAACTGATCGATTATCAGCTGATCGGCTTTTCTGTCGCTAGTCTCTCTCATTTGTTAGTCACCCAGTTTGCGCTAGAAAGAGGAAAACGGCAGATAAACAACAGCAGCACGTTTAAGCTTGATAAGCTGTTGCTAGAATTTTTTTAATATTACTTCTAGTATCCGCTTATGTTTTCTGGAGCCACAGCCGTAATAGCTGCTGGTCATGATAGTTTGGATATGTGGTGAGAAGGAAACATGAAGGTGAAACCAGGAGAAGTTTTTACTGAATCATTAGAGCTGAACAGGTAATGAAGAAACAGGTTTACATTTTAGGTCACATGAATGAGTTGAAGGGAAGTTATGAACTGTTTATGAGAGACAAATAACACCAGGATCCTTTTCTATGTAGCTGACATCTGGTAACTGTGCAGGGGCGGATCTAGCAAAGTTTTGCCAGGGGGCCAGGTAGGGCATTAACAGGGAAAGGGAGACACAAAGACATAATTTTCTTTCTTATTCTCATTTAAAATGTCTAGCTTTTAATAAATAATTATTCTAAATCTTACTACCAAAGTGGTGATCTGGTTAAATGTATAGAGATCCATTATTGTATGTAGTAAATATTAAGTCTAATATATGCCCTAGTAATAGTAGTACATATAGCACTTTTTCCTTTGGGAAGGTACGCTGTCTGCGCTGTCTGCAACTGTATTGAAGAAAAATGTTGAATCAAATTATTATAGAAAAATAATTGATTTCTGTGCATTAAAGTAGATTACGTCAATTAAGCATTATCAGGCGAAGGGTGCGGGGTGGTTTCCTAATATTTTTGCTGGGAGTTGGCAGTCCTATTAGTTAGTTTAATATTTCTATGTACTGTTTAGAATACCTGAATAAGGAGGATGGTGTAAGTTTTTTAGGTTGATCAGTATTGCTGAAGTATAAAATATTTTGGGTGCAGTGTATTTTTTGCATACAGGTATAACAGAATAGCTTTAATGTTTTGTTTTTAAAACTGAGTATGAACTTATACAAAATGCAGCAAAATATTTATAAAAACAGTTTTATTTATTATAAAATACACTATATCGGATTCATATCGGCATCGGCAGATAATCAAATTTATGATATCGGTATCGGACATAAAAAAGTGGTATCGTGCCATCTGTAGTTTGCACAGAGGCACAAGTAAGATTTGTTTTGTTACAAGGGAGTATCATGAAGTAATGCACTAATGGCTTGGAAACGGTAATTGTTTGTCTTTCTAAAGTTTTTATTTTATTTTATTTGTCTTCCTTTTCTGGCAGATTTTCTTCCCCTTATGTGTTACTGTTTATTCAAGAAGATGGTGTTATTTTGGTAAGTACATGCAAATTCCTTACATATTTATCACAACAGTATTTGTCACAGTATTGCAGGGACAAGTTTATCTATCTCATCTTAAGGGTTCTTGTGATTATTAATATTGATATTAATTAATATCAATTAATATATATGATTAAATTTCTTTTATCCAGGACAAAAGAAAAAAAAAACTTGCGAAAGTGAAATGAAAAACAGGAATTTAGTTCTTGTGAGTTAAGAGGATGCAGAGCATAGGGTTAGATGGAGGTGGATCATTCACTGTGGTGATCCCTGAAGGAAACAGCCAAGAGAAAAAGGATCAGATTGCAAAAAAAAATGTGGTTTGTTTGCATACATGAGTCTTTACGGTACCCACAGGACTCCTGAAGTATAAGTACTCTGAAGTTTGCAGAGCAATTTCAGAGATGTTTGGGGCTTACATGGCAAGCATGTTTTTAGTTGCACATCTAAATTTTCTCTGCTCTCTGTTGCTGATGGCAGAGTTCTGCCCCGCTGACCTCACAGGTGAGACACTCCCACCAGTGGACAAAGAGCACAGGAAAATGTGTTGCCAACCACCTGAAACAGACAAATATCTGCTTTTTAAAACCCTTTAAACCCGTTAAATGGACTGATGCCATTCATTTCTTCTTTGATTAACAGTAGTAACATCCTTCATGCACTGTATACTAACCCATATGATAATCATGCTTTATGAAGTGATGGCAATTGCATTGTAGCATTTAATGAAGAAATAACAAAATAATCATACCAATGATTAAGCACCAGTCTTCTTTTTTTTTGTGTGTGTGTGTGTGTGTGTGTGTGTGTGTGTGTGTGTGTGTGTGTGTGTGTGTGTGTGTGTGTGTGTGTGTGTGTGTGTGTGTGTGTGTGTGTGTGTGTGTGTGTGTGTGTGTGTGTGTGTGTGTGTGTGTGTGTGTGTGTGTGTGTGTGTGTGTGTTACAGGTAAATGCTGAATTCCAGTGTATTACAACACTTCAACTGGAGATGACCTTCGCGGCACAGTTAGACAGAATTACACCTCAGTTGATGACAGTTTTCCAGAAGAAGGGCGGTGTTTCTGGGCAGAAACTTGCCCACCACTTGCAGATCATGCAAGAGGTAAATCTGAATATTGCAAATTCTATTTGGATTTCTTTTGTCTTAAGTGGCAGGTCACTGGTGAGTCCAATAAGCCGTTTTAGGTGACCAGCCAAGCAATCTAAATTTTGAAATTTCATATATAAATTTTATTTACTATGTTTGAACTGACATATGATAAAATTTACTTATTGCGAATGTCAGACATTGTTCTTTTTTCCAAATTGGTTTAATCAGCAACTCTCTTTAAACAGGCTGAAAGTGATGTTAAAGTGAAAAGGGAAGCAGTTCTCAGGGCACTTTGCCTCTACCTTGGTGAAGAGGACGGAAGCCTTATTCGGGAGTTCTTTGTAAGTCATTTAAGTCATTGTAAGCAAGTCATCTATACACACACTTTTTAGATAGATATCTGTGTGTGTGTGTATTACACACACACACACAAACGACTAGATTGGAATTTAATTGTAGAGTTAATTGTTTTTTCTTTTACCTTTTTATTAAATGTTTAGGACATTGAAGGAGATGATATCCAGAGAGACCTGAAGAAGCACACCATGGGCATTTATGTCATCAACAGGGAGGATGGACAAAATGGACATTATGATGACATTGGAATATTTGTTGAAGGGGAGATAGTCATGGACAACATTGGATCTCTGGCCCAAGCTTGTGCATTGATGCTTGGAGTAATCTATGCACTAAACCTAGCCTTCCCCAAGGAATTGAAGGACTATTATGAATTCATTTAGAAAGTGTTGATGGGATTCGATGGTGAAAAGCTCTCCCCCAAAGTCTTTGGGCTGAAGAACAAAATTGCTACCGGATAGGAAGATTTCTAAAATAACACATCAAGAGAATGCTGTTATGTAAATTACCAATGACTGGTGCTCTTGTGAATAGGAGTGAGACTCTTGTACAACCATCATTTGTTCTGTGTTATGTTTCGATTGAACATTTTAACTTTCAATAATGAATGTTTCACGCGTGGTACATTTGAGTAGCTTGAAGAGCAACTTTGTAATTATTCAGTAATAGCTGCTGCCCTGCGTATAATCAGTGTTAACTCAACCGGCAGTGCCGTAGCAATCGTGAGTCACGATTGCTAACGTTATCGTGATTCGTGAGACTAGCATTTCCCTCCTCAGGTTGCTAGCTGGCTAACGTCATGCATGCTACTGATTAACCTTAACTTTGGGATAGGTCAGTGATGCAGTCAAGTATTATTATCAGATTAGACAAGATTACTTTGTATGTTGCTGCATTTCAGGATATCTATAAAGACGCATATCTTATTTATGCCATTGACGTCTGAACACATAAATAGTTCTCGTCTTTCTTTAGGTTCATAGATCAAGGGCGACATCTGTTGGTGAAACTGTAATATGAAACCTATATCTTCCAGTAATATAGATTTCCTACTTGCGCATTTATATCAAATTATGTACAGCATGTTTATATTGCCATTTGCCATTATGAAAATCTATACATGTAAAATATAGTTAGTAATTTTTAAATGTACCAGTGACTTACTTAATTTATTAGTCTTATAATGCAATCTTTCGTAGGCCTACTGTAGATTCAAAATTGTATTTCTGTAAAATCCCTGAATATTTTCTCTTGTATGCAGGGTCAATGCTTAAATATGTTCAAGGAGGATCTCAAGGACAGGATGAACCATCCAGTAGTAGTGCCATCCCTGGACATCAACCACCAGCCATTGTAGACCCTGCAACAATCCCTAGCCAAGAAGAACAAGAACCATCAACCACCAGTTCAGGTACAGTTCCATACACAAGTACCACTGAGAGTCCTGTCACTGAGAGACTATCAGAAAGTGACACTGTGGAGACATGTGTGCCCCCTTCAACCGATCCTGCTCTTTGGCCAGCTCACATTGTAGATGCTGATCGTGTTGAAATTGTGCGGAGAGGTCCTTTTAATGTCAGCTCTGATTTTAATTTTCCAAAGGGGCCTGATGGAAGAGCATTTCACACTAGCCTTAAGTTCAAAATTCTTCCCAATGGAGAAAAGGTTCACCGGAGCTGGTTAGTGTACTCACCGCAGAACAATGCTGTGTTCTGCTTTGCATGTAAGCTTTTCAGTGTGAAGGATATAAAGCTGAGTACAGAGGGCTTCAGTGACTGGTCGAACATCAACATCCGTTTGAGGGGTCATGAGTGTAGCCAAGACCACATACAGTGCATTCTTAAGTGGAGAGAACTGGACACACGGCTAAAGAAAAGCATGGCAATAGATCAACAGGAGTTGACCTTACTAGAGGCAGAAAGGAAAAAGTGGCGAGAGATTCTCAAACGATTACTCTCAATAACTCTCTCACTGGCTTCCAGAAATTTGTCTTTTAGGGGCTCTTCTGACTGTCTTTATGAGCCGGACAATGGCAACTTCTTGAAGGAAGTAGAGCTTATGGCAACATATGACCTTGTAATGGCAAATCACTTGGCCAACATAAAAGATGAAGGTTCCCACACACATTACCTCAGCCCTGAGACACAGAACGAACTAATTCAGATTATCTCTTCAGAAACATTCCGCGCCATTGTGAAGCAAATCCAGTTGGCAAAATACTTCTCCATCATTCTTGACTGTACTCCAGATGTGAGTCACACTGAACAAATGTCAGTCATAGTACGCATTGTTTGTTTCCAAGCACAACCAGATATTAAAGAATACTTTCTTGGCTATATAAATGTGGAGCAAACAACTGGCCTTAACCTGTCCAATGTTGTCCTTGACAAGTTGAAGGAGCTTGGCATTCCATTTGAAAACTGTCGAGGACAGGCCTATGACAATGGGGCCAACATGAAGGGGAAGAAGCAAGGTGTTCAGGCCAGACTGCTACAATTAAACCCGAGAGCATTGTTTGTGCCTTGTGGAGCTCACACGATGAATCTGGTCATAGCTGATGCTGCCAAGTCCTCTCCAGATGCAACTGGCTACTTTGGGTATTTGCAGAAGTTGTTCAATTTCTTTTCCAGTGCCACCCAGCGATGGGCCATTTTAACAAAACATGTGAAATTGACACTTAAATCTTGGAGTGACGTTAGATGGGAAAGCAGGCTTCAAAGTGTAACTGCTGTCCGGAGTCAGACAAAAGAAGTGAGGGATGCTCTCCTGGAGGCCAGAGAAGCTGTAAGTGATGCAGTCGCAAAGGTGGAGGCTCAAGTGCTTGCTGAGGAAGTAGCCTCATTTCGATTTTTGATTTGCTCCATCGTGTGGTGTGAACTTCTTACAATCACAAACCAGGTGAACAAGTTACTACAGTCCAGCTCCATGCAGCTCGATGTTGCTGTCAGGCTCATTGACACTGCCAAAAGTAACCTCTCTAAATACAGACAGTCTGGGTTTGATGAGGCTGTGTCAGCTGCCAAAGAACTCTGTGAGGCCCTGAACATAGAACCACAGTTGAAGGAGAAAAGGCTCAGGAGCACAAAAAGGCAGTTTGCATATGAAGCTGTTGATGAGCCCCTCCATGATGCCCTTAAAAAGCTTGAGGTCACATTTTTCAATTGTGTTGTGGACTCTGCTTTAATCTCCCTACAGGAGAGGTTTGAGACCATGAATCAAGTGAAGGAGAAATATGGAGTGCTGCTTGATTTCAGCAAAGTGAATGGGATGTCCAAGGAGGATTTAAAAAAACACTGCACTGAAGTACAGAAGACACTGACAGATAAGGGAGTAGCTGACATTGATGGACCTGAGATGATGCAGGAAATCATCAACCTTCCTCAGCTGCCACCACAGACGTCTGCTTTGGAAATGCTGTCATTTTTACATGACAATCAGCTTCAAGAGGTATATCCCAATCTGTGGATTGCTCTGCGTATTGCACTGACCCTGCCTGTCACAGTTGCCTCTGCTGAGCGAAGCTTTTCAAAGCTCAAACTCATTAAAACGTACCTGCGTTCATCAATGGGGCAGGAACGTTTAAGTGGTCTGGCTGTTATCAGCATCAATGGTGACGTGGCTCAGAAGCTATCATATGATGACCTTATAGCTGATTTTGCAACCAGAAAATGCAGGCGTGTGCCTCTCTAGGCCCTAGAGAGGCACACCACGCCTGCATTTTCTGGTTGTCAGAGTATGCCCTAGAGTCTAGGGCATACTCTGACAACGAATTGTAAAAATGTTTAACATAGTTACTTAAGGAATGTGGCTTTTGTGTTCAAATTCTTATTTTTCTTATTTAAGTTTCTTATTTAAATTCTATTGTGAAACTATTTGTAAATATATTAATAATAATACTATTATATTATATATATTATTTTTTTATAAAAAAAATTACACATTATTGCCAGGCTCTTTGTTCTTGTTCCAATGTTCAATTTTTGTTTCAGTATTTATTTGTAACAGTATTTTTAACCTCCTTTAACCTTATTTATTTGTTTAACTGTCATGTTTGTTGTTATTTAATTAAACAAATTCCACTGAGAAATTCAAAAGTATTAATGTTTTTTTTTTTTCTCAGTGGCGGGGGGCACCATAAAGCATTTGTGCTTAGGGCACCCAAATGGCTAGCAACGGCCCTGCATGGCAGTTCCCTCTGCAGAGTTTAAAACCAAACACACCTGAGCTTACTTCTTCACAAACACAGAAGCAAACATGGACCACGACCTGAAACACGAGTCTGAAGAGAAAAACGGGGCTGAGGACGCTAAAGCCAGTCATGAAGTGGCCACCATCCGGCGAATCTACAGGTTAGAGGCGTTGGAAAAGCTACGTGAAGATGTGACGAGCATCATTGAACACTTCATGGAGGATGGCTTTCCGGTTTTAGACCGCTTCATGGAAGAGTTTCTGGAGAGCGATGGAGACACGACAGAAAGTGACGGAGACACGAGAGAAAGTGACGGAGACGAGAGAGAAAGCGAGTTCAGTGAGAGCGAGCCTGAAATGCTGCCGGATCAAACTTTCCCTGAGGAGCAACCTGTGACATCATCTGTTTATCCTGCAAGGGAAGTCGTGACTCTTAGTGAAGGAAAGCAAACAGTTGCTCCCGAGGGGAAACCTTCAGCATCTGAAGAGCGAGAACAGGAATCCGATCCTGAGATCAGACCTCAGATGCCCCAGGACAGAAAACGCACAGTCAGCCATGACCGTCAGGGTCTGCGGAGGGAACAAGGAACCCAAACAGAGAGTGCCGAGGACGCACCTGTGAGAGGGTTACTGCGCATACCACTGAGGAGAACACTGAGAGCACTGGGAAGGAGGCTCCAGCAGGCTGGGGAAGAGTGATCTCCACCAACTCACCGAGCACGCTTTGGTCGTGTTTGTGTTCAAAACAGCAAATAAAAAAGAAAAAACAGTCTAAATTGTCCTGGATTTGTCTTGTATTTAAATCCACAGCAGTGAACCATGTAAAGGTGCTTTTTGATATCTGGACTGGACTCTGATTGGATGAGTGTTAGGTTTGTAGCTTGAACCTATTCGCTGGAACGTTAAGACAATATAATTACACTGCAAGCAAGACGCAAGTAGGCAAACTTCTTCATGGTACTCGTGCACGGGAGAGATTGGACAGAGCGCCGTCCCTTCGCTTGACCCCAGTAGCTCTCGTCCGTCCTCCCATACACTATCCTTTTATTGAGGTTACATGAATATGCATAGGTTCATTAACATACGACGTCTACATACAAACAAAGAGTACCTTGCCTGTGTGTGTGTGTGTGTGTGTGTGTGTGTGTGTGTTGCTGATCAAAGGGTCAAACATCCTTGGTCAGGAAGAGGGTAGACTAGACCCCCCCCGGTGAGGAAGTCCAGCAGTTCATCTAAACAGAAAAGCACTTAGACTAAAACAGACGTAGCTACGTTAATCCTACCATAAAACAATAAGAGAAGGTATGACCTCTCTCATGCTCCCAGGATGTAGGTGTGGAATGCACACCAAGCCTCTGTAGCCTGTTAAAGATCACACAACTTATCACTACACAATTGATTATACACCTCTAAGCATCTATGGTTAAATATTTCTAAGCATAAATAACAATCAACAATACAAACTCTAACAATGAGAGAAGCTGAGCTGGGAGTTGTCTCCAGCTTTTATATCTGCTTCCTTCTCGGCTCGTTAGAGAGTCAGAGATATTTAATGACGGGCATTCAGAGGAACTATTTTATTACCTCGAGTGAAACTAAGCAGCTACATGAAGGTGGAGAAGGTAAATGTGCTGACCAGTCATATTTCTGGGTAGGAGGAATACGTTACATTTTACTTCCACATTTCTGGAGACGAGCACAAAACGACGATTTCTGCGTTACCTTGATGTGCTTCACGCCGCAGCTCACCAGGCGGCTTTGCTGAAACGGATCCCAGCAGATGTCAAAGATCTGGAGAACAGAAGAATCGTCCGTTATCGGGTTTATGTGAAAACGCGTGCATGCACAGTGGAAGTACGATGAGAAGGAAACACTTTCAAACTCTGTAAAAGATTTTTTATTGAGATCTGATTGGTGTGTGGTGCTTCACGCTGATTTTCTGTCCCGCTCAGACGGCACCGCCCAGAGGCTTTGCCAGACGGCGGCAAGCGGCGAGGCTTAACTGCAGAGGAAGCTGATTGGTGCACGCTCTCACCCTGTCCGAGTGTCCCGTGGCCGTGGCCAGGATCTTCCCTCTCTTCCACTCCCAGATACACACCGTGTTCTTGGCGTCCAGGCCGACCGAGGCCAGCCGCTGCGGAGGAGAGATGGGGACGGTTACGCATCCAAAATGTCTACAAACAATTTAAAAAAAGAGGCTGAACGTGCAGAAATCTGACAGCTCATCTGCTTCATACGTGCAAAAGCTTAATCCAAGCTGACAGAGGGCGGGGCTCCCTGCTCGATTAGCCTGACGCTCATGTGACGTGTTTGTAAGTGTAAATATAGCAACTCTGCAACATTTCAGATGAACTCAAGGGTTTGCTTGGAAAGGCTCAGGTCAAACTGCAGGAATGTCTTAAAGACATAAAGACCTGGATGGCCGCTAACTTTCTGCTTCTTAATTCAGATCAAACTGAGGTTAATGTACTCGGCCCTGAAAAGCTTAGAAATATGGTATCTAACCAGATTCTTACTCTGGATGGCATTACCTTGGCCTCCAGTAACACTGTGAGGAACCTTGGAGTCATTTTTGACCAGGACATGTCCTTCAACGCACATATTAAACAAATATGTCAGACTGCGTTCTTCCATTTGCGCAACATCTCTAAAGTTAGAAATATCCTGTCTCAGAGTGACGCTGAAAAACTAGTTCATGCATTTATTACTTCCAGGCTGGACGACTGTAATTCATTATTATCAGGATGTCCTAAAAACTCCCTGAAAAGCCCTCAGCTGATCCAAAATGCTGCAGCAAGAGTCCTGACAGGGACTAGAAAGAGAGAGCAGATTTCTCCTGTTTTGGCTTCCTGTTAAATCCAGAATTGAATTCAAAATCCTGCTCCTCACATACAAGGTCTTAAATAATCAGGTCCCATCTTATCTTAATGACCTTGTAGTACCATATCACCCTATCAGAGCACTTCGCTCTCGCTCTGCAGGCCTACTTGTTGTTCCTAGAGTATTTAAAAGTAGAATGGGAGGCAGAGCCTTCAGTTTTCAGGCCCCTCTTCTGTGGAACCAGCTTCCAGTTTGGATTCAGGAGACAGACACTATCTCTACTTTCAAGATTAGGCTTCAAACTTTCCTTTTTGCTAAAGCATATAGTTAGGGCTGGACCAGGTGACCCTGAATCCTCCCTTAGTTATGCTGCAATAGACGTAGGCTGCCGGGGGATTCCCATGATGCATTGAGTTTTTCCTTTCCAGTCACCTTTCTCACTCACTATGTGTTAACAGACCTCTCTGCATTGAATCATATCTGTTATTAACCCCTGTCTCTCTTCCACAGCATGTCTTCATCCTGTCTTCCTTCTCTCACCCCAACCAATCACAGCAGATGGCCCCGCCCCTCCCTGAGCCTGGTTCTGCCGGAGGTTTCTTCCTGTTAAAAGGGAGTTTTTCCTTCCCACTGTCGCCAAAGTGCTGCTCACAGGGGGTCATATGATTGTTGGGGTTTCCTCTGTATCTATGAAGCGCCTTGAGGCGACTTTTGTTGTGATTTGGCGCTATATGAATAAAATTGAATTGAATTAATAATAATGGATTGGATTTATATAGCGCTTTTCTAGGCACCCAAAGCGCTTTACAATACCACTATTCATTCACTCTCACATTCACACACTGGTGGAGGCAGCTACAGTTGTAGCCACAGCTGCCCTGGGGCAGACTGACAGAAGCCAGGCTGCCATATTGCGCCATCGGCCCCTCTGGCCAACACCAGTAGGCAAGTAGGGTAAAGTGTCTTGCCCAAGGACACAACGACCAGGACAGAGAGCCTGGTCTTAATGCGTGTTTTGTTTGGGTTTCCACCAGTGTGGAATTACCAAAAACAGAGAGGGCATAGCCGAACATATGAAACAGGAAAGTAATCCCTTTATTTCAAGAAAGTAACTGTATTCTAAATGCCACCTTTTTAAACGGTAACTGTAACAGAATACAGTTACTCATATTTAGTATTTTAAATACGTAACGGCGGTACATGTAGTCTGTTACTGTCTGTGTGGCACACGAATGAACAGAAATGTTGAAAGGTTTTTTAAATCCAACCAGTAAACTGATTGACATGTTCAAACAGTACAGACATCTGTGCCACGTAGCAGAGAGATGGTAGGTGTGATACCGCTACAGTTTCTCTGCTTCTTTCTGTCAGTGTAACTTCTGGTGGGAGTTTTGTGGTTTTACTGCAGTATAAATGAGAACACCAGCTGATGTTTTTTCCTGTGAAGTTGGTACACGAGGCTGGCCTTTTTAATAAACATGTTCCTTCATGTTCTGCATTTTAATGCCATTAACTCAGAGCTCTCCCATCATGACTCCTCATTGGAAACTTTTGGTTTTACATCTACAGGTCAGCAAAGGATGAGTGTCTTACTGTTCTCTTCCTCCTCCTGCCCCCTACCTGCTCTGTGCTGCTGCTTGCGCGTGGCCGCTGATTAGACCTTGTGCAATCTACAGCTAAGCGAGGCCTGGTGCGCGCCGCTCCGCCAGGTGAGCTGAATTAGAGCAATCAAGGGCTGGCGTGCCTAGTAGACCTTAAAATGCATGCAGCAGCAGTCATTTGACATGGGTGCAACGTACTGAGAGGACAGCAAACAAAGCACAATCCACTTTCCACTGTGAGGAAGACTTTGAGCTAGACGGGCTATCGGAAAGCTCTTGGACTCATATTTGCTGCTTATATGTTTGGGAACTATGGAAGCTCAATTGTGGAAA
This sequence comes from Rhamphochromis sp. 'chilingali', assembly GCF_963969265.1. Classification (NCBI taxonomy): domain Eukaryota; kingdom Metazoa; phylum Chordata; class Actinopteri; order Cichliformes; family Cichlidae; genus Rhamphochromis; species Rhamphochromis sp. 'chilingali'. The sequence continues at coordinate 38,448,314 of NC_137936.1, forward strand.
TGTATTTATGCTTTGGGAAATAGTTACTGCATTTAAGTTTAAAAAATTATATTGATATTAAAATGAATGTTTAAGTTTGAATAAATTGTTTATGTAGATAGTGTTACCCACATATTTATGTTAATTAATACTAAAAATAGTTACCCCAAATCCTTGGTTAAAGTCTCTATTAAAATATTTGCAAACTCTAAAATCTATACTTTAAAAATTTAATTGTTTATAAAAAGTGTAAAATGCAAGGTAGACACATTTTGTGTATTTAAGAACAGTTTATTTCATCTTTGTTGTTTGAAATTACTCAGCTCTGTGATTTAAAAAAAAAAAAAACCCCAAAAAAACCCAATGAATGTAAAACTAACTTAAACTGGGTTAAATGATAGTTTAGACAAAAGTATTTAGCTTTAGCTATGTTAAATGGCTTTACTGAAGTGTATATATTTTTGTTATTTCATTTGTATTCTGTATAATGCATTTAAGTTATCTGAATGATTAATGAAATGTTCTTTATTTTTTGTGTTGAAAGGTTTTTCACCTATCCATCGACCTACCTATCAGCTATCTAACTAGCTGGTCAAAATAAATTGAGTGAAATTCAAAGTCTGGTCTTTTTCAAGTGTGGGCACCTCACAGACAGAACACTTGACATCAAGTGTATAACCTTAGCCATGGTGGCTGCTAGAGGACAAACATGTTTTAGCCAGTCAAGAGAGATAAAAAAAAAAACTAAGATAAAATTTAGCCTGTACATCATAATGCTTGCTGCAATCCAGCAAGGTTACAGCTTACTAGTGCTTAGAGTGGATTCAGATCCATAATTTTTAAATTGTGTTGATAGGCCAAGGAAAACCAGAGTCATGATACAAAAAATATATATGTGGTGTTTTTTCCTGAATACTATTGTCACTTTAACTGTCTAAGGACAGTGCTAGCAAGCACTCTCTGCTTACGATCAAAAAAAAGAAAGAAAAGAAAAAACATCCCTTTAGTATTAGTGGAAAAATGCACTATGTTGACCAATCAAAAAAAATGATATGGCAACATAACATTTGGTTGTTTTGGAGGAGGGGGAAGTTTGCCATACAGTATGTCAAAATGAGCATATTCATACATGTGAGGTTGTGCTGAAAAGAATGATAACAAACAAAGGTAAACAGTTTCTAAAGGTGAAATGTAGAGGTAAAATAAAAAGTAGTCAAAAACGGCCAATTATACCCTGAACCCCAGAGGGTTAAAGTTTTTTTTTTAAAGTAACACAATAGTTACTTTTCCTAGTAATTAGTAACTCTGTTACAATTTTCTAAAAGTAACTAAATCAATTACTTTTTTGAAGACGTAACCAGCTAATTACTTTTTCAAAGTAACTTGCCCAACACTGCATCTTAAATTCATGTAATTGGTTTACCACGACTAATTTAATCTTCCTCAGTTACAAAATTAAGCAGATTAGCTTTGCAGCAGTATTATTACAACAGTTACTGAAATGCATTAAAATATTTTACATTTAATAACAAATTACAATAGGTGGAAATAAACATTGAAAAATAAAAAACATCAAGCACTCTACTTAAAAATCTTTTATTTACTTTAAGCTTCAAATTTGAACTTTGAACATTTTTCAACAAACCTAGTTGACTATATATTTGGTTAATTAAATATTTCAATAAAGGAATTCCTGTAACACATTTTGCATAGACAAACGGAAAACTGACATCACTGCTAGAGAAAGAGGATGATAACAATGTACCTACATTTGGTTACATAGCCAGACTTTCCTCTTCCAGTCCACAGAGCAGCAGGATGATTGTGAAGATCCTGCTGGGTGTCTTGTATCTCTCAGGTCAGTTATTTATTTTGTCTCCCTTTGCTAGTCCTTATTGCTGTGATATGTTGTAATACAGCCAGCTTACATATTGAGAGATGTTCATGATTCATATTTTCCTCACAGGGTGGCTCGTCCTCTCCAAATGCCGTCGGTACCACTTTGTTAATAAGTCTTTTACTTGGTATGAGGCTCAGAGCTACTGCAGAAAGAACTATGTAGGCCTGGCCTGCATTGAAAACAGTGAAGAAATGAACCAGTTTATCAATACAGTTTCATCTGCTGGTTACAACTCTGAGGTCTGGATTGGTGTTTACATTCATTTACAACGGCGTTCTGCATCTCAGAATGATGATGATTCCTGGAACTGGAAAAAACAAATTCAAAGTGAACCTTTCTTAGTTTCCTATTTTTGTAAAAGCATTTCAGTGAGTGGACAGTGGTATACCAACTGCTCAGTGGAACATCCATTCATCTGTTACAATGGTGAGAAAATAGCAAAGCGCTGTCTTTTCCAATAAAGACTGTTTTGATTCATTTTCATTTACCCAGAAAATTCAACATGACCTGTTCCTCTACCATTTCTAATTGCAGGAACTTCGCAGAGTCCTCAATATGTTCTTGTTAATGAAAGCATAGACTGGTTCCGAGCTCTGAGGTACTGCAGGGAGAACTTCACAGACATAGCCAGTTATTCGATATCTGACAGTCAGTTGCAAATACTGCTGCCAAATGGGGATCGAGCGTGGATAGGCGTCATTTCACATCCTGAAATTCGCCAGAGAGATTGTGGCAACTCCTCATTCAGATACTGGGGTGACTCTGGAATCATTCCCAGCATTTTTCGCTCATTGTTTGGTGTTGCAGATTTGCAGAGGTCAGGAAAATGGAGGTTCATTGAGTATTTCACAAAAATCCCATTTGTCTGCTTTGACAACCTGCCAGCTCCTGGAAAGGAAAATGTTCAGAAAAAAGGTGCGTACATATTAAGAAAATTTTGCTTTAGTTTTAGTGATAATTTAGTTATTTTTTTGTCATAATTTAAGCATCAATATTATTTTGGTAGTCTAGATTTAACTGAGTAAATATCATAAGATTACAGTAGACTAAATCAAAAGTTGTTTTAGTTCTCTAACATATAAAGTGTTAAAGCTTGCTGTGTTTTTACTGTTGAGAGTTGCTTCACAGGGTTTACAAAGAATCTCATTTTTTTTTACATGAGATGCAAAATGTGTCCATATGTCTGCTCTTCTCTTCCTCCAAACATTAGCATTTTATCATATCTTTTTGAGAAACTGTGAGCAGGGGAGTTAGTGGTACTGCTTACAGTGGGCAATCAAATGTACTCCTCGATGTCATGGTCCCAGGACTTCTACTTGGTATTTTGTGTTTCATTTGATGTTATTATGTTTTAGGTCCACCGTTTATTCTAAGGGTCCCTAGGTTGTTCTGTTAAGGTTATTCGATTTCCCCACATATCTGTGAGTCCCCGTGCCACGTTTCTCCTCCTTGTGTTTTATTCCACGTTTTCCCCAGCCCGTTATGTCTGTGCTCTCCCCTCCCCTCCTGTCGGCGCCTCTGTGTACTTCCTGTTTAACTTTGACAGTCTCCCGTCAGTATGAGTCATGTTGTGTTTGCTCCTGGCCTGTCTCGTTATGATTATCTGTGTCAGCTGTGTGTTCCCATGTCCCTCGTTATCCTTCTGTGTATTTATGTCCACGTCTCCCTCCATTCCGTGTCGCATCCTCCCTCATGACTGTGAGCCCCGCCGTGTGTTTCCTCATGAGTCAGTTCCTTTAGAATCTCCCAGTTTAGTTTTATATTATTTTGTCTCGCCTTAGTCTTCTGTTAGCAATGAAGCTGTATTTAGAGTTCAGTCCTGTTTCCTGTGAGTTTGCGTTTGGGTCCAATTCCTGCCTGCACACGGCCTGATCGTGACACTCGAAACTTATTGCAGATTATTTCTGATTGGATCACTTCCAAACTTTACGTGTCATTATAATTTTGTCCTTGCGCATTCGTTTTTTGTTTTGTTTTGGTAATGTTTTCTTTTTGTCAGAAAAAATGTTATTGATTAAAAACTATTTTGAAAATTATTGGTCAACAAACATTTTGAGACCCAAAAATAAAACTGAAAACTCGTCATGATTTCTTTTGTCTTCTCTTTCTCAGTAATAAAAATGAGCTTGAATCTGGAGGACTTGTCTGTGGATCTGAATGACAGAGCTGTCAAAGCAAACCTCCTAACAAAGGCAAGTCTCTGCAAGTTCTATAAGTGACAAAAATATTGTTAGGACTTCGCTGTAATAATGCAATATGATTTTGTGCCTTATCTAAATGCTGAGAGCTGATAATTTTGATAAATCCTTCAGTCTTCAGGACCTTTGCTGTCAGAAGCAGCCTTTGTGTGAGGTAAAAGCCTTTTTTGTGTGTTTTTAGTCACCTGGAGGCTTTAAATTGTTTACTGTTTGTGTTTCAGCTGCAGGACAAACTGGAGGAAAAAGGAGTCAATGGAGTCAATCTGAAGTGGAGAAAGCTGCCTGATGGAGCAGTCTTCCATAAAGAGGAGAAAAATACTAAGAAGGAAGAAAAGAAGAAAACTGAGCTGTGAAATTTAAAACCAACTTTACTGCCACTTACAGCTTAACAAATTTATCAGAGCCCCATCCAGTGTAAGGTTGCTGATTCTCATTCCCACTGCTTCTCGACAGGGCCATTTACCAAGAGCTACGTCAGAAAACATTCTGTAAAGAAAAACATTTACTGATGTTACTGAACGACGAGGACCCAGTGTTGAGAAAACTGACGGTCGATATCATTAAAAATCACCTGATCGACACTATGCAGAATCCAGCCCTGTGTGAAGCTGAAGAGGCTGAAAATTACAGGTTATCTGTGGAAACCTCTATCAAGAAGGTGGTGACGCGTGTCATTAAAAATGCCAGTTCACCTTGCTGTACTGAAAAAGTTGATGCCATCACCCAACGGCTGTTCATAAAACTCTGGCCTAGACTTAAAAAAATCAAAATCGACAATGTGATGTTCATCAGTGATATGGTTTACAGCTCTTTAATAGAGAAATGGAAAGAGCCAGATGTCATACTGACATTCATGGAATTAGGCCACAAACATACAGATGATGTAATTGTAAAGGTTTTCAAGGAGCATGCCATCACTGTATTGGAAAGAGAACATTTCATCACAAGCTTCTTTCTCTCTGCGGGTCATGCTGTATGGATCGCAGGCAGAAAATACTTGGTTAGTGTTTTGTAAGTCCCTAAAAGTAGATTCTGTTCATCTGGACGTAGCATTTTCAGTTTCAATTTATTTAACATCTAATCGATTCAGGGTTTTAGAGTGCTTTGTAATGATGTGCGTCCTGTGACGTGACAATATTTAGTCGCTTTGAAGCATGCCTATAGCATAGCCCATCAGTGGTGTCAGTTTATGTGTGGGTATATAAAATATTTTTATATTGTTAAAAAAGTACATCAATGTAAAAAATTTAAAATGATAAATGTGTAAACTAAAGTCAAAAGCTGTGCGGTTTATGATGTCAGTGTGGCCCCCCGCTCCTTTTAATATTATCAGTTATAGCCAAAACAACGAATAGGAGCAGTACTATATGGTACTATTTGAGGTGCTAGTACTAGGGCTGGGCGATATGACCCAAAATTCATATCTCGATATTTTTTAGCTGGATGGCGATATAAGATGTATATCTCGATATTTTTTTAAAGCCATAAGGTAAGAACAAAAAGAGAGTTCTTAGTCAAAGCTGTGTCCCAGATGTCACATGTGCACTTTTATTAACATACAGCATAGATGTACATGAAAAAAACTACTCAAAAATAAATTATAAGCATTTATTAAATAATAATGCTCCATAAATAAAAGAAAACTATGTTGTTTTTGTGCATAACAAAGAGCTCACAATTGTGCAGTCAAAATGTAAACTAAAAGACGCTGAGCATAATAACAAAGACAGATTTCACAGCTGCTCTCTTTCCAAGTTCGTGACTGACAGCCTGGAGTTTGAAATCCGCTTCATAACCGTGTCTCTTAACAGGTGCCATTTATGGTCCTTATACACACACAATACGGTAATATTACGTTGAAGCACAGTACGTATCACTCCGCGAGGCTCCTCGGTAGCAGTGTTGCCAACGTAGCGACTTTGTCGCTATATTTAGCGAGTTTTCAGACTCCCTAGCGACAAATCTGGCGACTTTCTCTGGTATTATTGGAGACTTGTTTATGACGACTTTTTGACGTGAAAACGCGTATCGCTCTAGATCTCACCCTGGGTCAACACACCTGAATCACATGATTAGTTCGTTACCAGGCCTCTGGAGAACTTCAAGACGTGTTGAGAAGGTAATTTATCCATTTAAATCAGCTGTGGTGCATCAAGGACACATCTAAAACCTGCAGGAAACCAGCCCTCTTGGACTGGGATTGGGGACCCCTGCTGTAGCTCAAACAGCATATGAAACATTTAAATTCAGACCAACCTTATAAGCGTATAACACCGATGGGGAACAATGTGTTCTGCAGAATACTCTTGATACTTTAAGAGCAATTTGCCAATAATACAGATTCATGTGTAGTAAGGTGGTTTCATTGCTACTTTTATTAAAGGAGTGCTTCTAAAAATTGAGGTGGTCATCTCCGCTTGCATTTCTGTAAAAGCCACAGCATGCCACCTTGGGTAAGAATATGTATTCTTAACATTTTGCTGTCACAGTTTAGCTGTTTTCATTTCCACTGACACATCAGCTCCTAAGACCACAATACTACTACCAAAGTACTACAAGGATCCGGAAACAAGGACAGAGGGGGGATATAAAATATACCAAATGTTTCTTGAATTGTTAGCACAAGTGTATATGTGTATGTATCTAGTCGGGTTTATATGCAGTAGTGCTCACTTGTTTTCTTTCATTTGATTACTTAACTGTATTTCATGTAAGTCATTGATATTAAATATTGATTTTACAGAGGGGTGGTAAGAGTTTGGTTTGAGATTTTCCTGTTAATATTTGGATATTTTTCTTGCATTAACAATTTTTTGATTAGAAAAGCAGAATAAAAACGTGCAAATTAGCTTCATTTATAGTTTGTTATACTCCTTCCCTCTAATACAAATATTTCATTTCTAACTCTGAGTGTAAGTGCATCATTTAATAATAAGTGTTTCTGCTCACAAATGTCCACGAGCACAGACATGCACGCAAAAACTGCGTGACTCCTCGCTGGCTGTAACTCACCGCGCGTGTTCACCTGGAACGTCCTCTAAGAAGACGTGTGACCATTCTGATAGCCGTCTGTGTCTGCAGGTGAATGAGTGAAGCTACATAAACAGTTAAATTAGCATAGCTTACCAGCCGTAAACCCGACAACAACACAGTGGGTGAGGGTCGGAGGGGGGGTCGCTTGGCATTCTAACTTTAAAGGAAGGATTTTAACAGTATTTGCTGTGGGTTACAGCAGTGGACCAGCAGGCTACATGTTTGAATCCAAACAAGTTTCACTCAATCCCAACAACTGAGGATCGCCATTGTATAGCGGTCGCTAGGGTAACGTCACGTCGCCGTCATATCGGATGTGGGCGGGGCTTAGCGCTAGAATCCCTTTGATCCTTTCATGTCTTGTGTGACATCACCTTGGTCAAAGTCTATAAATAGAAGCATTTGCACAGGGTTAGTTACAAGGTAAGTTTAGTAAGAGGGAGTAAGAGAGATTAATGTCTAAGACACAAACTCATCAAGTCCAGATTGTAAAAACTTATATCATTTGAAAATATGAATTCTGCCATTGAAACGACCGATGCGATTCAAAGCTGCGCCACTGCAGATGACTCTGAATGTAGTGTCGTCCCTGGCGCAAACATTTTACAGAGCGACGAGGGGAAATCGAAGCACTGTGTGTGCTGCCCTCAGTCGTGCAACCAGCATCAGAATCCGGGGAAACAGCTGCTCGTTAAAGAGCTAATAAATGCTGTTATTACACGTGCCTCCAAAGAGGCAAAGGTGTCGCCGTCTGACATGATTCAGCAGCGCCTCTTCACAGCTCTGTGGGCACAAGTTGAGCAAAAGCCTCTCAAAATCACACAAAGGGGGATTAAAAAACTTGAAAAGGTGATTTTTAAAGACATCACCAAGCGGCTGGACATTAGCCCTGATCTCGTGATCATTGCGCTAGCCGTAGGTCAGCCGTACCTAGAGGTGATCATCTCCATATTTGAAGATCACCTCTTCCGTAAAAACCTACTGGCAAGGTTCTTCTCGTGGTGCGTTAGAGCCGAGGATGACGAGGACGAACAAACTAAAGCCATTTCTCAAACACTTTTAGAAGAATTTAAAAGTAATATATTTCCAATAGTGGAGAAAAAATCATCATCTGGCATTACTGTCAGCGATTATGATGATGAAGAAGAATGTGTGAGCGCACTCATTGATGCTGTGCTCACACGGGCTGCGAAGAATTCGCACTACAAACCTTCTAAAAAACTCCACAGGTACCTGTTAAAACACGTGTTGTCTGACAACAGGATCAAAGATCTGCATATACATAAAAAAAAACTGAAAGATCTCGACAGGGCCATTTACCAAGAGCTACGTCAGAAAACATTCTGTAAAGAAAAACATTTACTGATGTTACTGAACGACGAGGACCCAGTGTTGAGAAAACTGACGGTCGATATCATTAAAAATCACCTGATCGACACTATGCAGAATCCAGCCCTGTGTGAAGCTGAAGAGGCTGAAAATTACAGGTTATCTGTGGAAACCTCTATCAAGAAGGTGGTGACGCGTGTCATTAACAATGCCAGTTCACCTTGCTGTACTGAAAAAGTTGATGCCATCACCCAACGGCTGTTCATAAAACTCTGGCCTAGACTTAAAAAAATCAAAATCGACAATGTGATGTTCATCAGTGATATGGTTTACAGCTCTTTAATAGAGAAATGGAAAGAGCCAGATGTCATACTGACATTCATGGAATTAGACCACAAACATACAGATGATGTAATTGTAAAGGTTTTCAAGGAGCATGCCATCACTGTATTGGAAAGTGAACATTTCATCACAAGTTTCTTTCTCTGTGCGGGTCATGCTGTATGGATCGCAGGCAGAAAATACTTGGTTAGTGTTTTGTAAGTCCCTAAAAGTAGATTCTCTTCATCTGGACGTAGCATTTTCAGTTTCAATTTATTTAACATCTAATCGAGTCATTTTAAAAACCCTTGACCGGTCGAGGCAGATGGCCGTTCCTCACTGAGCCTGGTTCTGCCGGAGTTTTCTCCCTGTTAAAAGGAAGTTTTTACTCCCCACCGTCGCCTAGTGCTTGCTCAGAGGCAATTGTCAAATTATTGGGGTTTTGTTTTGTGCCATCTAATACACAACTTATCGTATTGGGCACTCTAAATGTATTTTTCATCAATAAAAAGATCCAAAAAAGATTATATTTTGAATTGTGCGTGTTTTCATTGTCACACAAATGTATACATTTTCAGCTTAGACTGAACGTGTTTGTTTGTCATTCTTTTCAAATCAAAGATTTTAGTAGCAACTATTGTATTAAAACATTGCACAGACGTTTTACTCTGATTACACAAACCTTATGTAGGAGTAGGTCACAGATAAGAGGTATTCATTTGTAAATTTGACCTCTGACCTCACAGAGATCAAATGTGACAGGATATTTGTACTGTCATTTTCAGGATATTTGTATGTAAACTATAATTTCATATTAAGAATCCACATCAACACATTCTCACTCTCAAAGTGTAAAATGTTACACTAGGTGACAAATCGTCAGTATGTTACGCTTTTGGCCACCCAACATGTCCCTGTGTTACTTGTTCGGAAAAATGAGGAAACATGAGAACCATTTCCAATCAATCTACACGTGTATGTTTATTTTACTGTAATTGCTTTGGAAAACACTATCTAACACGATTAGGTTATGATACGGGTTAGGATTAAGGTTAGGGTTATGGCTGGAATACACAGCTGGAACGTGTATTACACCGGGAGCGTCATTCTATTGGATATCATCCACAATCCGGCGCGTATCAAATGGATGCGGAAGGTTACCTTTCACGTGTCTGTGGGACACCTTGGAGCGCGACTAATGGTCGGTATGTTACACGTCGGGAATGAGAACGGGCTGTCCACATATATTGGTAAGATAAGATAAAACTTTATTAATCCCTCGGGTGGGTTCCTCGGGGAAATTCGGTTTCCAAAAAAGCACAGCACCGACAGAAGTTACAGAGTTACAGAATATTATATATATATATATTTGGGAGAAGCAACCTGTCACTGAACAGACTCTTCTGGTTGTTAATGGCCGTGTGCAGAGGATGCCCAGCATTGTCCATAATGTCCAGCAGTTTCTTTAGTGTCCTTTTCTCTGCCACTGTCACCAGAGTGTCCAGCTTCATGCCGACCACAGAGCCAGCCTTCCTGATCAGTTTCTCCAGCCTGCATGAGTCCTTCTTTGCTGTGTTGCTCCCACAGCACACTACAGCATAGAAAAGTACTCCAGCAACCACTGACTGGTAAAACATCCTCAGGAGCTTCCTGCAGATGTTAAAAGACCTCAGCCTCCTGAGGAAGTACAGTCGGCTTTGGGCTTTTTTATACAGGTGCTCTGTGTTGCATGACCAGTCCAGTTTGTTGTCCACCCACAGCCCGAGGTACTTGTACTTGTTGACCACCTCCACCTGTAATCTACTAAATTTTGCCAATACAAACAATAGCAGTAATGAATTAATTCATCAATATAATAATTAATATATATAAATATAAAAACACATTTACAAAAAAAAATTATTCACTGTCTACTTTAGCAGAAGGTTTTTAGCTGAAGATAGTTTAACCAGCTGTTTTGCCAACACCTTCATTTTTATCATTTAGCATCATTTTAGAATATAATACATTACTGTAGATCTCCCTAACAACACCTGGATCAGTTCTTTTATGAAGCCTTCTCTGGCTCCGTGATCTGACTCTGGGGTGAGAGAGGAAGCAATCGAGCCGATGCGCCCCTCCAGTTCTCTGAAGAGGCTGTGGATGCATCGCTCTTGTGGGATACAGTTTTTCAGCAGTACTGCTGTGGCAGAGTCCGCGCAGAGCTGCACCATCTGAGCAGCCATGTGACACATTAGCTGGATAGTGCAGTCATCTGGGCGACCAGCCAGCATGGATCGCACCTGCGACATGTTTAGTTGATCAAAAAAGCCATCTATGAGGGGACCCACAGTGGCTGCGTTAATGTCATCCGAATACATTTTAATGTTTTAAGCTGCAGCAGAGTGAACCACTGTGTCTGTTCTTGTGCTTTCTCCAAACTTGAGGTGACACAGAAGGTTTCTGTTCCTCGGCGGTCACAGCTTCTTCAGACTGTGTGTGATGTTTTCTCTTTTCGGGGATTTCTTGTTCCACAGACTGGCCCCTGAGCTTAAAACTTATATCCTTTTGTTTTTTGTAAAGACCTCATTCCAATCCATTTTATTAAATGAAGTTATTTCTATTAATTTTGTGCTTAATGTTTTGGCTGCTGAAACAGGAAAGTGTATCTCATGTATTCTGTTGACGGTTTGTTCCACTTGTGCGCACCTCTGTATGTATGTTTTCTTGTAAATGTACGACTTTGTATGGATGAAATCTCACTAATAAATATCACAACAGGATGTTCTCGGCATTTTCTACCTAAACAGTTTGGATTGAATGACAACTACTCAACACACGTTCAGTCAAAGCTGTATACACACACACACACACACACACACACACACACACACACACACACACACACACACACACACACACACACACACACACACACATTTGTCCAACAGACAGTGAAAACAAGCAGAAATCAGAGTGTGATTTTTCTTTTAGAATTTTATTAGATTTTCTGATTTTTGTTCAATAATTTAGAGTGTTCTAGTCAGTAATTTACTGACTAGAAACAAGACCCCAATAATCGGACAATTCCCTCTGAGCAAGCACTTGGCGACAGTGGGGAAGAAAAACTCCCTTTTAACGGGGAGAAACTTCCGGCAGAACCAGGCTCAGTGAGGGACGGTCATCTGCCGCAACCGGTCCAGGGGTGTTTAAAATGACTCGATTGGATGTTAAATAAATTGGCTTGTTTGAATTGTTTGTTGTTAGCCAATTTAAGAGTCACTTTGATGCCAGCTAGTCAATGTCAAATTGTTGTTTTTAAAGGGGAAACACCCGCGACTCTCTGCGGGTGATGGCTAACCTCCGACCTATTAATGAGAAGAACCTTCTGATGCGACCTGCTGGCGCCGCTGCCGACATCAGATGTTCTTTAAAGGTTTCGATGATTCTTTGCTCACCTACTTCATGGTCGAGATTAAAGAGAATCGTGACACACTCGGGGTCCTTATACTCTTTAAGGAGAGATTTGTAAATGACCTTGTGTAAGGTTCTGAAGGACTTTGAGGAGGGCTGAAAATCGATATGTTGGACAACAGCCCAGATTTTCTTCAACAAACGGTTTGTAATTTCAGAAACTGTGTCATCTGTATACAGAACACGTGCCTTTTTAAAAGCACGCCTGACAAGTTCTTCCACACAGACTTCAACTGAAAGCTGCTTCTGAGCTTTGATTTCAGACGACTCTGGCTCAAGTTTCTGTGTGGACACTACAAAGTGTTTCTTGAAGATGGATATGAAAAGTTTGTCAACTGTTGGCTCTCCTAATTTCAATAGAGTTAAGGTGTGTTTTGGGTTGGAGAGCGCTTCCTTGCAAAAGTCTTTGAAAATGACCTTTGCAAGATCTTGTAGGGCCTTTGGTGATAAAGTCAAATCTGCTGTTTTTATTTCAGAGCAGATTTGATCTAAAAGGCGCTGGTGGAGGGAGTCTGATGGGCAGGCTGTGGATTTTTTTGCAGCCTGGGAAAGGACAGCCTGAAGGACCGCGCTTATGAGCCCTTTTCTCTCTGCTTCACCTCGAGGTGACGCAGAGGGTTTCTGCTCCTCAGAAGCCACGGCTGCTTTTTCAGCCTCTGAGGCTTCTGTGTTTGCCATTTGTGAAGGTTCCACAGACAGCGAGGACTCCAGATTTTTCTCTGGTTGTTCTGTCTGTGGGACCTGCTGATTGTCCTGCTGGCTGCCTGACTGGGTGCACGTGCAGTGTGCAAATCTCCCTAACAACACCTGGATCAGTTCTTTTATGAAGCCTTCTCTGGCTCCGTGATCTGACTCCGGGCAGAGCTGCACCATCTGAGCAGCCATGTGAGACATTAGCTGGACAGTGCAGTCATCTGGGCGACCAGCCAGCATGGATCGCACCTGCGACATGTTTAGGTTATCAAAAAAGCCATCTACGAGGGTACCCACAGTGGCTGCGTTAATGTCATCTGAATACATTTTCGTGTTAGTGTTTTCTCTTACTTCGTGTGTCTGGTTCCGATGCATGGACTCAACTGAATGACAGTACCTGTAGCAGCACCCCTATTTATGGGTTCTCGAGGTCTTTGTAATGATGTGCGTCCTGTGACGTGACAGTATTTAGTTGCTTTGAAGTATGCCTATAAGCCCCGCCCACTTCTAAAAAGAATGCCTAGCAACAGCGTCACACAAACGCACCGGCGCTAGCCGCGTGGATGTGAAACGCGGGGAGAGATCACGTGGAGCCTGCACGTCCACTGCTGTCACCGACACGGAATACTTTTAAAACCCTTCCGTTATAGTTTGTGCTGTCACCAGGCTGTCCGTGATGGCGGGTAAGCGACGGGAACGTAAATGTGCGTGTAGCTTCACTCGGCTAGCAGAGTGGTCACGTTAAAGCGAGCTATACGTGAAAGTTTTCAGCCGTGTGGATTTTTAAAATACTTTGTCATTTCTGTCATTCAGCGCAGCTGTTCAGCTCTTTGAAATGCAGATGAAAATAACGCGTTTTTCTCACGGTGGAGCTCACGTTTTTTTAAGCACAGCACCGGAAATGACTTCAGATACCCACGTGTGCCACTACATATATATTATTTATATGATTTGTTTCTGGTTTGTGAATTGAACTTAAGATCAGATGTGATGGAGTTGGAGATGGAGACACTTGTCGAAACCGGAAATGCTGAGACTCTCAAAGCCCTGTACGTATTTCCTGATATATTCTCTTATCTGCAGGTATCTAAAAAAGGCTCTCCCTTGAGCTTCAAAGTCTCTGTGCTGCTGCAACATGTTTTGCATTTAGATGGTACTGTAAGGTTGAAGTGCTTCGGTGGTGATAGTTTTGGAATATGTATCATTTGCGTCAGTTGGATTTGGTGACTGTACTGCAGAAGCTAAATGCCATACCAAATGTTCTTTTCCAGTATTACTGCTTAGTACTGCTTGACTACTACAAAGAGACAAATGAGATGTTTTTGTACATTAACAGCTAAAAGTTGTCATTTTTCATAAATAAAATGGAAATGCATATTTCATGTCTCAATGCGTTGCTTTGTGGTTTGTTTGTTTCCAAAAAATGAAGAAAAAAAGCAAGAAAACAGAGTTAATGGGGGAATAATGATCAGGGGTGAAGAACACAAGACTTGTATGTTCGCGGATGATGTTCTTCTTTTTATTACAAATCCTGAATCTAGTTTGTTCCAATTGATGACCTTACTAAAAGCCTACAATCACTACTCTGGCTATAAACTAAATATTCAAAAAACTCAATCCCTTACGTTCAATTATACACCTCGACCGGAAACTGTAAAGAAATTCAGCTTCAAATGGGACTCTACCACAATAAAATACTTGGGAGTAAACCTAACGAAAGACATGTCTAGACTCTATGAAATTAATTATTGCCCCCTCAACAAAGAGATCAAATCTGACCTAACTCGGTGGTCTCTCCTCCCATTGGATATGAGTAATAGAATAGAAATAATTAAAATGAACGTTCTGCCTCGAATCCTCTATCTCTTCCAGTCACTACCCCTGGAGATACCCCAAAAACAATTTGACGAGTGGGACGGATGGATCTCACGGTTCATCTGGAACGGCAGACGACCGAGGGTCCAGTACAAAACGCTGCAACTAAAAAAAGAGAAGGGAGGGAGAGCTTTGCCGTGCTTACAAGATTACTACTACGCCGCACAACTGAAGCCCCTGGTAAACTGGTGCTCCCCAAACTATGAAGCTAAATGGAAAAATATGGAAATTACACAATTAGACTTCCCACTACAGTCACTTTTAGGAAATAAGAACCAAGCTGAAAAATTTTATAAAGATTTGAACCATTTGACCCGGTTCACCCTGAAACTATGGTTCAGGGTAGTGGGGAAACTACAAATAGAAAAACAGGCTAGGACCTTGAATTGGATAGCTTATGACCCGGAGTTTGTGCCTGCCAGGCTGGATGGGACCTTTAAACAGTGGTCTCTGAGAGGAATTACTTCTTTTTGTTCACTAGCAACAAATGGGGGATTCCAAAGCTATGAAACCATCTCAGATACATACGGACTGGCAAAGCATGACTTCTTTAGATACTTGCAGGTTAGAGACTATTACAACAAGACGTTACTAATCAGAGATGAAAACGAATACGACCTAATTCATATCTTCCAAGAGGCATACAAGAGAAAGGACTCTAAAAAGATGGTCTCAAAAATATACGGTAGTATACAAGCCTCTAAAAATCACTCTACGGTGTACATTAAGCAGAAATGGGAGAGGGAATCAGGCTCACTAATTTCAGAGGACAGCTGGTGGAGAATATGTGAGTCTCAGGCTACCACTGCAAATTCAAGGTCCTTAAGAGAGTTTGGTTGGAAGAATGTAGTGAGATTCTTTATCACTCCTAAACTCACAGCTCGGCAAACAGGCTCACAGAGCCAGGGCCTATGTTGGAGAGGTTGTGGAACCCCCATGGCAAACCATTTTCATGTCTTCTGGGCCTGCCCAAGGATCCAGCCATATTGGGGGGAGGTGGCCCTTGAGATATACAAAATAATTGGGATTAAAATAGTCTATTCATTTGATACGTTGTATCTTGGCAAATTGCCTACGGCACTCCCACATAAAGATAATTATTTATTGAAAATACTTTTGGCTGGCTGCAGGAAGGCCATAACCCGAAGATGGCAAAAGGCAGACCCTCCAACTAGGGCCCAATGGCGTGGGGTAGTGGAAGAAATTTTTGGAATGGAAAGACTTACCTTTGCCCTTAGACTCGAGCTTGAGAAATTTAAGAAGCTCTGGGAAAAATGGGTTGTGTACTCCCTTTGTACTGAATAACTGAATATTACCATGATGTAAGAAGATGCTATTACTGGAATTGTGTATGTCTCCTATGCTGACCGTAAGTTTTGTATTCTCATACTGTAAACTGACAAATAAAAAGTTATAAAAAAAAAACAAAACAGAGTTAATGGGAAAAAAAGGTCTTTTATTTCCTTAAAAAAACATATTCACATTCAACAGCATATTTGGTCAGGTCTTGTTACAGGTTTAGTCAGTGAAAAGTTCAGACAGATACATTTGAAATCTGAAAATACACTGACATTAATGGCCTAAACTACTCCATGTGCTGACAGCACCCCAGCAGCACTTTATGATAGTGACTGAAGTCATTTATAAGGCAAAAACTAATCATGAAAAAAAGTGCTTTGTATTTAAGTCACCACTTATGTACGGACTCAAAAACTTCCCTGTAGCCTCTCGCATGTATGGTTTAATAAATACTGCAGCCAGTTTGAACCTTATTTATCTTAAAGGTTGTCATGCATTTGCTTAAATGTAGGAAATCTTGACTACATTGACTACATGCTTTTTATTTGTTTTTGTTTCTAATGTCTCTGTAAAGCACTTTGAATCACCTCATTGTTGAATTGTGCTATACAAATAAACTTGCCTTGCCTTGCCAACAGTAGTTTCCTGATGGTCACATCGGAAAAAGAGAGCCGGAATAAATACAAAATGCAGATTTTAAATAATGAGCTTATTTACTAAGAGGAACAACATCCTTCCTGGAAATGTATGAAAAACGCTCCATCCCAAGTAACTGCCCCTCAAACCAGTTACTATGTTTGAGGGGCAGTTACTTTTTCACATAGCCCCATCCACAAGCTGCATCCATAAACTCTGCATGTTTACAGAAAGAGAAGGATATCTGCTAAAGCACAAATATCTGGAATAGCCTCAGCCACCCCGTATATATGTCAGTACAGTAAAGTTGCACATTTTGATTTGGAAGTCTGTAGTGGATTGACTTGCTTTTTGAACAGCCTCGTGTGGCCATTAGAGGAACTGCAGCTTCTGGGTGCCAGCTTTATTTTGTAACTATTGATGCTTTGTCTTGTCTGGCTTTTTATGTATTAAACAAATACAATATCTCATATAAAATGGTGTGTTCCAGACTGAGAATCAGCCTGAGGATTGTTCTTTAGATATTTGGAAATCTGGAACACTTAGAAATACATTTATTAGTTTTTACATACAAATGTTACAGTATAAATGGATAAAAAGGGGATATAAAGCTGGAATGTGTCAGGGCTATGAGCTTTCACTCAGAGAGGAAGCCACAAGTACATTGTAGAAAACTCAACAGGAATGTACAGCATACACAAAAAAAAGTCAGGTTCCACCCATGGAACCTTTTGGATGTTTCAAACTTCATACTGTACCATGCTTCACTTCTGGGGGATGATGGTGAAATTGAAGCCATGCTCCTAATCAATCATGAGCTTCTTGAGGGAGTTGAGATAGGCTGGGATGAGGGAGCTGACTGACTCCTCGTCATCGTTGAGGATCTTCTCTCCTCTGCCTTCCGAGCCCACTGAACTGGGTGACCGGACTCGGCCTGGATACGGAGTGCTGTAACCCTGTTAGAACAGACACAGGCCTTAGAGTCAGAACAAGTACTTAGTAGAAGAGGCTAACATGGAGTTATTATTTAATAAACCGCGTAATACACCTGATAATATACTGTTCCAGAGAATACTTACGGAGGAGTATCCCTTGCCGAAGCTTCCTCTGTTCTTGGTCCTAATCTTGGTGAGCGCTGATTCAGCAATGTCCGCCCTCTCTTCGGCATCATCCAGCTCGTGCACGGTCTTCCTGTACTTTGCCAGGTTCATGTTAGCTTGTTCCTCCTGAAGTGACAGCAGTGTGAGTTAAAGCCCACAAACACCATGCTTGGAAACGTGTTCAGAGTAAGAGGATGAGGTGATGTACGGCCTCCTCTACTTGTCTCTTGTAGGCTTTCATCTTGTTTTGCAGCCTCTCCACCAGCTCCTGCATCCTCTGCTGGTTCTTCTGGTCCTCCTCCGACTGGAACAGCAGTTCCTTCAGCCGACGCTCGTTCTTCCGCAGCGTCTTCACTGTCTCAGCGTGCCGCTTTTGTTCAGAGTCCAGCTCCAGCTCCAGCTCCTTCACCTGCATGCAAAGAGTATCTACTATTGTGTGCAGGAAGGCGTCATATTTATCCACTGAGTGTTTAGTGAAGACACACTCTGTTACAATTTGCTGTTTGTCAAAAGTTCCATAAAAGCAGAAATGTGCTGCAGGCCAGACAACTTTGGTTGTCTGGCCTGCAGCACAAAGTTATGAGCTGTATGTTACATTGAGTATAACATACAGCTCATAACTTTGTTTTGTCATATTTCTGCATATGCCAGTGTGCTACATGCAAAGGCATGTGCAAATGGCTAGCCACTAGCATGTAAATATAAATCCTTAATCCTATAATTAGTTTTTATATCATCTTATTATATTGACATGTGACATGTGACACATTAGCTGGACAGTGCAGTCATCTGGGCGACCAGCCAGCATGGATCGCACCTGCGACATGTTTAGTTGATCAAAAAAGCCATCTATGAGGGGACCCACAGTGGCTGTGTTAATGTCATCTGAATACATTTTAGTGTTTTCTCTTACCTCGTGTGTCTGGTTCCGATGCATGGACTCAACTGAATGATAGTGCCTGGTAGCAGCACCCCTATTTAAGGGTTTTAGAGTGCTTTGTAATGATGTGCGTCCTGTGACATGACAGTATTTAGTCGCTTTGAAGCATGCCTATAGCATAGCCCATCAGTGGTGTCAGTTTATGTGTGGGTATATATAATATTTTTATATTGTTAAAAAAGTACATCAATGTAAAAAATTTAAAATGATAAATGTGTAAACTAAAGTCAAAAGCTGTGCGGTTTATGATGTCAGTGTGGCCCCCCGCTCCTTTTAATATTATCAGTTATAGCCAAAACAACGAATAGGAGCAGTACTATATGGTACTATTTGAGGTGCTAGTACTAGGGCTGGGCGATATGACCCAAAATTCATATCTCGATATTTTTTAGCTGGATGGCGATATAAGATGTATATCTCGATATTTTTTTAAAGCCATAAGGTAAGAACAAAAAGAGAGTTCTTAGTCAAAGCTGTGTCCCAGATGTCACATGTGCACTTTTATTAACATACAGCATAGATGTACATGAAAAAAACTACTCAAAAATAAATTATAAGCATTTATTAAATAATAATGCTCCATAAATAAAAGAAAACTATGTTGTTTTTGTGCATAACAAAGAGCTCACAATTGTGCAGTCAAAATGTAAACTAAAAGACGCTGAGCATAATAACAAAGACAGATTTCACAGCTGCTCTCTTTCCAAGTTCGTGACTGACAGCCTGGAGTTTGAAATCCGCTTCATAACCGTGTCTCTTAACAGGTGCCATTTATGGTCCTTATACACACACAATACGGTAATATTACGTTGAAGCACAGTACGTATCACTCCGCGAGGCTCCTCGGTAGCAGTGTTGCCAACGTAGCGACTTTGTCGCTATATTTAGCGAGTTTTCAGACTCCCTAGCGACAAATCTGGCGACTTTCTCTGGTATTATTGGAGACTTGTTTATGACGACTTTTTGACGTGAAAACGCGTATCGCTCTAGATCTCACCCTGGGTCAACACACCTGAATCACATGATTAGTTCGTTACCAGGCCTCTGGAGAACTTCAAGACGTGTTGAGAAGGTAATTTATCCATTTAAATCAGCTGTGGTGCATCAAGGACACATCTAAAACCTGCAGGAAACCAGCCCTCTTGGACTGGGATTGGGGACCCCTGCTGTAGCTCAAACAGCATATGAAACATTTAAATTCAGACCAACCTTATAAGCGTATAACACCGATGGGGAACAATGTGTTCTGCAGAATACTCTTGATACTTTAAGAGCAATTTGCCAATAATACAGATTCATGTGTAGTAAGGTGGTTTCATTGCTACTTTTATTAAAGGAGTGCTTCTAAAAATTGAGGTGGTCATCTCCGTTTGCATTTCTGTAAAAGCCACAGCATGCCACCTTGGGTAAGAATATGTATTCTTAACATTTTGCTGTCACAGTTTAGCTGTTTTCATTTCCACTGACACATCAGCTCCTAAGACCACAATACTACTACCAAAGTACTACAAGGATCCGGAGAAAAGGACAGAGGGGGGATATAAAATATACCAAATGTTTCTTGAATTGTTAGCACAAGTGTATATGTGTATGTATCTAGTCGGGTTTATATGCAGTAGTGCTCACTTGTTTTCTTTCATTTGATTACTTAACTGTATTTCATGTAAGTCATTGATATTAAATATTGACTTTACAGAGGGGTGGTAAGAGTTTGGTTTGAGATTTTCCTGTTAATATTTGGATATTTTTCTTGCATTAACAATTTTTTGATTAGAAAAGCAGAATAAAAACGTGCAAATTAGCTTCATTTATAGTTTGTTATACTCCTTCCCTCTAATACAAATATTTCATTTCTAACTCTGAGTGTAAGTGCATCATTTAATAATAAGTGTTTCTGCTCACAAATGTCCACGAGCACAGACATGCACGCAAAAACTGCGTGACTCCTCGCTGGCTGTAACTCACCGCGCGTGTTCACCTGGAACGTCCTCTAAGAAGACGTGTGACCATTCTGATAGCCGTCTGTGTCTGCAGGTGAATGAGTGAAGCTACATAAACAGTTAAATTAGCATAGCTTACCAGCCGTAAACCCGACAACAACACAGTGGGTGAGGGTCGGAGGGGGGGTCGCTTGGCATTCTAACTTTAAAGGAAGGATTTTAACAGTATTTGCTGTGGGTTACAGCAGTGGACCAGCAGGCTACATGTTTGAATCCAAACAAGTTTCACTCAATCCCAACAACTGAGGATCGCCATTGTATAGCGGTCGCTAGGGTAACGTCACGTCGCCGTCATATCGGATGTGGGCGGGGCTTAGCGCTAGAATCCCTTTGATCCTTTCATGTCTTGTGTGACATCACCTTGGTCAAAGTCTATAAATAGAAGCATTTGCACAGGGTTAGTTACAAGGTAAGTTTAGTAAGAGGGAGTAAGAGAGATTAATGTCTAAGACACAAACTCATCAAGTCCAGATTGTAAAAACTTATATCATTTGAAAATATGAATTCTGCCATTGAAACGACCGATGCGATTCAAAGCTGCGCCACTGCAGATGACTCTGAATGTAGTGTCGTCCCTGGCGCAAACATTTTACAGAGCGACGAGGGGAAATCGAAGCACTGTGTGTGCTGCCCTCAGTCGTGCAACCAGCATCAGAATCCGGGGAAACAGCTGCTCGTTAAAGAGCTAATAAATGCTGTTATTGCACGTGCCTCCAAAGAGGCAAAGGTGTCGCCGTCTGACATGATTCAGCAGCGCCTCTTCACAGCTCTGTGGGCACAAGTTGAGCAAAAGCCTCTCAAAATCACACAAAGGGGGATTAAAAAACTTGAAAAGGTGATTTTTAAAGACATCACCAAGCGGCTGGACATTAGCCCTGATCTCGTGATCATTGCGCTAGCCGTAGGTCAGCCGTACCTAGAGGTGATCATCTCCATATTTGAAGATCACCTCTTCCGTAAAAACCTACTGGCAAGGTTCTTCTCGTGGTGCGTTAGAGCCGAGGATGACGAGGACGAACAAACTAAAGCCATTTCTCAAACACTTTTAGAAGAATTTAAAAGTAATATATTTCCAATAGTGGAGAAAAAATCATCATCTGGCATTACTGTCAGCGATTATGATGATGAAGAAGAATGTGTGAGCGCACTCATTGATGCTGTGCTCACACGGGCTGCGAAGAATTCGCACTACAAACCTTCTAAAAAACTCCACAGGTACCTGTTAAAACACGTGTTGTCTGACAACAGGATCAAAGATCTGCATATACATAAAAAAAAACTGAAAGATCTCGACAGGGCCATTTACCAAGAGCTACGTCAGAAAACATTCTGTAAAGAAAAACATTTACTGATGTTACTGAACGACGAGGACCCAGTGTTGAGAAAACTGACGGTCGATATCATTAAAAATCACCTGATCGACACTATGCAGAATCCAGCCCTGTGTGAAGCTGAAGAGGCTGAAAATTACAGGTTATCTGTGGAAACCTCTATCAAGAAGGTGGTGACGCGTGTCATTAACAATGCCAGTTCACCTTGCTGTACTGAAAAAGTTGATGCCATCACCCAACGGCTGTTCATAAAACTCTGGCCTAGACTTAAAAAAATCAAAATCGACAATGTGATGTTCATCAGTGATATGGTTTACAGCTCTTTAATAGAGAAATGGAAAGAGCCAGATGTCATACTGACATTCATGGAATTAGGCCACAAACATACAGATGATGTAATTGTAAAGGTTTTCAAGGAGCATGCCATCACTGTATTGGAAAGTGAACATTTCATCACAAGTTTCTTTCTCTCTGCGGGTCATGCTGTATGGATCGCAGGCAGAAAATACTTGGTTAGTGTTTTGTAAGTCCCTAAAAGTAGATTCTCTTCATCTGGACGTAGCATTTTCAGTTTCAATTTATTTAACATCTAATCGAGTCATTTTAAAAACCCTTGACCGGTCGAGGCAGATGGCCGTTCCTCACTGAGCCTGGTTCTGCCGGAGTTTTCTCCCTGTTAAAAGGAAGTTTTTACTCCCCACCGTCGCCTAGTGCTTGCTCAGAGGCAATTGTCAAATTATTGGGGTTTTGTTTTGTGCCATCTAATACACAACTTATCGTATTGGGCACTCTAAATGTATTTTTCATCAATAAAAAGATCCAAAAAAGATTATATTTTGAATTGTGCGTGTTTTCATTGTCACACAAATGTATACATTTTCAGCTTAGACTGAACGTGTTTGTTTGTCATTCTTTTCAAATCAAAGATTTTAGTAGCAACTATTGTATTAAAACATTGCACAGACGTTTTACTCTGATTACACAAACCTTATGTAGGAGTAGGTCACAGATAAGAGGTATTCATTTGTAAATTTGACCTCTGACCTCACAGAGATCAAATGTGACAGGATATTTGTACTGTAATTTTCAGACTGTAAGGATTATTTGTATGTAAACTATAATTTCATATTAAGAATCCACATCAACACGTTCTCACTCTCAAAGTGTAAAATGTTACACTAGGTGACAAATCGTCAGTATGTTACGCTTTTGGCCACCCAACATGTCCCTGTGTTACTTGTTCGGAAAAATGAGGAAACATGAGAACCATTTCCAATCAATCTACACGTGTATGTTTATTTTACTGTAATTGCTTTGGAAAACACTATCTAACACGATTAGGTTATGATACGGGTTAGGATTAAGGTTAGGGTTATGGCTGGAATACACAGCTGGAACGTGTATTACACCGGGAGCGTCATTCTATTGGATATCATCCACAATCCGGCGCGTATCAAATGGATGCGGAAGGTTACCTTTCACGTGTCTGTGGGACACCTTGGAGCGCGACTAATGGTCGGTATGTTACACGTCGGGAATGAGAACGGGCTGTCCACATATATTGGTAAGATAAGATAAAACTTTATTAATCCCTCGGGTGGGTTCCTCGGGGAAATTCGGTTTCCAAAAAAGCACAGCACCGACAGAAGTTACAGAGTTACAGAATATTATATATATATATATTTGGGAGAAGCAACCTGTCACTGAACAGACTCTTCTGGTTGTTAATGGCCGTGTGCAGAGGATGCCCAGCATTGTCCATAATGTCCAGCAGTTTCTTTAGTGTCCTTTTCTCTGCCACTGTCACCAGAGTGTCCAGCTTCATGCCGACCACAGAGCCAGCCTTCCTGATCAGTTTCTCCAGCCTGCATGAGTCCTTCTTTGCTGTGTTGCTCCCACAGCACACTACAGCATAGAAAAGTACTCCAGCAACCACTGACTGGTAAAACATCCTCAGGAGCTTCCTGCAGATGTTAAAAGACCTCAGCCTCCTGAGGAAGTACAGTCGGCTTTGGGCTTTTTTATACAGGTGCTCTGTGTTGCATGACCAGTCCAGTTTGTTGTCCACCCACAGCCCGAGGTACTTGTACTTGTTGACCACCTCCACCTGTAATCTACTAAATTTTGCCAATACAAACAATAGCAGTAATGAATTAATTCATCAATATAATAATTAATATATATAAATATAAAAACACATTTACAAAAAAAAATTATTCACTGTCTACTTTAGCAGAAGGTTTTTAGCTGAAGATAGTTTAACCAGCTGTTTTGCCAACACCTTCATTTTTATCATTTAGCATCATTTTAGAATATAATACATTACTGTAGATCTCCCTAACAACACCTGGATCAGTTCTTTTATGAAGCCTTCTCTGGCTCCGTGATCTGACTCTGGGGTGAGAGAGGAAGCAATCGAGCCGATGCGCCCCTCCAGTTCTCTGAAGAGGCTGTGGATGCATCGCTCTTGTGGGATACAGTTTTTCAGCAGTACTGCTGTGGCAGAGTCCGCGCAGAGCTGCACCATCTGAGCAGCCATGTGACACATTAGCTGGATAGTGCAGTCATCTGGGCGACCAGCCAGCATGGATCGCACCTGCGACATGTTTAGTTGATCAAAAAAGCCATCTATGAGGGGACCCACAGTGGCTGCGTTAATGTCATCCGAATACATTTTAATGTTTTAAGCTGCAGCAGAGTGAACCACTGTGTCTGTTCTTGTGCTTTCTCCAAACTTGAGGTGACACAGAAGGTTTCTGTTCCTCGGCGGTCACAGCTTCTTCAGACTGTGTGTGATGTTTTCTCTTTTCGGGGATTTCTTGTTCCACAGACTGGCCCCTGAGCTTAAAACTTATATCCTTTTGTTTTTTGTAAAGACCTCATTCCAATCCATTTTATTAAATGAAGTTATTTCTATTAATTTTGTGCTTAATGTTTTGGCTGCTGAAACAGGAAAGTGTATCTCATGTATTCTGTTGACGGTTTGTTCCACTTGTGCGCACCTCTGTATGTATGTTTTCTTGTAAATGTACGACTTTGTATGGATGAAATCTCACTAATAAATATCACAACAGGATGTTCTCGGCATTTTCTACCTAAACAGTTTGGATTGAATGACAACTACTCAACACACGTTCAGTCAAAGCTGTATACACACACACACACACACACACACACACACACACACACACACACACACACACACACACACACACACACATTTGTCCAACAGACAGTGAAAACAAGCAGAAATCAGAGTGTGATTTTTCTTTTAGAATTTTATTAGATTTTCTGATTTTTGTTCAATAATTTAGAGTGTTCTAGTCAGTAATTTACTGACTAGAAACAAGACCCCAATAATCGGACAATTCCCTCTGAGCAAGCACTTGGCGACAGTGGGGAAGAAAAACTCCCTTTTAACGGGGAGAAACTTCCGGCAGAACCAGGCTCAGTGAGGGACGGTCATCTGCCGCAACCGGTCCAGGGGTGTTTAAAATGACTCGATTGGATGTTAAATAAATTGGCTTGTTTGAATTGTTTGTTGTTAGCCAATTTAAGAGTCACTTTGATGCCAGCTAGTCAATGTCAAATTGTTGTTTTTAAAGGGGAAACACCCGCGACTCTCTGCGGGTGATGGCTAACCTCCGACCTATTAATGAGAAGAACCTTCTGATGCGACCTGCTGGCGCCGCTGCCGACATCAGATGTTCTTTAAAGGTTTCGATGATTCTTTGCTCACCTACTTCATGGTCGAGATTAAAGAGAATCGTGACACACTCGGGGTCCTTATACTCTTTAAGGAGAGATTTGTAAATGACCTTGTGTAAGGTTCTGAAGGACTTTGAGGAGGGCTGAAAATCGATATGTTGGACATCAGCCCAGATTTTCTTCAACAAACGGTTTGTAATTTCAGAAACTGTGTCATCTGTATACAGAACACGTGCCTTTTTAAAAGCACGCCTGACAAGTTCTTCCACACAGACTTCAACTGAAAGCTGCTTCTGAGCTTTGATTTCAGACGACTCTGGCTCAAGTTTCTGTGTGGACACTACAAAGTGTTTCTTGAAGATGGATATGAAAAGTTTGTCAACTGTTGGCTCTCCTAATTTCAATAGAGTTAAGGTGTGTTTTGGGTTGGAGAGCGCTTCCTTGCAAAAGTCTTTGAAAATGACCTTTGCAAGATCTTGTAGGGCCTTTGGTGATAAAGTCAAATCTGCTGTTTTTATTTCAGAGCAGATTTGATCTAAAAGGCGCTGGTGGAGGGAGTCTGATGGGCAGGCTGTGGATTTTTTTGCAGCCTGGGAAAGGACAGCCTGAAGGACCGCGCTTATGAGCCCTTTTCTCTCTGCTTCACCTCGAGGTGACGCAGAGGGTTTCTGCTCCTCAGAAGCCACGGCTGCTTTTTCAGCCTCTGAGGCTTCTGTGTTTGCCATTTGTGAAGGTTCCACAGACAGCGAGGACTCCAGATTTTTCTCTGGTTGTTCTGTCTGTGGGACCTGCTGATTGTCCTGCTGGCTGCCTGACTGGGTGCACGTGCAGTGTGCAAATCTCCCTAACAACACCTGGATCAGTTCTTTTATGAAGCCTTCTCTGGCTCCGTGATCTGACTCCGGGCAGAGCTGCACCATCTGAGCAGCCATGTGAGACATTAGCTGGACAGTGCAGTCATCTGGGCGACCAGCCAGCATGGATCGCACCTGCGACATGTTTAGGTTATGAAAAAAGCCATCTACGAGGGTACCCACAGTGGCTGCGTTAATGTCATCTGAATACATTTTCGTGTTAGTGTTTTCTCTTACTTCGTGTGTCTGGTTCCGATGCATGGACTCAACTGAATGACAGTACCTGTAGCAGCACCCCTATTTATGGGTTCTCGAGGTCTTTGTAATGATGTGCGTCCTGTGACGTGACAGTATTTAGTTGCTTTGAAGTATGCCTATAAGCCCCGCCCACTTCTAAAAAGAATGCCTAGCAACAGCGTCACACAAACGCACCGGCGCTAGCCGCGTGGATGTGAAACGCGGGGAGAGATCACGTGGAGCCTGCACGTCCACTGCTGTCACCGACACGGAATACTTTTAAAACCCTTCCGTTATAGTTTGTGCTGTCACCAGGCTGTCCGTGATGGCGGGTAAGCGACGGGAACGTAAATGTGCGTGTAGCTTCACTCGGCTAGCAGAGTGGTCACGTTAAAGCGAGCTATACGTGAAAGTTTTCAGCCGTGTGGATTTTTAAAATACTTTGTCATTTCTGTCATTCAGCGCAGCTGTTCAGCTCTTTGAAATGCAGATGAAAATAACGCGTTTTTCTCACGGTGGAGCTCACGTTTTTTTAAGCACAGCACCGGAAATGACTTCAGATACCCACGTGTGCCACTACATATATATTATTTATATGATTTGTTTCTGGTTTGTGAATTGAACTTAAGATCAGATGTGATGGAGTTGGAGATGGAGACACTTGTCGAAACCGGAAATGCTGAGACTCTCAAAGCCCTGTACGTATTTCCTGATATATTCTCTTATCTGCAGGTATCTAAAAAAGGCTCTCCCTTGAGCTTCAAAGTCTCTGTGCTGCTGCAACATGTTTTGCATTTAGATGGTACTGTAAGGTTGAAGTGCTTCGGTGGTGATAGTTTTGGAATATGTATCATTTGCGTCAGTTGGATTTGGTGACTGTACTGCAGAAGCTAAATGCCATACCAAATGTTCTTTTCCAGTATTACTGCTTAGTACTGCTTGACTACTACAAAGAGACAAATGAGATGTTTTTGTACATTAACAGCTAAAAGTTGTCATTTTTCATAAATAAAATGGAAATGCATATTTCATGTCTCAATGCGTTGCTTTGTGGTTTGTTTGTTTCCAAAAAATGAAGAAAAAAAGCAAGAAAACAGAGTTAATGGGGGAATAATGATCAGGGGTGAAGAACACAAGACTTGTATGTTCGCGGATGATGTTCTTCTTTTTATTACAAATCCTGAATCTAGTTTGTTCCAATTGATGACCTTACTAAAAGCCTACAATCACTACTCTGGCTATAAACTAAATATTCAAAAAACTCAATCCCTTACGTTCAATTATACACCTCGACCGGAAACTGTAAAGAAATTCAGCTTCAAATGGGACTCTACCACAATAAAATACTTGGGAGTAAACCTAACGAAAGACATGTCTAGACTCTATGAAATTAATTATTGCCCCCTCAACAAAGAGATCAAATCTGACCTAACTCGGTGGTCTCTCCTCCCATTGGATATGAGTAATAGAATAGAAATAATTAAAATGAACGTTCTGCCTCGAATCCTCTATCTCTTCCAGTCACTACCCCTGGAGATACCCCAAAAACAATTTGACGAGTGGGACGGATGGATCTCACGGTTCATCTGGAACGGCAGACGACCGAGGGTCCAGTACAAAACGCTGCAACTAAAAAAAGAGAAGGGAGGGAGAGCTTTGCCGTGCTTACAAGATTACTACTACGCCGCACAACTGAAGCCCCTGGTAAACTGGTGCTCCCCAAACTATGAAGCTAAATGGAAAAATATGGAAATTACACAATTAGACTTCCCACTACAGTCACTTTTAGGAAATAAGAACCAAGCTGAAAAATTTTATAAGGATTTGAACCATTTGACCCGGTTCACCCTGAAACATATTGCCTTCATATTAAATAATTTTTTGAATAAAAATTTTAAACAATATTTCTTCACGTCATTTTGCGGGCGACATGGACCGTGAGACTGAGACACAGGCATTAGAGCCTCTTAGACTAGAGTGGATGTTTACACACCTGCTGTTAATATTTCCATCTACAGACAGGTTCATTTAGACAGTGACACTTTCATACAGGCCTCCATTATCACAGTAATTGAACAGTTTACTGAAAAACAGTTTCATGGCTGCGTGAGTATAGAGGAGAGAAACAGCTGGTGGTCTGAAGCATACCACATCACACGTCAAACATGGTGGAGGTAATGTTATGGCTCGGGCCTGTACGGCTGCGGTGGAAGTGGGTCACGGTTTATTGATGTTGTGACTGCTAATCGAAGCAGCAGGATGAACTGTGACGTGTGACCTTTGCTCTCCGCTCAGAGTCACGCAAAAGCTGCAAAACTGATCGGACAGAGCAGGTGGAGTATGAGCCAAAGCAAACTGTAAAAGCAAATAAAGTAAATAAATGGGATGTTCTTAATGAAATTATGAAGTTTGACAGTTGAAGATTATACACACGTGTGTTTTCTTCCATATACGGCATTAAATATGACACGTGTGTGGCTTAATGTCCACTGTATTGTTCGCTGCTGTGCAAGAAAGCAGGAAGTGTCTTAAAGCCACAGTTTTCAGGCTTATCTGCAGCTTTCTGCCACTGACGGCTCATTTCACTCGTGTGTCTCAGCCATGTGGACACAGCAGACAAACTTCTTCTTTTTGGCCACAGGTGTGCTGAGCCTCAAACACACTCAGCAGCCACAGTTTGTGTGTTTGTGCTCAGGTGGTGAACATGACACGTGCTGCAGAGGTGGCGGGAGCTGAGACGGACCCGGAGCTCGCAGGCAGGAAAGGTTTAAAGAAGCTCTGCTCCTGTTTGGTCGTGTTTTCTCTTTATTTTACTCACAATACTGACGCTAAGAATCGAGGTGATTGAATTCAGAGACACACAATAAACAGAGGTGTTTGAACTTTTAGCAGTTTTGCTTCTCTTTGCTGATGTTTGTGTCACATTTTGGTTTGTGTGTCATTTTCATGACATGTGTTGGTGCTTTTTTCATCTCGTTTTAGTCGTTTTGTTTCTTATCTTTTCTTTTTCCTTTCTTTTGCTTTTGCGTTGCATTTTGTAACTGTTGTGTTTTTGGTTTGTTGTCACTTCAGATTTGTAGTTTTCAGCCAACAGGAGAACAGTGGATGAGTGTTTTGTGTTCTGAGGTGCATGCTCCTCTTTATAAAAACACTGCAGTCTTCTCCTGGTTGCTGCTCGTTTCTTTGTCTCCTCCTGCACGGCTGTTTGTTCTGAGCCTGTTGTGTTAGTAAAGCCTCCGATGGGCATTTCTTCAGCTTTGATCCTTTACAATAAATTCCAGCGAACAGTCGTCCACGTCAGCGGAAGCTAAACCGCAGTCTGCCCAGATCAGCCGCGCCCCGGGAGCTTTGCATACGACGCTGAGCTCTGTGCGTTTTCATTCCTGTGAAAACCTGAAGCCAGTGTGAGCTGCAGGCCATCGGGCCGCTGTCACCGTGCGAGGTGGGCTTACGTCTCCACCACTAAACTGATCTTATTTGCAGATGCTTTCAAATCACATAAAGCTTCTATGAGCCAAAGAAAAGTTTGATTTTTTTTAAATATTTACTGGTTTAGTTTCTTTTTTTTTACTAAAGCAGGATGATGATTTCTGGTGAGGAGACCAGGTGAGGATCTCACCTGTGAGCTTTTCTGGCTCAATGAATGATAAAACATTATCATCAGAGGCTCTTACAGTTATTATCATCGTTCTCTAAAGTGTTTATAATGTGTATAAAGTACACAAGTGTACAAAAAACTGTGAATCATTAAAAGTATTTTAGAATCACTCGTTCATGTCGTGTCCACTAAACCAAGGAGAGAACGGCTACATGATCAGACAATAAAATCAATATATAGTCAGTTTATTTTATTTGTTCAGCAAGTTTAAAAACAAAGTGCTTCATAATAAAAACAAATAAACTGGGAGGAAGATGCCGAGTCCTGTTCCTGGTTCTGGTCTGTTCATATTTAAGTCTTGAGGTCCCCGATGTTTTAGCTGTTTCTTGTAACTTTTAGATTTTCTGAGGATTTTGTTTCCTGTTTTTGGATTTTTCATGACATTCATAAAGGTTGTTTTTTTGTTTGTGCAGTTGGTGTCAGATATCTGGGTTTAGCTCCAATTCACCACACACCGTAACGCACACACTCACACTATTTGCATAAAATAAGACAACAACAAACTGTCGTTGACGGTTCAGCAGTTTCCAAAAAGTTGCAGGAAATCTGACAAAAGTATTTTACTTTTTCCAGATCAAACTCCGTCCCTCTGATCGTCACTTTTAAAGCGACTAACATTCAGAGTGAGATGTGTCTGTGAGGCTAATATTCAGTGGTAGCAAACACTGAAATTTATAATTCTGTAAATCTATGATTCTGCTGAAATTCTTCAACTTTATCACAAAAAAATTAAAATTGAGGTGACTGAAAATAAAAGCTGCAGTTCCTCTAACGTCCACTTGGGGCTCCAGCAGTGAGTCAGTCCCCACAGACTCACAGGTTAAAACGTCCAACTTTACAGCAGAAAGAAACACGTTTACAGCCCGATGCAAACTGCAGCTTTAGTAGAAGATGTGATCTAAACTCAGGTGACATGCCAAAGCTGAAAGCTCGGGCTGAAGAGTTAAACGCTGGTGTGAAACTCCCCAGCAGGAGGAGAGGCACCATCAGAGAAGAAAAACAAACAAATCATCAGCAGTCAGACTTTAGGAGACTGACTGTCTGAAAATGGTGCTGTGGCTCACTCAGAACCAGAGGCAGACATATTTGTGGCTGCAGCTTGTTGTTCTGTGTTGGCAGTCAGGCAACTTGAACACATCTAATGCAGCACAACACTGTGCAAGCCTGTTTGACCAAATGCTATTTATAACAAGCCAATTGTTATTTTGGGTATCACTGCATCATTGTTATGTTTGCGTTGATGGAAGGGATCATGAAGACACTGTGTGCTGAGAGCTACAGCGCGATAAAGCAGCCACGCCCATCTCCGAATACCATGGTAACCCTTCAGAGACGAAAACAGAGTCAGTCTTAGTCCCAGAAACAGTCATGCCCGGTCTACAGTCAGTTTAATAATACTGTACTGATTTACTTGCAAGGTCAAATGTTTTCTCTGTAAAGTTTGTTGGATCGCCTTTAGCTTTGATGATGCCATTAAATCACCAGAGCATCATGTTGATAAGCTCATGCAGTGCTGCAGGATCCACCCAGAGATCTTGTATGGATGATGGGAAAGTTGGACTGCTGCAAACAGTCTTCTGCAGCACATCCCACAGACTCTTTAAAGTTCTGCACTCTTTCATACTCTGAGCCTGACGACTGCTCGAGCTCTCAGTTGGAGCACGCTGTGCCATCGATGTCCTGAAGTGTCCAACAGAGCGACTCCAGACCACGACACATCCCCACAGACTCACACAGTGGCCACTAGGCATGATGGGTGCAACACTTTGTTGACCTCTCTTCTTAGACCACATGACCTTCATCCATTGCTCCGGAGCCTTATCTTTATGCTCCCATGCAAAGTGCCTTTTTTCCATAATTAGCATAAGTGTTTTATAAAGGCTACACAGCTGTTTGGGCCCACACTGAGTTGTCTTCATTAAACATGTGGACATGCTCTTCATTATCAAACAGCTTCTGTCTTCTCCTGACATGACTGCTAAAAAAAAAAATGCATAAATCAGCTGAAACATGAATCACTGCAGGACTTTCTGAGCTAATCTGACCCATTTCCTCAGTTAAATCCACGTTTAAGATTTTTATTCACTATTCAGGGTTTCAGTGATCGGACATTAATGCTGTGTTGTGTAACACTGTTGTGAGTCTGAATTTAGATCCTAAATAGAGTTCACACCTGCCCCCAAATGCTGAGAAGACAAAGCTTTAGAACAAACATAGAAAACCCCCGAAGGAGTCGAGGGACACAACGTTTCACAACAACCCTCGATGGACGGCACGCATTCATCCACCGAACACCCCGAAGGTCTGTTACAGAAGAAAGAGTCAGCAGGAAGAGAGCTGCATCCTGAAGATAACGCACACACAAAGGGCCGGTCTCCAGCGTGCAGCTGCAGGAAATGCTGCTGGAGCATCTAAACAGGACGCGCTGCAGCTCTTACAGCAGGCTACAGCTCGCTTCAGGGATGACATCACAGCTACTGCCTGTTTAAACATCAGCACATCTGTGCTACAGCTGCTCACACCGTCAGCCTTTCACCTGCGAGTCGCTGATCTGTTAACAGCGACGTGTCTGCAGGTGGCATCTTTCACTTTAGAGCGCCATTAGAAAACAGGGCAAAAGACTTCAGTGCAAGTAATGATCGGACATAATAAAAAGCTTCAGTAGCAAACTAAACCCTTTCAAGCATCCCCACATAAGTCTAAGATAATTAATGGGAAGAAGGACTTTCTATAAACGATTATTTGAGCACTGACCTCAGCATAAAAAGGCACTTTCTGAAGCCACTGAACGTTTGGCTGGGAATTCTTTATCTGGGAAGTAAATCAGGTGGAAAAATGGCAACTCGTCCTTCGTTAGGTGACATATAAACTGCTGCAGCCTTAAAAAGTGAACACACCTTTTTATTGAGTCCAGATGGTGACTGTTCATCTCCAATCAGCTGATTACAAACGCAGTAAGAGGCGGCTTCCTGTAATCAGAGGCTCCTCTGCTGCACAGGAAATGCCACAAAGGCCCAGCATGAGATCCCCAATGTTTAACGCTCAAAAACAACAACACCATAAACACTCGTTTATTTATTTTATACTGTGGGTGTAAAAAGTGAATGAAAATTCCTCTGAAAGCTCCTGACGAGCACTTTAGATAAAGGAAATGAAGATAAAGAAGGCTTTCCACAGAGGTATGACTGACATTTGTTTACAGCTGATTTAATCACTGGGTGTCATTAAAACTGAGCACGTGGTTAATCCCTCCGTGCTACTTGTTTTCAGCCTCTTTGTAGTTATTTTGCATCAGTTTTCTGATATTTTGTGGTCGTTTTTATCTCTTTGGACAGAATTAAAGCTCTGAAATACAACCACTACTTAGAAACAGCGCGTTACCCTGACGGGTGGTTTTTGGGGTAGACGAGGCAACACGAGCTTCCCTGCTCGTGTTTCACACTTGACTGCTGTCGCTGGATTCTGTAACACTTGTCATGCCTGAGTCATCCACACTGTCAGCCAAACTTCTCCTCGCAGTGTTTTGCAAAGCTGAAACCAACTACTAACTATGCACAGGTGCATCAAACACACACCTGCTAAGGAGCTCAGCGACATCCAAATAAAATCCCAGTTTCACTCACCAACACTGGACCTGAGCTCTGTTCGTACAGCAGCCAAGTCATTGATCAGCTAATGTCATCAAAAATGTTCCAGCAGCACAAACACGGGGCTCCAGTTAGCTGAGGGGAGGCCTAGCACACAGCTAACAGCTGCAGCCACCTGTCAGTCAAAGAGACCACGCCCCCAGCCACAACCTTTAAGCCTGAATACAATTTAAACAGGTGAGTTCAAACATTCAGTTGTTATGAAGGAGAAAATTATTTATAGGGATCAAAGCAGCTTTCTATCAGTGTTTGGGGTTCTTACTCAAAAATAAATTACTTTTTAAAACTAATTACTGTTACTTTCTCCAGGGAGTAATTAAGTAATTTGTTACTTGTTACATTATTTTTGCGTTACTCTGACCTGTTAATAATATAAACCTTAGGTTACAGTCCTGCACACTCACATAAATCCCTTTGATAATAAAAACACACATACAGTGTTTGTGTATTAACACAAAGCTGAACACAAGCCCAAACAGAAACTTCACTGCTGGCAGGAGAGCTGCGGAGCAGGTTTTTAACCCCACGAGTTCATCAAGTGTAGCTGACAGTTAAAAAAAACAAAGTCTGGGCTGTGAGCCGGCATGCAGTAACCCTAACAAACCAGCATGAGTACACCTGTGACTGTAACAACCAGAGCTGCGTGTGAAACGGCTCACATCTCCACCTTTACATTAATGCTCCCAAACTTTGACTGCGTGACAAATGAAACTGTCTTTATGTTAGTTTAGCTTTACAGCACCCCGGCGGCTCGTGCGCTCGTTTCCTGCACACAAAGAGATATTTTAGTCTCGGTGTTTGTCTCGTGAATTATGGATTTGTGTTCCAGTTTAGGGACTTTTGGGAGAGATTTCTTGGATGATCCATTGTTCACATATCTCTGCAAGCTTTATTAACTTACATTGTTCGTGCTGCGTCCTGTGACCCAGAGCCCCGTCTGGACTTCCTGACAGGAAAACCTTCAGTGCTGAGGCCCAGTGGGAAACACCAAGCCTATGTTTGGACACAGATTTAAACATGGCTGCAACGTTCTCCCTCCACTGACCTGCTACAGACCACAACCTGCTCCTGGTGTCACCCACTCATAGTTTGTAGTTACAACAGAAGGAGCATTCAAAAGCTGTCAATTTTTTAGGAATACTCGGAATAATTTCATTTTTTGTTTTAGCGATGGTGCACAAGAAAGTCAATCTTTAGGGAGCTGAAGGTGGACTCCTGTGGAAGTACAGGAACATCATTCCAACTCCATCGTCTGAGGACATTGTTTACTCTTTGTCTGCACTCAAAGGGCTGCTGGAGAATATTTTTCATGACACCCTTCGCCACTCAAAGAACAGAGCATGGATGATAACAACAGACGTGACACTGATTAAATCAGAAGTAACATGAACAGTATGAAAGGAGGAGTATGGGTGGAGGTATGGTTGACAAGCAGCTTGCAGAGGCAGCAGCAGGTATGCACCTGAAGCAGTTTATGCCTCAATCACACAGGCCTAGAGACCAGTCAGTGACTCCATGGTAACCACTGGTTGCTAGGGAAATGTGTTTATTATTCAGCTGGTGAGTGGTTGCTGGAGGTTGCTGCACCAAAAACCTTGTTGCAGTTACTTTGGTTGCCAGTGCCGATTGCCCGTAAATTGCATGGAAGACACCAACTTCAGCAACCTTCAGCAACCAGTTGGACAATGCACGTATGAGCTCATCGGCTTAGCTGACGTGACTGGCAACATCCCTGCAACCCCGAAATGACTGATTCTTTGTGAAACATGACATCAGGGAGGAAGTAAAACGATGCTTTTCCAAGCACCCTCCAGGGTCTCACCATCACATTTGGACAAATAATCTTCAGGTCTGAAGGAAAGTTCAGACAATCAAGGGAAATTGAATTGATGCATATTTAGTCAAAATGTTTGTTCTTTAACCAATATTAGTTAATAAGTTGGCTGTCATTGCTCCTGCTGTTTCTCCTGTATTATAGTGATGTTTCCACAAAACATTCTTAAATGAAATACAGGCAGGAATCATTTTACTCGGTTTTATGGAAAAACGAACACTGAACTCAACTTTACCTTCATGTTTTTATTAAATTTTGTTCATCTTACAAATTAAAAACAACTTAAACACACAAAATTAACTTCAAGTTCACATTCTCCAGTAATCTGTAAAAATAAAGTCGAAGAGTGTTTTTCTTAACAATGACCCAACTTCATGTATATACAGTTTAATGTACATTACATGGGAAAACATATACAAATAAATCAAATGTCCAGCTGATTTGGGGGCAAATAAAAACAGAAGGAGCCCACTGAATGAGCAGTAAACAAAAGACACACATCAGAACTATTGATCGGTATCAATCCTTATTGCTTAGAGTGATTTTACGTCCTCATCTGCTGCTCCACTGAGGAGGAATCACTGCGGTGCAGAGTGATGAAGAGCATAATAATTAATCATTTATATACAAATCTACAAGCTTGCTGTAAAACTGTGCAGCGGGAGGAACGAGCCTCCGTTACGAGGAAAGCTGAGGAACATAAATGTAGATTCTCGACACAGATCGTCTCATCCGACGTAAACAAAATGCCCTACGACCCTACGACCCGACTTTCCCAGAACATGACGAGCACCACGAAACATCCTGGCGTTGCTTCTACTATTCACAGCACAGATCGCTCCCTGTGCCGAACAACGAAAGTAAAACTGTGACCGAGACTAACCGAGGCCGCTGGAGACAGGCTGTCGCAAATGTGACTGCAAACCTTAAGGCAGGATGATCAAGGCACGTGTTGTCGTATTCCCAGGAGCAAAGGTTACTAAACTTCACTTTACTGTTTGTGACTGGATGTGAGATTTCTGTCAGGCTACGTATTTCCAGGTTTGGGCTTGTTGGAATAAACTGTAGAGTTCAAATTGATTAATCATCATTATTTTGATTGAATGATTGTTTCACTTATAGTCACGATTAAACAATAATGATATGTTATCTTTAATCTTCTTAAAGATTCTCATTGTCATCGCTTTAACAGTGCAAACTGAATATTTTGAGAGATTTTAATTTTTCCCATAATAAAAAATCTTATGTTTTACTTAGTGGTAGCACATGGCATGACTTGTTTACAGAGCAGAAACAGTCGACTGTCAGAATAAAAGTCTTTGTTTGGTGGGTGACTCACTGATCCCTTCATTTACTTAATGAGAACAAAAAGAAATGAAACAAAAAATAACCTCAGATTCAAACTTCTCCAATAAGAACTGTGGAAGTCGCGTCACAACATGAAACCCAACAATGTGATCGTATTAAACTGCAGAATTTCAGCAGTATTAGTGTCAATGATCTTTTTTTAAACCGTCACCATATTGAGAGCTGAGCCCCAGGCTGGGATCCAGTCAGATAAACGTTAGTTTCCATCTGAATGTAGCATAAACGTTCACTAAAGGCGAGAAAAATCTCTGTGGAGGAAACAATTCTTCAGCCCTGTTATTACAAATATTATCATAATCTTAAAAAAAGAACAATAACTGCAGAATCCTAAGTTTACCCAAAGGAAGAATTCAAACTGTTGCTCAGGAATGTCGTCGAGTATAAAAATGTAAAGAAATGCCCACATGAAAGCCTCTGGAGTGTTGAAGGCAAAAATTCACATTTCGATGGTTTTCACGTGTCAGCAAACAGTCAGTGGCTTATCTTTGAAACCTATTTCACCTATGAGAACATATTTACTCAGGTAGTGACTGTAGTTGAATCATGAAGTGCAGATTTAGTAAAAGTGTGATTTGTTTGGTAAACTATGACCTCAAAAAAAGCCAAAAACCTCTCGTTTGATAAACGGGAAACCACGCGGAGCCAAAATGGCTCCTCAAGAGTCTTAGTTTCCTGTAGGGCTGAGGTCTGAAGACCAAACTTGAGCAATTTCCAAGATCTCAGAGTCTTTTCTTTGTAATATAAGATACCAGATGAATGTTCCGGAGTCACAACCTCTCTGATGGTTGGCCTTCCAGTCTAATTCGTGCCCTTGAGCTCAAAGCGGCTGTACACTTGCTTGGGCTTCATCTTGTTGTATTGGTTCACCAGGTCCAGCTTGCTGTGGCCCAGCGTCATTCGTTTCTGGTCCTTCCGGCTTATTATACCGACCGGAGAAAGCGGCGGCGGTGGACTCTGCTGACTCTCCGGCTCAGTTGGAGAAAGGTCCGGTCCTCCCCAGGGTGAGCCGTGAGGAGACGGAGTCCTCCGGAAGTTGTAGGCGTCCCTGTCTTTAGAGTTGGATGACAGGAAGTAATCTGAAAGCTTGTTGAACATCCCGCTGGGGAGCCTCTGCTTAGGCGGCGGTTTGGTGTCATTGACTGGGGAGGGTATTGAGGAGGGGAAGAGATCTTGTTTGTGATCGTACAGCCCCAAACCCTGAAACTTGGTAGAGGTTCCACCAATATTTCCCCGCAAGACATCTGCTGTGTTGGGTTTGTTCCACTCGATACCCATCGCTTGACCGTAGGCCGGTGGCGGGCGATCGGGAATTGGGGCGAAATTGATTCCCCCATTAGCAGAGCTTCGCCCTCCTAGTGTAGGGGTCTGTCCTCCCGATCGGTCGCTCAGTCCTCTTCTTTCAGGGCTCAGGTGGGAGCCAGCTGCAGCCTCCTTATCATGACTTTGCGTGACCTTGTAGACCGTGTTTGAGGACATTCCAGGTGCAGCCTTCACACTGGAGATGCTGTTACTCGATTGGCTGCTAGAGTTTTCGGAGCACCCCCTGTCCCGCTGCCTGTGGAAGAAGAAAAGTTAAAAGTGGCACACTGAAATTCTGTTGATTTCATAGAGAGATTATATTTCCATCATGATGTCACATAAATCAAGTTTCAAAGAGTTTTTGCGGCAGCTGTCATTCACATAATTAACTCAGGAAAAAAGCTTCTGATGAAACTTGGAAAAAACTAAAACCTTGACAGTAATCAGAATGAAAGCGTCTCCCCTTACAGCGAATACCTTCTTACCTTTCAGACAGTAGATCCAGCCCGTGGCCTGGGCTGAGCCCCAGAGCCAGGCCGGGGGCAATCATGGGAGGGTACGGTGGGTAGTACGGCATCCCGTCCTCCTCCGGGTTGTAGAAACAGTCGATGATCTGGGAGTCGGCGTACAAACAGCGAAACTCTCGGTCAAAGCTGTCAGCGATGCGCCCCGAGAAATGCATCACCATGTTGCTGTGCACCTGAGCCGACAACCAGGTGAAACTGGAGAGAAGAGGTCAAAGGTTAGAGTCAGACATCTGCCTCCTCTGTTTTTTGGATTTAAGCATACATAACAGAGTACAAGGTGTGAGATGGATGAGCTATTGAAATAGAACCACACTCTTCCCCATAAACTTCCTTCACATCCGATGAATGAAAATCAGGTCGAGCGATCGGCATTTTGACCGGCAGCCATCGCAGAAGCATGAGAACAAAGGGACATAACCTGTCCTCCTCTGAGGGATCGAAAAATAGCAACCAAGCTGAAAAATCCAGATGTGCCTGAGAAGATGACCCTGAATGGAAGATCTGCCGAATGCAACTTAACTCAAGTTTTGGATTTTTTTCCTGAGACCTTTATGAACTTTTGGACTTGAACTATTTTACTGCTGATCTGGTAAATGGCCTGTATTTGTATAGCGCTTTACTTAGTCCCTATGGACCCCAAACTGCTTTACACTGCATTCAGTCATCCACACATTCACACACTGGTGATGGCAATCGCACTGACAGAGGCACTGACTGGTACTCAAAGGGAACTTACTATAAATGCATTAATGTGTGTTTAAGTAATAAGTATATAACAATAATTATTGAACTATATGTGTTTAAAGACAGAAAGGCCAAAGTGAATTTTAGGTGCAGTCGCCTCTCTGCAGGTGCTGGACGGCAGCAGCTGAGATGGATTTGTCAAAGTTCTGATTTGAACCTCGCTCAGCAGCATTTAGCAGTATTTGATGCATCAGTTATGTAAAAGATCAAATCACACTCGGTGCAGCTGCCGATTACCAGGTGGCATTTCAAGTACAATGAGTTCACGCAGATAAAAATCAGAAAGTGAAAGCAGTTCTGGATAAGAGCCTGAATAGATCGAGGCTTGATGTTTGTCATGTGTGACAGGTTTTTCTGCCATCATGTGCATGAAATCTCAAAATTATGAAACACAAACTGAGGCTGAGACTCGGTACCTCTCAGCTGTGTCTGTGTAAATTATCTCCCTCCACCTCCAGCTGATAAACAGCCCTGCAGTGAGTGTTAACTATTTCCTGGATGATGATGAGTCAGTGCAATGACTCATCAGTTTATCAGCTGGCGAGAGGTGGACGCGAGGTGCACGAACACCGAAGGCGTCTAACTGAGCAGCAGACACTTTACTGCATTTATGTGCAGGCGAGACAAAGGTTCAGCGTTAGACGACCACACAGACGTCTGAGTTTTAGCCACATTACAAAGTTTCTACAACTAAAAGATTAAGATGTTCGACACCTTTTCATTAACAAGTCACAAAATGTACCAGCTGTTTACAGATACACAAAGCAGGGTGAGTGGGTGGATGGATGGTGCGTTAGCCGAGCACCAGCACACCCTCATCAACACCAACCATCATGATACATGTTTGTTTAAACAAGCTTTAAACAGCATATTGTTTAACAATAATACTCATGTTAGAGCCAGCATTACTAACATACACTCTGACCGGTCTGAGCTGCTAACAGCAGGGGCCTTTGTTTTGTTGTTAGCCATTTAGCTAATCGCATATTTGCTACTTTAGCCAAACTAGCATTCGTGCACATTTAAACCCTGCAGAAGGACTCGTTTTCAAGGACACCTCGTACTTCTACAGACACAAGTTAATGACACAGAGTCTGCATCTGTTTCATCTCCATAAACAGAACCTGTAATACATTACTAGACTTTGTATTGTGTATTTAAATGACAGCAGAGTGTTGGGTTGAAGAGCAAAGTGCCAGCTAAGTTTGTCCCTGTAATATCTGATCTCAGGCCAGTTGGCAGATTTGATTCTGATTTGCACAAATGTGAACCGGACAGCATCTCAATGATATCAGAGCAGGTGTAATTCATAGTTTAACTGATTCACTGGCATCTTCAAAGCAACACAAAGAACTTTAATACTCATGGAAACTTAAAAGGAAATTTACAGATTTACGAAACCGATTCTTTTCTGATTGTAATCAAGCCATTACAGACTTGACTGTGTGAGAACAAAGCAAGACAACCTCAGAGGAACCTGCAGGACGGCGTTCCTCAGCACTAAACCACTCAGTGCTCAGCTATGTTTGATATGATTCATCTGAATTCCTGATTAGTTCTGAAGAAGAACAGCTCAGAGCACACCTTCATTATCTAAACACCCGATACACATAAATGGTAATTTTACTGTCTTCCGGTTCAGATCATTAAAGTTGTGGTTTAATTAACAAACAAGTCATAGAACTGTAAATGAGGTCGCGTTAGGATGCTCAGCCGTTTAAGATGAACTGTTTCCAGTTACCTGCTGCTTCCTGGAGCACTTAAAGCCTTTGTGACAGTGCACCTGTTAGCTGTTCAGGTGATAAATGTCTATACTGAAAGCATTCAGCCTGAACGTGCTTCACAGGACTTTACCCCCATTTATAGCTTCATAAACAAATACTACTTCTGAGGACCATAAAGTAGACTGGAGCTAGTGTGTTTCTGTTGTCTGATTGGCCGTTGTTGGGTGGTTGCCTCTGAGATTGCTGTGTTGGGGTCTTTTTGGTAATATTTGCATAGTTTTTTTGCTGGTTGCTGTGGATCTCTATTGTGTTGCTCTTTACTGGTTGCCTTACTTGCCCTTTGAAATATACTGGTTTCTGTTGATGCTTAGGACATCACGGTCTCGTTTTAGCTTTAAACGATTTACTGCAAATGTTATATATTCTTTGAGATTAGCAGATTCAGATATTCTCTGCATAATATCCGGTAATCTGTGTTGATATTTGGTTCTCAAACAAGCTAATCAGTTTTACAGCTACAGGCTCAGCGCTTCCCAGGAATCAAGTTACTTTTATTTGATCCAATATTGAAGTGATAAAGTTTGTAGTAGGTGTAGCAGAGGGGGTGACCTCACCCTTCATTCCACAATCAGCAATGGAATTAGAAGCCTGTCAGCCTGCGGGACTCCGCCCTCTTACCTGCTACATACCTGAAGCAACACTTAATCCTCCCAAAACAACACTGTGTGTTGCAAAATTAGAGTTCCTTTGAATGTAAAAGACAAAACAGAATCAATTTAATGAAACAAGAAGCAGAGCAGGGCAGAGGTGAAAACATAGAGAAGGAGACGAGTGTGCGAGTGAATGAATGAAGGCGACACACCTGAAACAGGTGACTAAGGTTAAAGAACGAGTATGAAAATATTTCCACTCAAGTATGTTTTGCAAACTATGAATGTTGAGCTGACTACGTAGAAATCTACAGGAAAATGGAGTACGGTGTTCAGAAAGGATCAATCCCGACTTCGTCCTTTGGACAGCGTGTTTCCCCAGACTTCACTGTGGCGCTGCCTTTAAGATTAGATGCAGGGAACAAAGACCTTAAAGCTCAGCACAGATAATAGGAGAGGCTTTAAGGTGACTGCAGTGTGTGCCATGATGTATACATACCTGTGTACAGGAACTATGACCTAAACAACGAGTCCAAAAAAAGCCTTAACTAGCTCCGTACAATCAGCAGCTGTCTGCAAAGTTAACTCAATATAAATTTGTCCCAGAGTTTTACGAGCACCGTGCAGCTGCGTGACACAAAGTCGTTAAAATCACCAGAATTTTACAGCACAAACTGTCCACCAGCTTCACGGCTATATTACAGCAACACACACACACACACACACACACACACACACACACACACACACACACACACACACACACACACACACACACACACACACACACACACACACACACTTTGAAGCACATCACAGGGACTTGTAGTCTTTTCCTTGAGACTTAAACAGTCCGAGTCGTCTACAAGAATTTAACCATTTAAATTTTGTGGTTTAATCCCTTTAAGGAAGACGAGTCCCGAGATTTACAGACTCAGTGCAACATGAATAAAACAAAAACAGCTAAAAAAAAAAACATGGTGCTCCGTCTGAGCTGCGGATGAGTAAGCGACAGCAGAATTCACACTAAATTTCTGCTTTGAAACTTTCCAAACACGTTTTAAGCCCTTTTTCAAGATGAAACACTAAATTCTGCTGCTAGAGCTGCTCACACCTCAGTGCTGCTGTAGTCATCTATGTTTCAAACCCCACTAAGAGTCAGGATATATATAGGATATACAGTATATATATATAAATAAATAAAGCCCTGCGAGAGATTATAACTGACAGGTAAATGAAATAAGCAGCTTATATCAGGCTCATCTGCAGGGCGACAGTTTTATTCTAGCACTCCAGGTTGTTGCTATCAAGGCTGACGAGCGCACGGCCGTTTGTGAGCGTGCGTGGAGAGACGATGCGCTCATCAAACATTTGCATCTCCTAAATGGTCCTGCCTCTTTGCGAGTGGTTATAGGGCTGGCCGTGGCCGCCCCGTGGCTCTGCTCCTATGGACGGTAGGCCTGACTGATGAAAAGCATCACAATCTAGTAAATAATGATCTTTTTCAGCAGTTTAAAAAAAGAAGCATCAATGAGGTCTCTGCTGGTGCCTGCAGCTCTCATCCTTACCCACCTGCTGAGTGTGTCGATGTAATTACAGGTATTACT
Source organism: Rhamphochromis sp. 'chilingali' (assembly GCF_963969265.1). Taxonomy (NCBI): domain Eukaryota; kingdom Metazoa; phylum Chordata; class Actinopteri; order Cichliformes; family Cichlidae; genus Rhamphochromis; species Rhamphochromis sp. 'chilingali'. Next base: position 38,492,258 of record NC_137936.1, read on the forward strand.
CAGGTATTCCCACAGCAGCTCGTGGCCTACAGTTGCTCAGCTGCACAACGCGAGCTTTGTCACGCTGCTTATCCGATCAGACAAACCCATCACGCCGTCCGAGCTCCGCCAGCTTCCTGCTGTAATCTGCTGCTGGATGCAAAGTCGGTGCGAGGCTGCTAAAAGGAGAACGGCCCGCTCGGCTCAGCTGACATTAGACACGTTTTTATATTTGCATTTTATTCCTGCTGCAGTTTTTACCTTTTTACTACAGCCAAGTAAAAGCAAAGCAACATTACACGGGTATAAGACCATCGCAGCTGCCGCGGTGCTGCTGTTTGCCTTTATTTAGTTCAGTAAGACGTCCAAACTTCTGCTTCTCTCCGAGCCTAAGAATGACCGACCGTTTTATCCCTCTGTCCCTCAGTCGCATACAGTGAAGATAAAAGATGGACGCGGCTACAGTGACATGACACACGGGTTAGTTAAGTCTTGGAACCCTGAGCCGAGCGTTTCAGCTTTAACTTCACTTCTTCTAAGGAAAGTGCTGCAGTCCCACATGTTACAGAGAATATCCTTAAAGCAGCTTGATGCACTGACTGTGTGCGCTCAAAGAAAGACTGAGGAACAGGAAATATGTCAACTGCAGGAGGAAGACGATCTTCATTCGAAGAGCAAGATTTGTATTTGGTTCATCTTTTAAGGACTGTGTGTGTGTGTGTGTGTGTGTGTGTGTGTGTGTGTGTGTGTGTGTGTGTGTGTGTGTGTGTGTGCGCGCGCATGTTCCTCACCTGTAGGATCCGGCGATGACCTCGTCACAGTCGATGATCATGAACTTCTCCAGGACTTGTCCGGTGAATTTCTTGCCGCTCTTGGTGCAGTACGTGTCGCCACAAACGCTGCGAACACGCATGTTCTGCACACACACACACACACACACACACACACACACACACACACACACACACACACACACACACACACACACACACACACACACACACACACACACACACACACACGAGGAAGATGAAATTATAAACAGCAATTTCATGGATCCAGAAACAATAAGCTGTTGTTCTTGTAAAGACCATAAAACTTTTAATTTGACCTGAAATCTCGTTTCTCAAACATGGAAAAAGTTTCGACTCTTTACAGACGAACCAGCAGAACAAGCAAGAACACCGACTTCATCACATCTGACCGACAAAGTCGTCACTTTGAGATGTAAGAAATTTTACGTCTTTTTTTCACTATTTCAATGATAAATACATTAACTGGCAAAAAGCGGATGAATAATTCCAGCTTCTAATGGGACTTCTTACAGGTTCAGTCTCATTGTTATTCTCTTTAAGACTCTAATGTCGGCCTTTGGTGTGCCCCATCTTTGAAATAAGCTGCTCTGGCTCCGCCTCCTTTAAAACAGCTTTATTCTAACTGGTTGCTACAAATAAATGGAAGATTTCTACAGTAGGTGGGCGGGGCTTCTCAGCTGTGCCTGAAATGACCATATTTGGGATGTTTTCTTTCTATGACATCCTGCAGAGTCAGGAATGGAAAAAACTGCGAGGCCCGAGCTCTGGGGATTACGTGCAGTCAGTTCACTTTCTCCTGTTTAATATGAGCGCCTGAGGGCGTCGCTCATGTTTGCCCCTCGCGGCCCTGCAGTCAGTGCTGCTGTGTGCTGTACTTACACTGAGGTGAGAGTTCTGAATATCCAGCGCGGAGCACATGCCTGTGAAGTGTCCGAGGTTCTTCTCGTCCAGCAGGATGTAGACGGGGACTCTGCGCTTGTTGGACGCCTCCATGAGGTCGCAGAGCAGGTCCACGTCCGTGAACACGTCCATCACCACGGCAATCACCTGCAGGAAAGCCAGACGTTAGCACAAAGTGTTTAGTGGACATTTCACGAGCCTCTTTATGAATCTGCGAGGATCACCCTGACCCTCACCGCTCAGGACCAAAGGTGTTTCAGAAGCTGCTGACTGAACTTTGTTCTTGTTCCTGTGATCTGAGTTTCCACGCACAGAGCAGGTTTACGGTTATTTCCTCTCAGGTTTAAGATTTCACTGTCTCTTGAAAACTCTCCTGTCGTCTCTGATCCATAAAGCCGACCTTTGTTCAGCTCGGCCTCTCAGTCACTGAGCTGTCTTTACTGACTCTGGATGTTGTATAAGTTAGAAACTCCAGAATATAGGCCAAACTGTGAGGGTTTAATAGGTTAGAAACTGGAGCAAAGTGAAGAAATTATCAGAAAACAATTAACTGACGCACTGCAGCTTCATCAGTCGAGTTAAACTTGAAATAAAGCCTGACTTCTCTCTCGGGGACGTCCCTGCTCCGGTCACAGGCTGCAATGACCTTCGTTTTCGGTGCTTCTCCTCTGAGTAAAATCCTGGATCCAGATCTTTCCTGTCATGTATTTTTCAGCTTAAAATTCTGAAATTCAGCTTGTGGATGAAACCCGAGATAAACCCGACTGAAACGCAAACGTGTAGATCTGTTTAAAAGTCAGCTTCTGTTTGTGCTGTGTACCAGTCGATTACTGGGGTCTTAAAGAAAACATGATGACTGATTTTTTACTGTTTCTAAGCAGATTTGAGGTCATTTGTTTAAGTTTTTAAGTCTGTTACACTCCATGACCTGTAATTTAACTGCCTCATGCTGCTTTTTGTTTTTCATGTCATTTATCTCCTAAAAGTTTCAGAGGTCAACATATGTTCAAGTTATCCATGTGATACAAGCCTGCACTCTGCACACACTCTGGGAGGGGATATCCCTAATATGGTCATCTCAGGTACCGAAGCCCCACCCTCCTGCTGTTCAGATCTTCGAGGGGCAGCCAATCAGACTGAAGTTGACTGAAATAGCTCGTTTCAGGTCGGGTCATGCAAAGCTACACCTGGCCTTAGTTTGTAGGTTTAACACACAATAATAACATGGACTGACAACCACTAGCACTTTATATAGCCTCTGTAGAAACTATCTACACCCTCACTTATCTTAACTGCACTACTGTATAGCTCTGTGTAAATAATCATTCTGTACATTCGATAATTTTTAATCCTACAACTGTTTACAACTTGCACAGTTCCCATTTCTGTATAGCTGTATATCCCAGATTCTGTAAAGTTATTTATTTCATATTCTGTATAGTTTTTCATATTTATATCCTGTTCATATCCTGTACATAGCTTGTACTCACTACAGCCTGTACATACTTATAGTTATAGAATATTCACAACATACTTCATACCGTGTACATTATAACATACTATAATAGACCCATTTCTGTAATATACTCACATATCTATATTATTGCTAATATTTATTGTAATATATCTATATCACTAAAGCACTTCTGGATGGATGCAAACTGCATTTCGTTGCCCTGTACCTGTGCATGTGCAATGACAATAAAGTTGAATTCTATTCTACTCTATTCTATTCTATTTAGCCCGAGATAATCAGGCTCAGGTTTTAATCTGTTCCTCAGGCTAAAACTGGAGGTCAAAGGTCATTCACAGTTACAACCCTCAATGCTATATCTGAGGAAATCAGGTCAGCTGAGTGAGTGACCTGTGAGAGACGCTAAAGGTGAGCGGGGTTAACATTTTCACTCGTGGGCCATCATCATGAAATTTCTCTGCTGATTACTGACGTTAGAATTATTTCTTTATGCAGGCCAAGTCTGCTCAGCTGTGGAGCAAAGGACAACTCTCTGAAGTCAACAGGGACAAACTGCTGTTTGTTTACTGCTTTGAGCCCACTGGAGGTGTTTCATTGACTGCTGTTTGAGCAAAACCAAACACTGTCGGGGGGCTCTGGGTATCTGACGCACAGCTTCAGAATTTTCTGACATTTTTTGATCTAAACAATAAAAAAAATTCCATTTAAATACAGGAAGTAAAAAGCGTTCTTGGAAAAACTGAATTTCTCAGAAGAGCACTTTTATTAAAACAACGTGCAGATTTGAGTAGAGCTCACAGATTTATGACCTATGAAAAGATAATTGCAGCTTCACAGAGTCTCCACAGCTGGATTAACCTGTTCTGTGTCCCCGGGGTAAAGCCGTGCTGCTCAGGCCCACTGATGGTGTTAAAGTGGGAGGAGCTAAAACAGCTCGTTTCAGGCTGCACAAAGGCCCAGACTAAGATACACGAGGCTTATTTCATACTGAGAATCATGCAAAGCTGCTGTAACAGAGCCCAAGGATGAAAACCTGCAGCAGGATGGGTTTGCATTAAGGCTGCACCGTGACATTTTCATTTTTTAGCTATTTAAAAACATTTATGAATCTTTTAAAGTAAATGAATAAAAATAATCTCTCACATCTTCAGATATCTTTAAAATCCAAGACATTTGATTTATTTTATTTTATGTGGGACAAAGAAAAGCTCCAGATCTTGTCAGAAGGTGCAATAATCACAAAAACCTGTAGATAATCCTATTTGTATCAGCTGATCAACTAATCAATAATCCATTTAACTCCAGTTTGAGTTAGATTGTGTCTGAAGAATTCACTGTAAGCTTATGTAATAGTATTATCATACCTTAAGTTTTGCAATATTATGATATTTTGTTTGTAAGGTGATGTAATGAGATTACAATGTTTGACTGGTAGTAAATCGTTAGTAAAACTGGTAATGACTTTTATCTGACCCAGCTGAACACATGCATCTGCCTTTAATGAGCTGCTGTCATTGAAACAGAGGGACTCCGGGGGTCCGGGCCCCGGGGCCGCTGCACACTCTGCTTTAACTTAAATTAATAATGAAGACTGCTGCGCTGCTCACCTGCAGGCCGGATGCTGCAGGATGGTTTTACTCTGAGCCAGGCCTGCGTCCTGATTCACTTCATTTGCATTTAGGTTTATCTGTCACTAAATTAAGGAGGTCAAAGTTCAGTTACTCTCCTAATATGCTGAAATGAAGCGAAAAGAGCCGTTGGAGGAACAAACGTGCAGCTCTGAGAGCAGCTGTTTGTCTGCTGCATCAACCAACTGACGAAATGCATCCAGAGTGTCATTTGATCTGAAACCCGCTGAGTCGGCACAGACGTGTGGGAAAGAGGTCGGCGTCTGCGTCTGAGAGAAAACAGCTTCTCCTGCACGGACGCACAGACTGGTCAGGTTCATGTAAAAAAACGCCTCACATTAAACACGTCTATTTATACACACAGGAGGAGGAAGTGACTCACACGCAGCGCGTGCCCGACTGTCTGCCAACAAACCTACGGAGCTTCTCATTTGACTGTTACGTGATCGCTGATCGGGAGACGACGTGCAAAACGCTCTGAATGTAAAGTTACAGAAAGTCTGAGAAGCGGCGGAAAACTTGGTTTAAGGGTCTTTGATCTGTCGCCTCGTGGTTGTTTTTGTGGAGGTCACGAATACAGCAAAGAGGTCGGGGGCGCCGGGGGGGTCAGCGGGCGCCGTGCGGGGTCAGAGTCTCTGTTTAAAAAGAAGCTTTACACTAGACGAAGAAATACCAACAAACAGATGCCAAAACTAAGCGATGGAAACCTGCTACCACACACACACACACACACACACACACACACACACACACACACACACACACACACACACACACACACACACCATCTGCAAAGAGACAAGAGAAACAAAAAAGGAGAAAAAGGCTGCAGCGTCAGTGCAAGATTATAAAAGCTACATAATGAATAAAAAACAGCTACTCGACAAGGAAAAGTACTGCAGACCAACACAAAGGTTCAAGAGTAACACAAACCTGTCTCACATGCCTCAAACACAAAAGACGACTTTAAAAGAGACTCAAAGTCAGCGAGAACGAAGAAAATGATGCAAATGTTAAACAGACACAAAAGATGGAAACTACACCGCAGTGTGTGTGTGTGTGTGTGTGTGTGTGTGTGTGTGTGTGTGTGTGTGTGTGTGTGTGTGTGTGTGTGTGTGTGAGAGAGAGCTCGGGGGTTTGTTCCTAAACAGCGGGCAGTGTGACAGCCAGCCCTCTGCTCCCTGGACCTCGAGCAGCCGGCCTCGAGCTCACAAGCTGATAAGAAGAGATCAAAGATGGCGGGCGGGCCCCGGCCTGCTCGCGCTGTTTGTAAGCAAGCCGGGTGAAAAATGCTCCAGGGACGGATCCACGCAGTGAGCTGCACCTCTGTTACTCCAAATGAAGACTTTGTCCTGGTTTCGAGCCTCCACACTCGTGCGTCATCATTAAAAGGACAAAAATGGACAAAAGTGCAAAGATTTTTTCCATTTCTCGACTTCAGCTGCCAAACGACGTGTCAACAGCAGCGTCTCAGCCTCAGTGTTATTACCGTGTTGAGCAGCGACTGTAACGTTTGATCTAATCTCAGCTTCAAGAGGAAATTCAGCCTGACTTTAGTCAGTTATAATGATTTCCCTTTGTTCATTTGACTGTATTCAGGCTTCATTTCCTTCTTTGTTATCATCTCTTTGAAGCCGTTTCACTGGTCGCATTATTGGCACGTAGCACTTGTGTTGACTCCGTCTGTGCGCAGCACTTAAAGCTGCTCTGATCAGCCTGAAACGTGCAGCACAGCTCAGGCTTACAGACAGCGCTACACTGGGAGTAATAATGGGCAGAATATGTCTTTGAGCGCAGAGCTGCTCCACACACAGAGTGAGGTCACTGATCCCAGCTGCTGACAGACGACTGTGTTTACACAGTGCGCCACAAACTGGTCTAACATGCAGAGAGCGACATGCTTTGGATCACACTAAACATTTAGCTGCAGTAACTCAGCTTTAAAAAAATCATTTTGCACATAGTTTACACTTGAATATGTTTCCAGCTCTCCACATCTGAAGCTTTTATTTTGTCCTGTCTGATGTTTTCACAGGTTTGAGGTGGACACAACGTGACTGCTGAGAACTTGGTTGGACTTTATTTATAAGAAGCTTTTTCACAGTGTGTTATGAACCCCAACGAGAAAGCTGCTGCTTTGTTTCTGTGACTTATGTCAAAGGTCACCAGGATAAACTCTCCTGGTCCAGCTGCAGCTTTCAGTCTGAAAAATGCAGATTTTGAGACTAAATCATTTCCAGCTTTTCTCTAAAGAATAAGAATAAATAATCCGAGTTTACAGATGTGTGACTGGACTGTGGGAGACTATAAGAGCACAAATATTCAGACCACTGTGAGAACAAAGCACACACTCATCAATTATACAGTCTGAGCTTTGACCTCTGCTCTGCCGTGACTGACCGATCAGCTGCTGGCTGCTTTCAGGAATAATCGACTAATCGATGCAAAGCGGCCTCCTGTTTCAGGCTGTTTAATAAAAGATCGCAGACAGAGATGATTCTGTTTCCGGTCCCTCAGAGCGCTCTTACCTTCTTGGCCTTGTTGATCAGGGACCTGATGAGGTCTTTGATGTTGTGGCTTTTGTCTCTCTGGAAGTAGATCTGAGTCTCCGACGGTCCGTATCTCGTCGGTGTGTCCGGCCAGCCGAGCTCCAGCATCGGCGGCTCCTCGTCGGACATCATGGGGAAGTAAGTTCCAGAAGTTAGCTCGGACACGGCGTCCCCGTCCCCGTCCCCGAAGTCCCGGTCCCCGGGCCCTACGCCGTTGCTGTCGGAGCCGCCGCACGTCTTGCTGGCCGCATGCTGCGTGATGTAGTGGATCTCCAGCGGGGAGAGGAAGTTCACCTCCCGCTCCTCGGTCAGCACCTTGCGGTACTCCTTCTCCCCGTGCTCCAGCAGTGCGTCCGTGGCCAGCCGGGCCGCCTCGTTGTGGCTCAGCTCCAGCGTGGAGCCCTGCCGCCACGGGTTCTTCACCTCCTCCAGGCGGGTGGCGAGCTTGCCCAGCGGCTTCCTGCCGTTAGAGGCCGGCCTCAGGCCCTCGGAGCTGATCATGGTGCTGCTGCGGTCAGCAGGTGCGGGATTAGGCGGGTACACCGGGTCTCTGACCCCCCCTCCCCCGGGATTTGAATAGAGAAATAAGGTGCGCGGGGAGGTCGGGGCAGGAACTACCTGCTGCTCTGCTCCGGGAACATTGAAGAAAATCCCAAAGTGAAGATTATGTGAGACCACAGCGGGCAGTAATCCGCCCCGGCAGGAGGCTGCAGCCCTCCGCTTAATCACTCACAGAGTCCTGGGAGTTAAAGGCGCAGTTCAGTCCTTCTCTGAACAGTCCGAGCCCGCAGCAGCTGCTGTGTCTGCTGCGCCCTGACGCTCCTAATGGTCCCCCCTTCTCTGGTTCCCGGTGCGCTGAGCAGGATGTGAAGTCCCAAGAGCCTCTTCAGCGCAACGGCCGCCTCCTCTCCCTCAGCCCGTGTGTGTCCGTGTGTGTGTGAGAGAGACAAAGTGTGTGTGTGTGTGTGTCAGTGTCAGGTGTGCAGCTTCTGTTCACCTGGCTCTACCTGTCCCGTCCCCGATCTCGGACGTGGACAAGCACCTCCCATCATTCCCGTTGTCAAGCCAACCGACTCACAATAGGTAACCCACCCCTTTGAGAGGACTTTCAAAATAAAGCCCCAAGAGAAAGCGGGAGAGAGAGAGAGCGAGAGAGCGCTGCAAATAAGTAGTTTAGTAAATTAACAAAACAGTAATATATATACGCGTGAAAACGATTACACTGAAACACAGCTACAACAAACATTTGAAAATAAATGTTAAAATAAAAAGATGTGATATAAATTGACATACAGACCAAAGCAATAATGAAAAAAAACTTTTTCTCATTGATATCATCTTAAATGTATCAATATAATGGGACAGAGCTACATATATGATGTATATGGGAAAAATCTGTTATAACAGATAACCGCAATAAATGATAGAAAACCTAAAAGTGATTGATATAAAAGATAAATGAGGAAAAAAGTCTAAAAAGATTCACATGAGCTAAAATTTATGGATAAAAGTAACATTAAAAAGTGATATATCAGTCTTACAGTGGACATAAATCTTCTGAAATAAAGCTAAAAGTCATATAAAAAGTGAAATGCTATTTGATATAAAAGTTGAAACACATATTTAAACAGTTGGAATAATGCTCGGATGGTTGGATCTCAGTTTCAATCCACATTGAATTCACTTTGAGCGCTTATATATTGCGTTTCTGTGCTTTTATTTTGAAGGGGACATTTCCCTCATAGTGTATCTCCCTGATAACCGCGCTAATTTTGTCCCTGTGATGTGGCTTTAGCTTCTTTTTGTTAGCAGGAGTTTAAATAAAGTTTCCCAGCAGCCAGTTGATTTCCTTCACAGTGGAAAGCTTCATCCTCTGGTGTAGGAAGTGCACACCTCTTAGAGGAAATATTGTTTTCTCTCAGTCTCACAACTGATGTGTGAAATGGAAAACGCTCCCCTGAGACTCCAGCCCAGGTAGCTGCTGCATGAAAGCTGAAACTCCAATTCACCTGAAAGCTCACACAGGTCCCTGCAGACTTTTACCTTCTGCAGAGTGCACAATAAACATGACATGTGATGATTTACGGGAGGGCATCGGTCTGATTATGTGTACTTTACAGCAGCGGTCCCCAACCTGTTTTGCGCCATGGACTGGTTTGTGCCCAGCAATATTTTCACGGACCGGCCTTTAAGGTGTCGCGGATAAATACAACAAAATAAAACTAGTACCGGTACCGAAAAAAAGAAGATTTATTCATAACACACGTGAGAAGACCCAGGAAAACCGAGTTAACGATAAAAACGATAACAAAATAACGCTGAAAACCGATAAAAACCCTGAAAACCAAACATTTCACACCTGAGCCTCAACTCTCGCGGCCCGGTACCAAACGACTCACGGACCAGTACTGGTCCAAGGCCCGGGGGTTGGGGACCGCTGCTTTACAGCACGATGTATGCACAAACTGATAGGATGAAAGCCTCAAGTACCCAAAGCTGCAGTTCCTCTGACGTCCAGCAGAGGCTCCAGCAGTGAGTCAGTCCCCATGTTACACATTTACAGCAGAAATAAACATGTTTACAGCCAGATGCACAAACAGTTTGGGCTCTGCAGATAACGCCCCCTTCAAAACAACAGTTTTAAAGTGTTATAAAGGGGCGTGGCCTCTTTAACTGACAGGTGGCCTTAGCTGCTAGCTGTGTGCTAGGTTTCAGCTCAGCTAACTGGAGTCCCTGAACCCCACCTGTGGATTGTGTTTGTCCTTTTAGAAGCAGTTATTTCGAAGCCTCTTTCTATTTTATTTCAGTCATAACAAAAAAATAAATAAAATGCATGTATAGAATCACTAGAACATGTTTTTTACAGTCACTCCAAGTGATCTGCAGTTGCTTTATGTCATTTTGAGGACATTTCTGTCATTTTGTGGAGATTTTGTTATTAATTGTGCAGCTGTTCCGTTTCTGTGGGTGTTGCAAGGAACTAATCCTTATTTTAAATGACTCTTCTTTTCCCTGTGATTTGGTTATAAAGTTTTAAGATTTTATTTAACCCTTTGAAGTCATTTTGGTTTTTAAGCACAATCATTCCTGTGATTTCATTTCCCATTACAAACATTTTTAAGTTGTTAAAAACAAATAGAAAATGTGTTGTGTGGAGAAAGATTGACAGATGTAACAAAAGAAACAAAAAGTTGAGAACAAGGAAATGATTTCTCTAGAAGGTCACGGTCCTTCCAGAGAACTGAGCGGCAGTCTTTGGGTATCGTGTTACTTTTGAAAAATTCATCAGAAATTAAAGCGAATTACCTGCAGGAAAGGAGGCAGGAAAGGAGGCAGGAAAGGAGACGTCATTTTATTCATTCTGACAGGCTACATCCATCTTTTGACTACAGTTTGTGATTATAAACACACCTGGTACCCAGGTAGCTGCGTCCTCACATCCCTTATAGGAGCTTTGTGTCTTAACAAAGGCACAATCATCTTTGAACATGTGAAGATGGCATCTATATGTTATCTGATGTGATTTTTCATGATTTCACTGAAAACAGCAGAGGAGGAATCAAACACTTCACTTTAATGCTGCTGGTCTACATCATTTATCTTTTTAGTCATTTCAAATCTGATTCTGTGATTTTGTTGGTAGTTTTTTGTGTAATTTTGCTCATTTTTGTTACTTTGTTGTTTATCTTTTACAGTTTTCATTATGAGCGTTTCTGTGTTTTTCTAAATGTGCGATCTTTGTGTTGTTTTTTTTGTTGTTTCATGAAAATTTGTGTCTGGAAGGTTGATGCTCTGCTTCTCTGTGATGTGATCTGCATCTCCTACTTTGTTGTTCTGAGACTCTTTGTTGTTGCTTTCCATCTCTGTATTGTTGCTTTGTGTCATTTAACAGAGTTTTGCATTATTTTTATACTTTCATTGAACATTCTGGAGTAAATTTGATCTCATTTTAATGACTCGTTTCATCATTTTATCCTTTGTTTTGAGGGTGCTCTAAAAATAAAAAAATACCTGTGTGAGGAAGGATTGAGAGACGTGACAGAGCAAACTGAAAGCTGACACAATAACTTTAGTTTCATTATAACTTTACGTATTTCCAGAGAAGTGAGCAGCAGTGTTTGCATACCGTGTTTCTCTTTAGAAAATTCATCAGGTATGTGATTTCTGAAACGAAGCGAGTTCCTGTCAGGACGTTGGAGCACAATGAGGGCTCACCTGTGACTCTGCTCCCCTGGGCAACGGGACATGAAATGATGAATGGATCAGGTTTAATAAAAGCGTATTTTTCTGCCATAATGGGGTCAAACAGTCGCTGTGCGCTCACGTTTCTTTATCACAGAGAAGAAAGAAAGCTTTTACAACCACCTGCACAAATGACTCAGTCTGTATCCGCGACTGGACGTAAACATCCGTGAGGAAGGCCCCCGTGACTTCATGTTTGCCCAACTAGGAGGTGAAGATACTCAAACCAAACATCAGCGTGAGGCCCGAGGTTCTGTTTGACATCATCTCTCTGCACCATTTGAATAAGTAAATACGCTGCTGCTTTGTACAGACTAACACTGGCTGATTTGCATGCAGTCTGTCCAGGTCATGAGACAGGTGGAGAAAAAAAGCCAAACTGGGCCGACAGGTTAGCCTGGAGAGAAAAGATGTATTAACCGCAGTGTGAGGCGGCTCAGTCATAAACCTGAAGCTGGCACTCTGCCTGCAGGCCGTGAAAGTAGGCCACAGCCCGGTTTCAGTGCAACAGAAGGAGCTCTGTTCAAACCTGAGTTCCAAACTTTATCTTCTCTTTGAGCTCATTCAGACGTTCAGTCAAATTATGTCAAGTTAAGACTGAGTTTTTGATGTTTTCTTGACCTCTTTATTATAAGCTCAAAGCTGACCTTTGGTCTGAGCTTCACATCAGACAAAGGTCAGTGCAAAGGTCAGACGAGCAGACGAACCCTCTGTGTGCTGGATGGGTTCATCGCGCGGATCAACACATCACCTTCCTGTCACTTATTTTTTAAAAAGTAAGAAATTATGAATTTTTGCCATCGGAAACAAAACTCTCGTTAGACGCACCTGTTTACACACAGTCACCTCATGACTCAGGTGAGTCAGCAGGGAAGTCGCTGTGCCTGAGTCACAGTAAAGTCCAGAAATCATAATGGAAACAAGTTGGAGGCTCACATGTTTTATGAACGTTAGGCTGAAACCACTGAGTCACAGGCGCTGAGAGGTCGGCACCGGCCTCGGCAGCTAAATAGGGAAAAAAAAAAAAGGAACGATGTGACAAACATTACCAGCCGAGCAGCAGAGGAAGTGGAAGGACTGGCTTCCAGTAACATAAAGCACACATCAACACATTTTCACGAGTACAGTATCTTTATTAGTGATACGTTCGTGAATCAGCAGTCAGGTTTTTCTTCTTTATTGTGCTGATTGAAGATACGAAAAGTTATCACATGAAAAAAGAAAACGAAAATCTAATTTCCAAAAACATTTTCTTTTATCCACACGCCAACTCAACGTTCAAGGTTATTTGTTTGTTTTGAAACACAAGTTCATAAAAAATTGGAAACACAACAATTAAAGCAACAGTTGCAAAAAAACAAAATGAATATAGAAACAATTATATCAGGTAAACAAAAAGTGACTGAAAATAAGAAAGAGCTGTCAGAAAAACAAAAAAATAAACGTATAAAATTGAGCAACTTTAATCAAACCTCCTTTAACGCGCATCAGGCCACGTGGCTGCTCGTTCATTTGAGTCAGTAGGATGATGACTTGGTGAAGTTCTTCCACAGAAATCAGTTTTAACAAAAAACTTCAAATTCTGAGAAAATCTGAATGTTGGAAAAAAAAGTAACAATTTGAATTTTGAAAGTACACAGGATTAAAGAGTCCATTAAAACAAACAGATGGAAACCAAGAGCGCGTCTCTGTGGACTGAACCTTACACGAGATGCTGGTAACTCTGGGATCGAGTTCCTTGTAACGAGGAATAAATGTGATTATTTCCTCAATAAATTCACTGAACTTTCAGTTTGCTTAGAAAAAGAACAAAAGAAAAAATAAGAAATGTTTTCAAAATGAAATCAAAGAGTGACGTGTGATTCACCGTCCTCACAAACCCAGGAGCAGCTGTGTGGTATGTAAAGCAGCCATAGATGAATCTTGTGTGACGCTGCTGAACGACTTCTGTGACCTTTAAACTTTTAGCTGGCAGTGACTCACAACCTCTCCAGACATTTACCTGTAAAGGAAGGTTTGCATGCCTATTTGCTGGCGTTACGCAGACGCGCATGTGTGGTGATAAGCTCGGTGAGCGACAAGAGCATTTTTACTCTGCCACACTTTGATGGCTCATCTTTATTGTTGTGCCAGCAGCTGTCGCTCGTCCTCTTAAACGGACACCAGGTGAACCTGTCCTACCAGCTCAATAAGAAAACACATTCCACAGAAGTCAGCTGGTTCCCGGACATCATATTGTTTTTATTAACTTCAGGAAACTATGAAATTACCTGTGAACGCTTACCTCATTTCCAGCTCCACAGTGTTCTTCCTGGACTCAGTTTAGCTCCTCCCCCTTACACCAACATTACATTGTTAAGAAGCTACGAACAATTACAACAATTAAACAAATAATGTCAATAATAATTAATTTGTAATCTACCGTTTACAATATGTTACGGCCAAACAGACCAATCACAGTTACTGAGGAGCAACAAAGAGTCAGATTTCTCAGTTTACGGCGTAGGGTCAAACTGTGAGGGTGATGCAGACCGTTTGCTTCCTTTTATGGCCACGCATGAACACTGACGTCTCATTTCTTCAGCCTTGTTCCATCTTTCAAATCACACTGCAGGTTCATTTATGTTTGTGGGTGAAATCTACACCGTGGGTACATCAAACACTTTGAAACTGTAGAAGTAACTTCAATCAACTCACAAATAGAACAGATGAGAAGAACAGAAGGAGAGTGTCACGATTAGCTTTGATAAGCAGGCAGGATGTAGGACGCAAACACGCGAGGTTAACTGAAAACAGAAGCTTTATTGCTGGACACAATACTAGATTTAAACAAAACCTAAAACAAGGAACTAGAAATAACTATGCGCATGGAGGAAACACACAGCAAAGAGGGAGTACGACGCGACAACGGACAGAGGAAAACACAGGGTTTAAATACACAAGGGAGTAATGAGGGACTAGGAAACACGAGGGAAACACAGCTGGGACTAATCTGACCAGACGAGAGCGGGAGCAAAACGAACACAGGACAAGGAACTATCAAAATAAAACAGGAAACAGAAGACAGGCACTTGACAAGAAGACGCAGGAGATGAACGAACACGGAGGCGAGGGTGACTCGACAAGAAACGAGGAACACAAGAACAGCCCACAGAGACTAAACACAGGCTGTGATAAACACTAAGGGAGCACTGTGACAGAGGAGCTACACAAGGCTGCAAGCTTAAAGTCAAGGAGGCAACAAACAGATGATCTGAAGTAGAGCAAAGACCACAGCTCCACACTCAGGAGGGACTGCAAAACGAGACGCAGGTGGAAACATTTGGAGCGGCACAGACACAAAGTAACCACAAATGAGATTAACAGGATGTAACTTTCATTAAACAGAAAACTTACCAGGTCTCTGGAGAACTTCAAGACATGTTGAAGAGGTCGTTGAGCCATTTAAATCAGCTGTGCTGGATCAAGGACACATCTAAAACCTGCCGGACCTCAAGGCCTGGAGTTGGACACTCCTGGAGGAATGTTTCTACCATCAAAGCGTCTAACGGAAAAAGGAGGCCTGACACAGAACCGTTTTATCAGTTTTAATAAAGCGCTTAATGTGAGCTTAAGGCATTTGAAGCCCAAAACAATAAGAACAGACTGAACTCCGCATATCAGGTTTTTAGAGCGTATTCTTGAATGTCTGAGGTGCAGCTCCTCTTTGTGCTCACGTCACTTCGAATGAAAGTTAAATTCTGGGAACTGCTGCGTCTGCACAATTTCTCTGGTTGTACAAAGAGCTGCAGGCAAAACAGACAGAAGCTGCAGCTAATGCTCAGCACAGGTGAGAGACGTTTGTGCTGGCTGAAAACACACATGTGCATTATAACAACACATTTGGAAAGCATGATGGAAGATGTTTCATCAAAGTACTCTGCAGAATGTCTAAATCTCATGATTTTTATATTTGAATAAAGTGCTGCTGCCTGTGGAGTCGTGAGCCCGACTATTTCCAGGAATCTTATCATCGCAGTTTCCAGTTTTTATGCAAACCTGAACCACACGGCGTTGTCACTGTCCTCGTCTTTCCCGTGTATTTCTAAAAATATGTTATTCTAAATAAATGTACACGGACACAAAGAGGCATCCACTAAAGTATTTCCAGTATGTTATGCTATTCATACTTTACAGATTTAGACCATTTTTCTTTCTTTAGATTAACTTTATAAATAGAAAATCTGTGATGGATCAATGCAGCTTAAAGGACCAGGTAGAGGAGACCTTTTCTTTTTTTCTTCCTGTTCTAGCTCCTGAGTTTTGATTCTCGGACTTTTACTCTGCCTTTAAACATATGATTTAAACCTTAGACTGTATATCAAAGATGGATATAGACAATATGACATCATCCATTTTTTTCAAATTTGACCCTCTTGGCTCCCCCAATGTTGGTTTTTCACAAGATGCTCAAGTTATTAGCTAGCTAGCTAACTTCCCAGAGTTTAAGTCACCAAAACTGGAGCTCAGGCTTGTTGTCTGTTGGCACGGTTACCTGCTCAGCAGCCATATTATTGGTCAGATATGTGCATTTAAATTAGACTATTGTTACTGAAGAGGGAAAAACTGTGTTTTTGTATCAGGCTGTAGACATGTAAACTGTAAAGCAGTAAATGTTCCTCCTCAGGTTTGCATCACCAGCATATCTATGAAACCCAGAATGAGACGTTCGCTAACATCCCTCCACATTGTTTTAATGTTCCTGTCTCTATATTATCACTATCACATTATCACCACACAACCTTTGACGTGTCTTCTTGAGAGCTGGAAGAGCTTCAGTGTCGTCTGTCTGAAAAGTACTTTATCTAAATCATTGAACTGGCTTCCTGAATCTGAAGAGCCTGACTTTTCATAACAAAGTTGAAGATGCTTCCTAAAAACGGATTCCTGGGAATTTTAAACTGGTCTTCTTCTTTAGTCAGTTTGAAATAGACACTTTGCAGGAGCGACACTAGAGCAGCGTCCTCGGCACAATTCAGTCCACAGGATGCAACGTTTAACGTTCCACTCTAAACAGACCTTTCACTGTGTAACTACTATGCTAACACGCTAACAGCTTCACATCCTCGCCACAATAATTGAAGTTATTACTTAAACACACACACACGGTGTGGTGTAACCCGACTCTGCTGTGAGAAGCAGGAATTCTTTTGGAAAACTGAGTGTTGATGTTGCAGTGCAGGTACGAGGGATCCTCACAAACCTTTGCACCAAAAGGAAAACTCCCAGACGTCACGCTGGAGTCAGAGTTACATAAAGAAAAGACCGAGGCAGCGACTCTGACACTGTGGCTGAGACAGCGTGAGCATGAGAGTGAAACACTGAGGCAGGAACAATATGGACGTGAAGGCGGCTCTTCCAAAGCTCTTTGTTAGAAACAGACTGGGCAACATTTCAGAGGGATTAGAGATTTATTAACAATCACGTCTCTTATCCTTTAAACACACACCTCCGGATGATGTAACGCCCATTAATTCATGCGTTTTGTCTAATTAATAGTTAATAGTTTTTCTATAATCAGTTTGTTTTTGACATTGTTTCAAAAAAACATAAAAACTTTGTTTTTTATGTTTTCATCTCAGCGTTCAGAGCATTAGCTAGCATACAACACCATGTAGTGTGTTCCACTTTGACCTGGTGGTGGCAGTGTTGTCTAAACAAGATGAAGCCCAAACCCAGGAGCCTGTTTATTCTAGATTATTGGAGTATTTGGTGGCGAGCGCAGCAGCATCTTCTGTGAAGATGAAGATGTAGCTGAGAATGTGTGAAGCCAGATAATCTCTCAAATTTTCTCGAGAAAGTTTTCAGGAGGCGGAGCCGTGACTTCCAGAGGCTGATGGGAGCTCTTGTTGTATACGCCCTGGGTCTCTCGGTTGCCTCTAACGACCTGCGGACAGATTTCTGTGGGTCAAAGTTTCTGAAAATCCAAAGGATGTGAGACTAAAGCTCACTCCAGTGTCTCAGAGCCTCACCTCTGCTCCAGAGTTTACATCCGCTGTCATTTCCGCGGTCTCGCGCCTCTCAATTTTTGTAACCTGAACATTGTGCTGCCGACACCACGGCGTGGTTGTGTGCGTGATTCTGTTGGTTTTACCGCCGTTTTAATGACATATCAGCACAGAAGCTCACAGAGTCGCAGATTTCACAGAGAGAGATGCTGCAGCATTTTGAAAAGACCAGACTTTGTGAAAAAAACATGAAAGAAATCTGCAAGTTTGACTTCTTCTTTTGTTTAACTGCTGATGTGTTGGCATTGTCTGAGTGGCGACACCTATGGTTCAGGAGAATGTTGCAGCGAGCATAAATGGATGTGGGTGTTGATAACGTAGCAATCAATCCAGTCCCACGGTGGGGCTTTAAGGCTGACATCCAAACACCTGACGGGGTTTAAACCTGTGTTCCTGTTCTTTTCATCATGACCACTGGTCAGGG
The DNA here is from genome assembly GCF_963969265.1 of Rhamphochromis sp. 'chilingali'. Taxonomy (NCBI): domain Eukaryota; kingdom Metazoa; phylum Chordata; class Actinopteri; order Cichliformes; family Cichlidae; genus Rhamphochromis; species Rhamphochromis sp. 'chilingali'. Next base: position 38,510,316 of record NC_137936.1, read on the forward strand.
TTGGAACATTAAACAGGTAAATGTTTAACGTTCAACTGTTAAAGAACTCTACCCAAACCAAGAGAGAGCAGTCCACAGTTTCCTCCCCTGGAAGCACAGCCTCAGACTTGGAGGTACTCAAATAAAAAGTCTCTTATATGTAATGAAGTCCTTACAGTCAGCATCAGCAGGGCACTCGATTCATGGAGAGATCCGACCCCGTGAACTCTTTACTGAGGCTAGAGTTAGCCAGCTGTCACACACAGCCATGTCGAGGGCTGGTCTGTTAACTTATCTGAACGTTTTTATATTTACTAACTTTATCAGCTAACGGTACAAACTAACCATCACCAGCTCAGAGTCTCAGACAAACATAAGAAATCTGAAATATCATCAATAACAGACGGATTTCCTGCTGCTGAGCTTTTCAGTGGGCAGTAATGAACGCCGCGTCTTCCTCTTTAGTTCAGAGAGGCTATATGAGGAAATATTCTTACAGTAATTTGCTGGCTGTCAGTGCTGAAGCAGAGGGAGGGGGGGTTCACACACTCCCTCATTCACACTCATTTGGGAACAGCCATTAACACCCACAGTGTGCGTTCGCAGCGACGTTCGTGTGCTGCTTCGTTCCACCACACAGGCAGAGTTCCTGCACTGTGCATAACACAGAATCACTGATGATCGTTGCATAATAACAGACAGTTTAAGTGTTTTAATCAGCTCAGGTTGTGACGTTCACAAACTGGACTTGTATCTAGTGGCAACGATACTATTTGCCAATAAAAGCAGTGCTTTGTGTGATAACTAACACCTCGATGTCTAAAGGAAATTCTGAGGTGTCAAGTTTAACCCTTCTGTTTTTCTGACAGAGGTTGGTCTCATGTCTGTGTAAACCTCCCACTCGCTCTTTTTTCAAACAGTCCAAAAAGTTTCTTTTTTATTTCACTTTAAACATAAAGCTTTAAGTAATCGAGAGAGCGAGTTACAAAATGACTGTCCTGAGCTTTTTTAAAGGCCGGAGACTTTCCCTTAAAGGCTATAACTATCTATTGTTCTTAGTTTCAGAATGATTTATTAACAGGTGAGTTTTCTGAGCATTTTCAAACAAGAGGCAGCGCCAAGTGGAAAAAAAAATGTTCCAAAACCTGCAGTTCCCCAAATATCCACCAGAGGCTGCAGGCTCCTGCAGTGAGTCAGTCCTCATAAGCTGTGTCCCAAAACCTAGGCCGCATCCCTCAGAGGACCCGGCCTTCGTGGTCTACATGGGTCAGGTCCTTCGAAGACTGGGAAGGCCGGAAGTGAGCGGCTGTGAAATGGGACGGTCTAGCCTTCAGATTCGCGTCACCGCTGTCTCTGTTGAGTTTAATAAACTCAGCCGTCTGCTCCTTGCTATCTAAAATATATCAGGACACTGGAGTAAATTCTAGACCATCTCACACTTCTGTTTAGTCAGTTTTCTTCAGCTGTGTGAAAACCCTGGAGGAACCCACCCGAGGGATTAATAAAGTTTTATTTTATCTAATCGAATCTAAACTATTAACTTTGATCTCAGCCAAACCGATTTGCTCCGGTTTTGTGAGTAAAGTTATCTAAGTGACTTGTATATCATGTTTAACCTGAGTATCGAAAGACCACAGGGGTCTGAAAGTGATGTGACGGGAGTTCCCTGTTCTCGGCGGCTCTAGTGACCCTCGAACCCCCGGCTAGCTATCGAGCTGGTGGGTAACAGGGATGATCTGATATCGTCGTGTTGGTGTTGTTCCCAGATCATCATGAAAATGTTGTTCCAGGTTCAACATTGCAAGTGACCAATTACACTGTTGTGACGTTATTCTTTTGCGCGCCAAGCCATTCGTGCATTTATGAAATTCCAGTGTTGCAAGGACAATATCAGTTCTGCTTACCGTTTATTAAAGGGTTAGGGTTAGGGTCAAGGTCAGGGTCCGTTGATCGGCGGACAGAGGCGGTTTCTCGCAGCTTAAGTACAGTTTTTTGTTTTACGCCGGTTTTTCACGAAGTCGCAAAAGTATGATGTCACAACATTTAGATGTGCAACGATACACAAAATTCATTGTTCGGTTCGGTTCTGGGGCAGCACGGTGGTTAGCACTGTTGCCGCACAGCAAGAAGGTCCTGAGTTCAATTCCACCATCAGGCCGGGGTCTTTCTGTGTGGAGTTTGCATGTTCTCCCCGTGTTTGCGTGGGTTCTCTCCGGGTACTCCGGCTTCCTCCCACCGTCCAAAGACATGCAGCTTGTGGGGATAGGTTAATTGGATAATCCAGATTGTCACTAGGTGTGAATGTGCGAGTGAGTGTGAATGGTTGTCTGTCCCTGTGTGTTGGCCCTGCGACAGACTGGCGACCTGTCCAGGGCGTACCCCGCCTTTCGCCCTATGACAGCTGGGATAGGCTCCCGCGACCCTGAAAAGGATAAGCGAATGGATGGATGGATGGTTCGGTTCAATACTTTGGTGTCACGGTTCGATATTTTTTCGATACAAAAAAATGTTCATGCTTTTTTAATTTGTCATTTATTAAAATTATAACTATATATTTTAACTATACTATACGCTTCTTCTGGGCTATATTCTCAGCAGCATATTAAACATATCAGGTCCCCATAAGGAGAATCCTGTGCTAACGGCTGTCTAAATGACTCGGGTAAAGTTTGTAGCATGCATGCTTGTTGTTTTTGTCTGCTTCCACTTGTCTTTGCACTAGGATGCTGTCGGAGTAAATGTGCAGTCATATTCGTTGTGTTCCCACTAGTGCTGTCAGCGTTAATCTGAAATGACGTTAACGCCACAACACGGCAAATCTTCGTTAACGAGCTACCGCCGATCGCTCCGTGCATGGGGCTGGACGGCGTCAACACGTTAACGAGCTAACTGCGCTAACACACTAGTTCCCACCCATGTAATTGAGCATTGCGTGGCACATCCAACATACTGTTTTACTTTAGTCCATGACGCGCTTACCTTCAGGGTCATACGTCACATGAACACCAAAATAGTTCCAAACGCCAGATCTGAATAAGGTGGGGGAGGTTCAATTTGCCATGTTGCAACGAGCTTAGCTTCTGTCTTGCTAGCTTGCGCTGTGCTCAGTGGATCTGCGCTCGACAGTGCAGCCTAGGCGGATAAGTCGAACGCAGATCCACTGAGCTCTCAACACAGACAGCATCGTCAGAAGAAAAGTTGATAAAATAAATTAAAAATTTTGTATTGTTCGATATATATGCGTACCGAACCGAAAGCACTGTATCGAACGGTTCAATATCGATACGAGTATCGTTGCACCCCTAACAACATTGTGATTGGTCACTTGCAATGTTGATCCTGGAACAACATTTAGTATGATGATCTGGGAACAACACCAACACGACGATATCAGATCGTGTTGGGTAGATAACAGACGTCTCCGAAAACATCAGAGCACTTTTGCAAATATGTGATGTCTTGATAAACCGAGCAGATATTTGAAGTTTACACAGCTACATTCTTGCCTGAAAATATCTTAAAAGTTTATTTTGTGACCCAGAAAGAGTAATAAGAGTAATATTCAAATTAAGTAGCTGCTTCCTAGGAATTCCACGCTATGAATTCTGGGATAGATTGGGCCACGAAGGACACACCCGACCCATCCTTCAAATTCGGGGAAATGAAGGACGCATTTGTCAGCTGCGTTTGGAGTAGCTTTTGAATTGGCTGTGACGTAATCGGTCTACAAATGCGGCCTTTGAAGGATGCAGCTGAGGTTTTAGGACACAGGTATAGACTCCCCTGTTAAAATGCATTAAAAGTTTAATGTAGGAGGATGAATTTTTTGATCCACATGGATACTGAAGTTAGGGGTGTGGCCACTTTCACCAACAGGTGTCTGTACACAGGAAGCAGGAAGTGATGTCAGCTGGGCTTCCCTCCAGGACTTCAGCTCATTAAACTCACCCTCTCTGCTGTGTTGGCACCGTTTGGAGCACGTTTAATGGAATCTTTACTAAAATGATGAGACTCTAGCATTTTATTTCATCAACAGGCTGTTAGCTGAAATGCTAATGTCGAGGCTTCAGTATGTCCCTCTTTATACCTGTGTATGTTTTAGTGGGACAAAGCTGCAAAAGTTTTTCAGGCTGCCTGCTGTATTTTCCATGTGAACCTGGGAAGACGAGGAACCCGAGAACACAGGAAGTACATCAGCACGTGAGCTCTTTCCCCAACATGTCAGCTCCGTCTATAATTACTAACTCTCGTTTCTGTGTGATCTTCGAGGGAATGTTCCCGGCAGAGCACCGTCAGTGTTTTACAGTGAGCGTCTCCTGCTCGAGCGCTGACAGACTTTCACAGTGTTCGTCCGCCCACAGCTCTGACACTCTGACAGAACAGCATTGATGAAAGCTCGCTGGCAGCGAAAGGTCCCAGCTCGTGCCGCAGAGTGTGAGACTCGAGCTTTGTCAAAAGACAATTTGTTCCTTGTAACAAAAGAAAAAGGCCAAAATTAAAGGTTGAAATTAAAATAAACTTCACAACAGATCCACTGTTGGGACTTCAAGTCTCAGAAGGATGGTGTGAGTAAAAGCCACAGTGACACAAGTGTCTGAAACCGAACTCATGAATAGTGCATGTTACAGTATTTCATGTAGTTATTATTCAGCTTCATAAACAAAGAAACCCAGAAACACACAATAAAAAGGAATGACAGCGACGCGACTGAAACAAAGCTGCTTTGTACACGACGCCACAAATCAAATCAAACATTTATTTTCCCAAACATTAACACCACTTTCTCTCTTACATATTATTTTACAGTTTACATTTCAAGAAAACGATATTCTTGAAATGTTTTTGTGTACTTTAGTCAGAGTCAGAGTAGTGGACAGCTCATCACCACAGTGTTGGAGACAAGTCACTGAAACCATCACCTGACTGTAAACAAGTGCTCGCTGACATGGCTGAAAAACACATCAAAATCTGCAGTTCCTCTAACGCCCAGCAGAGGCTTCAGCAGTGAGTCAGTCGCCATAGACTCCCGTTTTAAACTTGTGAAACTTTACAGCACAGAGAAACACGTTTACAGCCTGATACAAAGACTGTTTGTTTCCATACATGTGTGCATGTTAACCTCTTTATTGTAACATGTCTAGATTTTAATGTAAACAGTGTTAAAGGTGGACGTTGCAACTGTGACGTCACTCGCTGGTTGGGACGTTCTGAAACCTCGAGCTGAGCGTTCAGCGTCGATGTCTTGATGTTTTGAAACGAGCTGTTGAAGAGAAAGGAGTGGATTTAACTGTGAAAGTGGATTTTCATGAGCCAGCGAACAAACCGTGGATACAACGCCTTTCTGACCAGATGAGTCACTGAGCCTATAAACTCATCAGGAAGGTGGTCAGGGCAGACAGCTGCTTTTCCAGCTACAGATACCGCCCCCTGTGGCCATTTAAAAGATTGCAGGTACAAGGACATAGAGAGTTTTATTGTCAATGTGCAGTTTCTTGCACAGTGAAATTGGGTAGCTGGACCAGAAAGGTGGAAAAGTAAAGAGGGGAAAATATATATATGTATACATATATGTGTGAGTGAACTATATACATGTTGTATGCATAGGAAACATTGAAACAGAAACATTGTGGGGCTGTATACAAGTTATATAATAAAGAAAATAAGGGTGGAGGGGCTATGGTCATTTAGGGTGGGGATGGTGATTCCAATGAGACCAAAATATTGCACAATGTACTTGGTGCTACCTTTACTTTCAGAAGCTGTGTCTAATTTTTTTTTCATTTTATTTATTTGAATTATGGAATATTTTACCAACTTTTGGGATAAATATATTTTATATCTTGTTTTATTTGGACTTAATAAAGTTTAAACTTAGGGGTGTGGCCTCTTTGATTGATAGGTGTGTGGTGACACAGGTGGCTGTAGCTGCTAGCTGCCTTCTAGGCTTCAACTCAGCTAACTGTCCCTGAACTGTGTTTGTGCTGTTGGAGCATTTTTAATGACGTCATGTGACCAATAATATGGCTGCTGTGAGGTTACTGTACCAACAGACCGTCCAACAGACCCGAACTCCAGTTTGATGAACTGAAGGATTTTAATTGGGTGATACTGAGCACTGATCAGAAGGTATCTCTGTCTCTGTAAGGCTCCCATACAGTATCGCTAACCAAGCTAGCTAACATTATTTCGTGGCTCGAAGAAAGTTGCATGGTGAAACGAAAAAACCAACCAGACTTCAAAATGAGGACTCCAGAGCAGGAGCGTATATCCATCTTTCACATGGACAAAGCATCCTCTTTCAAAGCCACTGCCTTAGCTGGGAAATTTTAAAGAGCGCGCTCTGCAGTAAACCTGAATGAGTTCTTTCTTCTGCTTTGCTTCAGCTCTCTTTCACAAAAGTCAGCCTGCTTGTTCTGACAGACAGACGGACAGACACGTGATGAGGCTGATAATAAACCTCCAAAGAAGAGACAGAGCCGGAGAGGAAGAAGTGACCTTTACATCTCAGCAGAAAGAAGAAGAAAGAGCCAGCTGATGATCCTCGTATGAGTCAGCAAACGCACTTGTGAGGTATAATCTCCGTGAACGACGGCGGGACAGAAAAGAAAGGGAAGACAGAACCGGATAAACAAGCTGAGCTCTTCATGAATACCTGTGTGTTAAAAATGTCCAGGCAGTGTTAATGTGATCACAGTAATGAAGCACTTATTAAGCTGTAAGCAAACACCCCCGTCTGACAGCTGCCACGCCAAATAAAAGATGGCGCCACGAAAGACGTGATTATGTCACTTAGCAGACGGCTGGATGAGCGCAGCCTGCAGCCCTCACCTAAATATCCAGGTGCTGATCAGAGAGATTTAGAAATGCTTCATCCGTTTTCTGCAGCTGGTGTTTGATGAATAATTAATGTTTGTGTCCAAATGCTTGAAAATAACCCCCAAATGTTCCGAGCACTAGACGGAGAGACCTGAAAGCTTTGGTGCGTTATTGAAGACTGAATATTATATTTTAAATTAAATCAACATGAACTGATCTCCACTCAGATCGCCCAGAAGATCAGAACACAGACTTCATCTGTTCATCTGTTTGGCTGCAAAACTCCTGAGTTCTTCTTTCGGTTTGTACAAGGTCAGATGGCAGCTGCGTAAATATTTAACTAAAAGCTTCAAAAACCGGACTTCACTAAGCAGCGATGACATCACGTTAGCTACTTGTGTGAACAGATCCCAGTGAGACCTGAATCACCCAGAGAACCCAGGAAACCACTGAAGGACCACTAAAGACCACAGAACCAACCGCTTACCATCCACCATGTCGCCGGCAGCTCTCGCGCAGTTTAACTGTTGAGAGACTTTTATTGTTGATGTTCCAAATGACCAAAAATGTTATTTGAACAAAGCGGTGGACAATAACTGAACCCTCGGGCCTGGAGATCAGTTAGTGACCGATTAAATGTGAATTCCCGAACAGATTGGTTGCTGAAGGTTATTTGCTGTTTCCAGGTGAAACTGCTCGTGCTAAAAGCCCTCCTGCACTTTGGTTGGTAGCAGGTTGTCACAGTTGTCCGTAGCGTGTATGGAAGACGCCGACTTGTCTGCAAACACTCGCCAACTACTCGCTGAGCGGATGGGAAACGGTGCTATGCAAACACAGTGTTCACCTTCAAAGTAAAAGTTGTGTCTCTTGAAATGTGTTGGTTTCAGAATGAGGCCAGCTTTGACTTTGAAGGCAAATGTATTTTATTAAAATGTGGTCTCCTGCCATTGGTCCATTGTCAGACTGACGACCAGAGATGGGCAGTAACGCGTTACTTGTAACGCGTTACTGTAATCTGATTACTTTTTTCAAGTAACGAGTAAAGTAAGGGATTACTATTGCAAAATCGGTAATTAGATTACCGTTACTTTCCCGTAGGAACGCTGCGCTACTGCGTTACTAAAACCGTGATTTTTTTTGCGAGAATGTCTCACGACAGTGACGTAAGCGAGTGCGACGTTGGTGACAGCAGCTGTGTGCAGATCAACAATGGATCATATATCGAGTGCGGGAGAGAGTATGAGCGTGCAGCGTTTAAAGCGTGGAAGTACTGACCTTACTTTGAGTTTGATTCCATAAAAAGTGACAAAAACATTAGTGTCCGCTGTGCGTGGGAAGAAAACTTCTTTTTACAGCGAAAAAAACCCTAAACTTCCAACAAGCACCGAGTAGCTACGACGTAATGGGAAACTCACAGAGAAACTCGCGGATTCTTCAACTGACCGCAGCACACCTACACCAGGGTAACCCTCCGCCTACCCTGCTCCTGCTTTACAGGTGAAAATAGAGCAAAAGGACCGCTGAGTCTTTGACTTTATTTATTTTCTGCTGTGTTTTACTTGCATCTATTTGAAAGACTGAGTGTAAACACAAAAAATATTTTATTTTATGTGCTGGAATGTGCAGAAAATAGGTTTAAATGTTAAACTAATTTATTCAAGTCAGAGAATGTTGCATATAATTAAATGTTTTGCTTGATGCATAAAGTTAAAAGATTAAAACTAATAAAACAAGTTTTAAAAAGAGACTTTTCCATTTGATTACATTTTGTATGATGATTTATGCAGAAAAAGTAGAATTGGGCTGAAAGATCTATCACTTTATCACCTCTTCAGGTTGTAAATCGTGTTTTTAAAAAGTAACTAAGTAACTAAGTAACTAAGTAATTAATTACTTTTGAAAATAAGTAATCAGTAAAGTAACGGGATTACTTTTTTGGGGGAGTAATCAGTAATTAATTACTGATTACTTTTTTCAAGTAACTTGACCAACACTGCTGACGACTGGAATTGTATAAAACAGTCGCTGGTGGGAAGCTCTGCTGACGGGTGGTTTTCAGAAACATGACGATAAAAATAAACAAAAAGTGAAGCTTGCAGCAGGATGAAGGCACGTCACCCTGCAGACTAAATCAGGTTTAAGATACAGTAATGTGCTGTAGGTGTGATGGAGCTGGCAGGTGAGCACAAGAGAAGGTGATGCCCTGCAGGTAGGGTAGGTTAAGGCGGTGTTCTGCTGTGCACCAGCCGACCTACTTAGAAACGATAACTAACCTTTGATACACGACAAAAACATAAAAACTTCTCGGGCAGGTTCTGAATCGCTCTCTGGCCTGTTTGCTCTGTAATTATGTGGAAACGATGTAATAAGTTGGGTCAGGAATGAAAATGTTCATCAGCATGTGGCTAAAAGGGAGCAGATGTTGTAACTCTGCATTCCTGCACTGCTGTAGTCATGCAAACGATTCACAACTTGTCTGAGCATCTTACGGTTTTTAGGATTTGTTTTCTCATGATAATGAAGACGGTCACTGAATTTTAGGCCGTGCAAGGTTTCCTTTCCAAACCTTTATTAAACCTGAAAGTGAAACTCTTCAGGTAAAGGATCTTTTCGCAGCTTAGCTGAGAGAACCAACCTGTTTTGAAGACGAGTGTTTATGATCTGCGGTACTTTTGCTTCGGTTCTCTAAACGTCAGAATGTTCCCACATCGGCACGCGATCTGAGGACCAACGGTTCATTTTGTTTCCCATCCTGCGACTCCTTCATGCATGCGCCGTTTGAACAAAGGGTGACGCGGAGCAGAAGCAATCCTTCGATTTCCAAAAGGCTGCGTCGCTCAGCCTGATGAAAAACGTGTTCCAGCTGCAAAAAGTGAGAAGTCTCACAAAGCGCCGGACTTGCTAACAGGAATGAAAAACGCTGGGACATCTTTTCCAAATCCGAACTCCAAAGTTTTTACTCTGTCCATTCATGTTCCATAGCTTTGAGTTGCTACATAAAAATCCATTACTTGAATTATTTGGTGTACATCGTTGTGGAGCTAAAATTATGTGTCCATTTTGCTCATCGTGCACTTTTCTGAAATAACTCACAGACTCACTGTCTGCACGGTTTTACCTGATGCAGTTGGTGAGCTCTCAGCTTCTGCGTGACACAGATGTGGGTAAGCGATTCTGTGACCCAGGATCCCAGTAATCAGACCAGTTCACGACCCAGTTCAGGTCGTCAGGTCCGGCTGGAATAAACACTTTTAGGTCTCCAAGCAAACTGGGCGACTTTTCTACTTCATATGACTCAAGTGCAGCAGAGGAAGAACAAAGTGTTGACTTGATCACAGTTTGTGATATTTAAAAGTAAGAACTGTTGACCGTCCCAGTGACAAACTGACAAAACCAGAGCCGTGGTTTCCGTTTTCACAAAGACAGGAACGTTTAAAAGAGGTTTAGGCTCAACGTTCAGCCGTGGATTCAGAGAGCAGCGTGGGTTACTCCCCGTCAATGAACCAGCTTTAGAACTCTTTATCTTTATTAGGAGCTGCAGGAGTCTGATCTTTCAGATCTTTCCAGAGGGGGAGCTGTGTCCATGTCCTCAGCACACTTTCAGAGATCAGGGTTTCCCCTCGTCTGTATATTCATGGCCGTATTCATGTAAAGAGCTCCTGTTGGTCAGTGCTCATATCACATTTCCAAAGTTTCAACTCAGGAGGTTCTGCAGCTAATCATTTTTTTCTACTCTTGGTCACAGTACAAAGTCACCGAGGGGAAATTTCCCCTATGCTGTCATGTCAGACACATGGAAACTCCGCCCTCCTGCTGTTAGTGAAGAGCAGCCAATCAGGAGAGGAGCTGGCTAAGATCCAGTATCATACAGAGCTTCTCTAATTATAACATGGAGCACAACAGTAATCCTCCTGTCTAGTCAGCTAGCACAAAGGTTACGTTAGAAACGTCATTTCTAGAGGACGGACTTTTATCTCAGCATTAAATTTTCTTCAGTGTTTTTGGAGGATTAACCTCGCTGTCCATTCATAAAGAACCAAAAAGGTCCCAGTTCTCCCAGCTTGTGTCTCAGCACAGATCAGGTTTAATCCCACCAGGACAAACACAGGAGCTCCTGCAGATCCACAGGCTCATGCGTCTCATAATGAAAATACAAATGAGCGCTCATTGAACGGAGGTGACACGAACATCTGAATGACAGCGTAGGTGGTGAAACTGAGTTTGTAGCTTCAGTTATTTGAATATTAATAATCAGGCAGAGCCCTCAGGTATTTCCACAGTGAGACACCCTGCATCAGCACGCAGGAAATTATCATCTTACATAATACACATGTGTGCAGAAACACCTTCCAGGCAGCTGCATACGTGATCGGGAAACAGCAACATGATGTCTTTGCTCCTGCTCTGTCGTCAAGTTTATTGAAAATGCAGAACACTAACAGCACACCCCGACCTGCAAAAGGACCACAGGCATAAAAACAGCACAAAGAGATGTTGAACTGCACAAAAAAAGATAGCGAGGGCTCACAAAGACATGCAGGACTCCTCGAAAGAAAACTAAAAGGATCAGAAAGATGAAGAATTATTAGAAAATGATCAAAAAGACACAAAAGTGCAACAAGCAGATCAAATCGGCCACGGGGAGGAATACAAGCAGTTCATTCTTGACTGAAATGACTCGTCCTCTTTCCTAAAGAGGACCACAAAGAAAAATAACACAAATAAAAAAGCAAAAAATAAAAAATAAACACTGCAAAACTTCCAAAACAACCCAAACAGGCATAAAACCACCAGGAGGAAATATGAAGCTGTCAGAGCGAGAATCAACACGTGAGCCACAAAACATGACAAAATGACCACAAAGAGGATAAAAACAACAAAGAGACAAATAAAACCGTTAAAGAGGAAAAACCCGCTTAGGGACCGTGTGGGGTCGGAGGTCGTGTGCAGGAAAGACAGAGCCGAGGCCTCGTTGCCTCTCAGACCATCAGACTTGTGTGTGTTTGCTGTTCTCGTCTCTTTCTGGTCACTTCAGTGTGAAAGTTTCACAGGTTGGACGATGAAAACGAGGCGAGGGGATAAAAGAGCGTGAAAGAGCCGAGACGTCAGCTCGTGTGTTACTCAAAGTGAAAACAAAGACGCTTCTCTGTGACGTCTCGCCTTCTGAGGAGATGACTAAGTGACCGCTTCCTGTTTGCTGTGCCTCGTGGAGCTTTTAATGTCCCGATGAAGGTCAGAGGCGTCGCGTGCAGGCTGTAAAATCACCGAGGTGGAGACCAGCAGAGAGGGAGGATGACGTGAACGCGGCGAAAGCCAAAAGTTTTCTTTTTTTGGGTCATTTTCACATGCTGAGCTCCACACTGACTCCATCAGGCACAAAGGACACAGTGTTACACAGTCTGCACAAACTCCAGTTTACAGAGTCTCCGAGGACAACGGTCCTCGCTCTCAGCGCTGCGGGGAAAGATGAACAAAGGAATAAAAGCCTTTTGTCATCCATGAATATTTCCCAGCAACACGTGTGACAACTGATGAGACCTTTTAAACACTTATTTGTTTGTCAGGGTCCGTGTGCAAAAAATACCAATAATGAAACACACTTCTTACACACTGTGTAAGCCATGCTGGCTGAGAGGCACCAGCACAGTCCAGACTCCAGTTAGTGAAAGTGAAGCTGAGCAGTGTTGGCACACCTGTAATCAAAGCAGCCACGCCCCTAACATCAAGCCTCATTAAAATCCAAATGCCTGCACGGGACGAGCGGTTTCAGAGAATCCAAACAGGTGAGTTATAAAAACATTCTCCCCCTGAGCAGCTGTTATGAAGCAGGATGAAGTTGCATATTTTAACATGGCAATCTTTGATGACTGACTCGCTGCTGGAGCCTCCGGCGGACATTAGAGGAACTGCAGGTTTGGGTACTTTTCACTCAGATTCCTTCCTGGTCTCACATCTGGACCTGAACACTGGAGCAGATCTCCTCCTTTGCAGGACTTTTGAAGGAATCGTGAGAGTTTGACCATCCAGGCCGAGTCTGCATGTGTTTTGTGGACTCTTATGATGGAGAGTGGTTTGTGGTCAAGTGTGGCCAGGATGAGAGCAACACCTCCAAGCCTGAGTCCTGGTTTCTCTGCTGGAAAATGGTGCAAGGATCTAAGTTTAGAGAGTTCAAGTTTCTTGGGATCTTCACATCTTATTCCCAGGTGACGAGGCGGTGGAGTGTGAGGTGCACCGGCAGGTTGCTGCGGTGTCAGCAGTAAATACTCCCCTGCTGATTCAGCTGCATTGGCTCCCTGTCAAGTTCAGGGTCCAATTTAAGAGCATAATCATGACTTATAGGGCCCTGCACGGTGTAGCTCCAACTTACTTAAGTGATCTTCTTCTTTCTTATCACCCCAGCAGGTCCCTGAGGTCTTGTAACCAGGGCTTGCTTGTTGTCCAGCATACAAGGTTAAAAACAAAAGGTGACAGAGCGTTTGTATCAGCGGCTCCCAGACTCTGGAACTCGCTCCCTTTGAGTTTGAGATCTGTGGACTCAGTCACGTCTTTTAAAAAGCAGTTAAAAACCTGTTTAAACTCACGTTTGGTTGATTTTGTTTTGTTTTAGATCTTAATGTCTGTTTTCTGCCTCTGTAAAGCACTTTGGGATTTTATCTTGAAAGGTGCTATATAAATAAAATTTTACTTACTTACTTACTTAATTCAGGAGGACTTTTGATTTATGCTCCACCCTCACCTCCGCTCATGGGATATGGGTGAAGAGTAAGGTCCCAAACACAAATGAGTTTCCTCTGTAGAGTGGTTGGGATCAGCCTTGGAGACAGGCTGAGGCGCTCGGGCATCTGGAGGGAGCTTGGAATATAGTTACTGCTCTTCTGTGTCTACAGAAACCAACTGAGGGATCTGTGAGGATCTCTCCTGGGAGGTTTTACGCCACGGGGTCGACCCAGAACCAACTGGAGAGATTTGGTATCTCTGGCCTGGGAACGCCTCGGGACCCTCCAGGAGTAACAGGGAGAGGGTCTGCCTAACCTGCTGACACTGTGATGAGATCACAGGATGTTCTCTGCACTGAGATCATTTACTGGGTATAACGGTTTCATCGATCGCTGTATGTAAACGACTTTACTTCTTTATAAAGTTTCAAATGTTTTACGCTTCTTAGTGTTTTGGCCCAACATAAATAAATAAAGAATAAATAAATAAACATAAATGTGCTTCCAGGTCCAGCTGTGTTATTGTCTGTTTGATGTGCATGGAGAACACTTTGACTTGTGGCACAGTCTTCCTCTCAGTCGCTGCAGTGACGGAACAAAGACGGGAATGTGATTCAGGGTCAGCCGCTGGCTTCTGCACGATAAAACGTGGAGTGTGGCGCCCTCTGCAGGATGAATGAGAATCTGTGCAGAGAAAACTGGTTTTATATTAATGCAACAATTCAGAAACAAACTCTCAGACCCTGAAAACAGCGTCAGCGTTCATTTGAGCAGGTTTACGTCGATTTGACCCTTTCAACGCTGGCCGTTCAACACTATTACCCAAAGTGCAGTGATTCCAGGGTTTAAAGAAAAAAGACTCACATTTCAGCCAATTAGTTTGAAGAGAGCTTTGACACTGTAAACCTGTGCAGTGGTGGAAAAGCAGCAACGTCACTGAGGATATAAACAGTCATTTGTTTTGTTGCTCTCGTGGGCATCTCCTCTTAATTTTTAATGATCATCTCTGTCCTCACAGTATAATTCAATTCAATTTTATTTATATAGCGCAAAATCACAACAACAGTCATCTCAAGGCGCTTTATATTGTGCATTAGATCCTACCATAATACATACAGAGAAAATCCCAACAATCATATGACCCCCTATCCTCTTAATCTTTTACTCTGATGGATTTGGTATTTCCTGTGCGGCAGCGCCTCGTGATTTCTCTTGAGCTGAGCTCTGACGGTGAAGGTCAATCTTCTGTTTTTTTCTCTCTTCCTTATAAACACGTTCAAGTTTCAAAAGACAGACATCAGGAAAGAAAGAACACAAAGTATGAAGGGCACTCTCACTCTGTACAAGCACAGACACGCCCACGTGTGCCTTAGATTAGCTCATGATGTTATGCAGACCTGAACATGCGCAGGAGGACAATCTGACATCATCATTGAGCTCGAGCCTCGACCAGAGGGCGCTTATTGGTCCGTCACAGCTGAGTGACGTCTGTGTGAAGGAAGGAGACAAAACTTTTTAACATTTTTACTGGATTATTTCTGACCTCCAACCATTTAACTATGAGTATTGATTATGATTATTAATCTCTGGCTCTCTTCCACAGCACATGTCGTGCCAGATGGCCCCGCCCCTCCCCAAACCTGGTTCTGCTGGATCTTTCTTCCTGTTAAGTTTTTCCTTCCCACTGTTGCCAAAAATCTTGGTCATAGGGGGTCATTTTATTGAGGCAGCTGTTATTGTAATCCATATAAATGATGCCATACAAATAAAAGAAAATTCAAGTTTTTTTATATTTATAAGGTCAAAGATCTTTTTTCACCCTCCTTTAATTAAAATTCTTCTTCCTCTGCTGCAGCCATTTGTTGCCACGTTCACCTGGTATTAGCAGTAGATAAATAAACCACAAGTCAAGTTTGCATTTAACCTGAGAAAACTGAGCACAGAAAAGGAGTCAGGAGCAGACGCCGTTCAGAGAAAACTTTATTTATTCACTTTTTAAAAACAAGAATGACGTCGTGTCTTTGAGGGTTCAGCTTCCTGTTGCGGTGTGAGAGCATTATGGACACCTCACTGACAATCTACAAGGATCGTTTTAACCTCACAGAGCAAAACTTTATTTAAACACAGTGAAGGAGCAGTAACAGAAGTCTCAGACGACACCTCTGCAGGAGAAGAGCAAGCTCGAAGGTACCAAATACTTTATAAATACAGCGTGGCGGTACTTATAAAACTGAGAAAATATAAATATGTGTGTTTTCACAGACAGGAAGCAGCAGACACTCTCAAACCCAACAGGACAAAGATGGAGGACGACGGCTGTACGTGCGACGCGGCCCACAATCCTCATCCCTGACCGTCTAATCTACATATATACACCGACCCTCTAGAATCAGACCTCTGGTGGACACATCATTGGGAGAATAAGTGCTCTGAACACAAGAGGAAAAAAGAAGAAAAAAAAAAAAAAGCTACAACAACAGACCTGATGTCAAATTAAAATCTCATAACAGAGGAGAGGAGGAGTTATGAGGAAAAGAAGGGGAGGAGAAAACATAACCCAGGAAAGGATGAAAGGAAACTGAAGTGCAACAAGTGTCTGTCACAGTCCGGCATCGTTGTACGTGGGTTTGACCACCTTCAGGATGCTCTGTGCGTTCTCCTCCACCAGGGGGCGCCACTTCACCTCTCCTGTGAGCAGCAGGTCGTCCCCGTCCAGCGCGTCGATGTACTGCATCTGCACACAGCAGCACGTCCACATTTACCCTCACAGCTGATGGATCAACATCGACTGTTTTCCTTTCTGCAAACGTTACTGCGTCATAAACTCTGTGAATAAATCTCACGGATTTCTAAGGAAACACATCAGGTACAATTTCCAGGTTCCATCAACATTTTGAACTACTCGCACGTCCATCAATCCTCTGCTGCTTCCCTGGAGTTGAGTCTTAGGGCTGCAGCCTAAGCAGAGAGGCCCAGACCTCCCTCACCCTTCCCCCCCTCCTCCAGTTCATCCGGGGAACACCGAGCTGTTCCCAGACCAGCTGAGAGAGTCTCATTTCTACCCTGGGAGCCTCCAGGTAGGACATCTTCACCCAGGAAGAGACATCCCGAGTCCTTCCTGAATGATGAGACTCCTCACCCGCTGTATAACGCTGAGCCTCACCACCTTTCCAAGAAAACTCAGTTTAACCGCTTATTACCGCGAACTCGTGTTTTGGGTCATTACCCAGAGCTCATGCCCATCGCTCAGGGTAATGACGTAGATGGACGGTAAATAATCAGCTTTGCTTCTTTAGCGCTGCTGAAGAACTATCCCAATAAGCCCCGAGCTCTCAGTGCAGACATGGAAAACCAACTAATTCTGTCGGACCGCGAGCAGCTCACTGTGGGAGAGCTCTCTGCATGGAGACGTGCACATAAACCAGTGTTAAACCCAATTTGCTCATCAGCAGAAGACTCTGGATTCCTGTGGTTAAGAAAACAGATGGAGTCAAGCCCGGAGAACGTGGGCCCGAAGCATGTGCCGAGGTCTTATCAGGACATCACAATTCAAACGCAACAAAGTGCACGTGTTAGAAAGACTAAAGCTCACCTGTTTGCGGACGTACTCCACCATGAGCTCGAGCTGTCCGGGGTCTTCACACTGACGGTTGAACAGGTTTCTCCACAGAGCCGCCGCCAGCACACAGTCATCAGACAGGATTCCCTGCAGGTACCAACACACGTGTTCACATGCATGAAGTTTCTTCTAACCTGATATCTGCAGTTGTTGTTTGCTGACATGTCCCAGCTGTGTGATCCAATCAGGATCCAGACTTTGGACCGGAGTTAAAATTGAGTGAGTCTGCAGTGCATCTAAGATGAACTCTCAAAGGTCATTCGAAACAGATTTCCAGTCGCCTTTGAGCAGAGTTTGAATGTCGGCCGTAAAACAGCAAGTTTAAAATTCTTTGTCTTACCTCGTCGTATCCAAATATCGCTGCATAGAAGGTTTCGGTCATCGCTTTCATCGCTTCCTTTCTGTGGATGGCATCAATCTGCATCATTAAACAGAGGAAGACAAATCAGAGTGAAGCACAGCAGAGATCGAGAATACAAGATTTGTACATTCGTGCCAGGCAGAAACGTCTGGGCTGGAAAAGTGAAGCCAAGGCTGAAGTGCAGAAACCTGCAGTTCCTCTAACGTCCAGCAGAGGCTCCAGCAGGGAGTCAGTGCCATAGACTCCCATGTTAAAACTTTACAGCAGAAATAAACATGTTTAGAGTCTGACACACAAACTGTTTGGTCTCTGTGGAGAATTCTTCCTTCATAGCTGCAGAGGGGGTTAAATTGCAATAAAGCTTAAAAGTTTGAATATTAGGGGGCGTGGCCTCTTTTTGACTGACAGGTGGATGGCGACACAGGCGGCTGTAGCTGCTAGCTGTCTGCTCTGTTTGTGCTGTCAGAGCCTTTTGGTGCATTTTTAATGACATTTTCTGACCAATAATATGGCTGCTGTCAGGTTAACTCTATGGGGACGCTGAATGTCCAGTCCCAGGTTTGTCCAAACACTTCCAATAATTTTGGAGATGTCAATATTGAAATAAAATAAAAAAAAGTTAAATAAAGTACAGGTTCATCATTTGATTGATCAAAGAAGTTTTGATTACCAAGTAAAAACTGCAAAACATTCTGATTCCCAATTCTTTTTCTATTCATATACACATGATACTTTTCACCATTTTTAATAGAAAAATAAATAAATAAATTTTAAAAATCCACACATTGACCAGTAAAATCAAAAAACGCTCCCTGTGCTGTTCATTTGTTCTACTGGACGACTGAAGCTCTCGGGCCGCAGGTGAATCACACGGATCATACTGTAGGGTCTGTGCGAAGGTTTGCACCAACACTGTCGTGCACACAGCAAAAATGGAAGGTTTTCTGACATTTACAGTGGGGCAAAAAAGTATTTAGTCAGCCACCGATTGTGCAAGTTCCCCCACTTAAAATGATGACAGAGGTCAGTAATTTGCACCAGAGGTACACTTCAACTGTGAGAGACAGAATGTGAAAAAAAAATCCATGAATCCACATGGTAGGATTTGTAAAGAATTTATTCGTAAATCAGGGTGGAAAATAAGTATTTGGTCACCTCAAACAAGGAAAATCTCTGGCTCTCACAGACCTGTAACGTCTTCTGTAAGAAGCTTTTCTGTCCCCCACTCGTTACCTGTATGAATGGCACCTGTTTGAACTCATCATCTGTATAAAAGACACCTGTCCACAGCCTCAAACAGTCAGACTCCAAACTCCGCCATGGCCAAGACCAAAGAGCTTTCGAAGGACACCAGGAAAAGTATTGTAGACCTGCACCAGACTGGGAAGAGTGAATCTACAGTAGGCAAGCAGCTTGGTGTGAAAAAATCAACTGTGGGAGCAATCATCAGAAAATGGAAGACATACAAGACCACTGATAATCTCCCTCGATCTGGGGCTCCACGCAAGATCTCATCCCGTGGGGTCAAAATGATCATGAGAACGGTGAGCAAAGATCCCAGAACCACACGGGGGGACCTGGTGAATGACCTGCAGAGAGCTGGGACCAAAGTAACAAAGGTCACCATCAGTAACACACTACAACGGCAGGGAATCAAATCCCGCAGTGCCAGACGTGTTCCGCTGCTGAAGCCAGTGCATGTCCAGGCCCGTCTGAAGTTTGCCAGAGAGCACATGGATGATACAGCAGAGGATTGGGAGAATGTCATGTGGTCAGATGAAACCAAAGTAGAACTTTTTGGTATAAACTCAACTCGTCGTGTTTGGAGGAAGAAGAATACCGAGTTGCATCCCAAGAACACCATACCTACTGTGAAGCATGGGGGTGGAAACATCATGCTATGGGGCTGTTTTTCTGCCAAGGGGACAGGACGACTGATCCGTGTTAAGGACAGAATGAATGGGGCCATGTATCGTGAGATTTTGAGCCAAAACCTCCTTCCATCAGTGAGAACTTTGAAGATGAAACGAGGCTGGGTCTTCCAACATGACAATGATCCAAAACACACCGCCCGGGCAACAAAGGAGTGGCTCCGTAAGAAGCATTTGAAAGTCCTGGAGTGGCCTAGCCAGTCTCCAGACCTCAACCCCATAGAAAATCTGTGGCGGGAGTTGAAAGTCCGTGTTGCTCGGCGACAGCCCCAAAACATCACTGCTCTCGAGAAGATCTGCATGGAGGAATGGGCCAAAATACCAGCTACTGTGTGTGCAAACCTGGTAAAGACCTATAGTAAACGTTTGACCTCTGTTATTGCCAACAAAGGTTATGTTGCAAAGTATTGAGTTGTATTTTTGTTATTGACCAAATACTTATTTTCCACCCTGATTTACGAATAAATTCTTTACATATCCTACCATGTGGATTCATGGATTTATTTTTCACATTCTGTCTCTCACAGTTGAAGTGTACCTCTGGTGCAAATTACTGACCTCTGTCATCATTTTAAGTGGGGGAACTTGCACAATCGGTGGCTGACTAAATACTTTTTTGCCCCACTGTAAATGTGAGAAAACCTTCCTGCTGCCGCACAGCCGGGTTTGTCGCCACTGAATCCAAAGGTGAACATTTCCCAATGCTGCACAGGCTGGAGTGTAGAGAGTGCGGGCGCTGAGGAGGCGCAGCAGTGATTATGAATGTGGAGAAAATGAGCGATGTTTTTCCTGCGCTCTGCCTCAGCCACTATGAAACCTTAGAGCAGCTCCAATCACTGCTGCTGGCTGTGTAAATATAAGCTGCTCATGTAGAGCTTGATTAGGAAATTTGCGTTTTAGGGAATCAAGAAAAAAAAAAGAAGAAAAAAAGATGATTATCCAAGGAAAAAAAAGACTTCACGATGTTCACGGCTGCATGTTTATCTAACTCGCTTCTTGCTTTCGTCTGTTCCTTTAAAGATATTCAATTTATTCATATTTATGACTCTACAGTCCTATAAACACTCTTGATCTGATACACGTACAGCTTTGGCCATCAAACAGTGCTGCAGCCGCATCGCTAGTGAACGGTGCTAACGTCATGCAGCTGTACTGGCTGTGAGGCTGGGAAACCTGCAGTCAGTCAACAGCAGGAGCTCAAACGCAACGTCCGGACTAAAAGAACGTTCGGGAATCTCATCAGATGGATTATTCAGCAAGCATCAAACAAATAATAAGACTTAATAAGAATGAAAATAAGTCAAATTTTTCTGCTAACTAATGCTTCAGATGGAAAATTGTATTTTGCTGTTGCATAAATGTGCAAACGAAGCTTTTGGACTGTTCGGATATCACTGAGGGTAACGTCACAGTCAGCTGTGCACAGTGAGGCTTCCTCAGTATCTCTGACTGCTGTACTGAGGTTACTGCTGTTATCTGCTGTTTGTAACAGGCTCAGGTCGTGATAATGATTGAAATGTGACATCATGAACGGACGGTTCACTAAAAACTTTAACTTGCTAAATAAAAATGGTAAATGGCCTGTATTTATATAGCGCTTTACTCGTCCCTAAGGACCCCAAAGCGCTTTACACATCCAGCCATCCACCCATTCACACACACATTCACACACTGGTGATGGCAGCTACATCGTAGCCACAGCCACCCTGGCTGCCAGACACTGGCGCCACCGGGCCCTCTGACCACCACCAGTAGGCAACGGGTGAAGTGTCTCGCCCAAGGACACAACGACCGAGACTGTCGGGGCTCGAATTGGCAACCTTCCGATTACAAGACGAACTCCCAACTCTTGAGCCACGATCGCCCCACAAAACAGAGGAAACGTCCCCGAGCGCTTCCACAGATCTGCTGGCGAGCACTGAAACAAATCTTTGATTATCAAAACATCAGCAGATCGTTTTTCTGCCAGTAAACGTCTCGTTTCACCTTTCAGTCTGACTACAGGAGAGAAACCAGCTGAAAACAGCTGCTCTGCGTGTACAGCTGGGACATAAAGAAGCTGCAAACTTCCATGACTTAAGTTAATGACTTCAGCGTAAGGTTAAAGGTCACAAAACAAGTGAGCTCTGAACAAGAGAAATGTGAGGTCAGACTCGACCTCTGAACATCTTTACTATTGAACTTTAAAAGAAACCGGACTTTGTTGTAACTCTGTGCTGACACGCTTGACATACAGAACACGCAGGTTTACGTACACATGCTGACAAAAGGTCACGTATGCAGCTGTGAAAACACCTGCTGCGTACGAGACCGATGCATGCGTGCCCACGCTGCAGGAGTGACCTCACAAGCCAGACTGTAATTTCTCATCTCTGACCTCTTTCTGTCACACGAAGCAAAAGGAGCAAAACTAAAGAGCTCCTTAATATGAAGAGCGCTGAAAGCTGCTGCTTGGCTGCCGCTGAGCTCGCTTTACAGCCAAATCCAAGAGGCTGTGATGGGGTGTGGATTCACACCTTCACTACGAGTCAACTAAATCTCCAAAGACCAGTCCCTCCTGCTCCCACCTGAACGGCAACCCTCTGATTTTATGAGTGTTTACACCACACGCTTAAAGATGAAAACTTTTCTGCTCCAACAAGGAAAGCTGCATCAGGCAGAAAATGTTTTCCTGCACTGGATGAAGCTCTGGCCCTTCTGCAGTTCTGTTTCTATTTGAAGGCACGAACCCAAAAGACTGTGACGCTCTCGCCTCTCCAGCGTTTTATCAGCTCTGTTCCTGTGCTGCATGTCTTTCAGCTCAGTGTTTAAAATACTGGCAGCAGCCTCCTGGTAGATACAGTAAAGATCTCAATCTCAAAATCCCACACCGCCTTGTACTCAAGTTATCGCATTCACAACCTTTTTCGTCAGGGCGTTAGCCATCAGCTAAAACTCTGTAACTGCAGCCCACGAGCTGACGGGGTCTTGGACTCCAAATATTTCACTGCCTCGGTGAAGAATCGGGACCAGCTGAGGGTTCAGTGTGGACATGGATCAGGTGTGGAAACCTGGAGCTGTGCATGGATCGTCTCGGACGTTCTATTGGACGAAGTTTGGTCGGCTTTTGACGTCGCATTCCTCCCACAGTGTCTCTGCTACTGAGAATCCTCAGCATGAACTTTGACTGAGAACAGCGTCGATCATCTAATTCAGCCAAAAACTCATAAATCCTCTTTTTCAGGTCTGACGTAGCGTTTGTGCGTATTGTGGTACGATGACGTTTTATGAAGGATGCTGAGACTGTGGACCGTTTTAACTCTCAGCAGCACCAAACTGTTTGATTTTGGAGAATTTTAAAGCACCTAAAAATATCAGGCTTAACAGTAAGTGGAGGGGTACAAACGTGCAATTCATAAACGAGGCTCAGAGGCAGGCGTGTCTCACTTTGGGACTACGACGTGAGGAAAGAACCGAGGATGCTCTGAGGAGTGAGAGCAGACTGCTCGAGCTGTGCTTTTACGCGTTTTGACCCTGTTTAATATCCTGCCGCCCTACATTTACATTCTTTGTCACAACTCTTTAATTCTTAAACGCAAACACCCGTAATTAAAGTGGGTTTTTCCCCTCTGTTAGCTTTGAGACTCGAATCCAGAATAATCTGCATTATAGAAGGACAAAGTGTTTCTGAAAGCTTCGTGTGCTCAGAGCCCAGATTTATGTCAATGAGCGACACTTCCTGGAGCTGCTCCACTGACAGAAAATAGAGGAACGACTCTGTGGACACAGCGGCCGCAGCCAGGCTCGCTCTCCGGGGATTTGTTGGCACAATTACGCTGATGTAAAACTTTAAAATCAACAAAACCTGCATCCTTTGTAGCATGCAACGGCACGGATAAAACTGAACGCACTGTTGCATCAGCTCGAAGGGGAAATGTGGCTGAAATAATGAATATTTATGTAACAGAATGACATTTAGCTTGGAGACGTGTTTGTGTAGATTTGTGGCGATTTAATGTCACAGAAGCACTTCTGAGGAACCTGAGCTGCTGTGGAAAATACTGCTGCTGTCAAGTCTGTATTAATGCAGTAAAATAATCAGTCATCAGCGTGTGCTCGTTCTCAGCTCTTCAGTTCCAAACGTCTGCCCTGCTGAAGTTTTCATGTTTCATTCTGGAGCTAAAGCGATTAAGTTAATTACATTTAATAAAGAAAAACAATCAGAAAGCCAGTTCTCAAACTTTGCCCAGCGCCAGTTTCTAAATGATGAACATTTCCAGCTTTTGCTTTCTAAAACAGTAACTTAATACCTACGACTTTTGGACAGTTCGCTCCTGCGGCTCCCTGACCCGTGGCAGGAGGTGTAGGGGTCTGGTGCTGTGTGGATTGGGCCACGGTAAGGGGCGGACACCCCTGCGGGCCAATCCCTGGTTGCCAAAAGTGGCTCTTGGAACAGCACCCCTCTGGTGGGGAACAGCCTGAGAGTTCCCAGCTAGGGTTCAGACTCGGGCTTGCCTCAACAGTGTAGCATCTCGATCCCAGGGCTGGCCTCTGTTCCACTGTGGAGCTGGCCTCAGTGAAAGGTGGTGAGCAGGGGTGGGTCTACTTTTATCCCCCGAACTTGGCACCTGAACAGAAGGTTGCTTACCTGCGTCTGCAGGTTGAAATAAGTTGAGACTATGTGCCCAAAGACAGCTCAGAGTACCTTTAATACCTGGATGGGTGGAGTGCTCGAGGGTGCAGTGAAAGCTGGAGTGGCGTGACAGAAGGAAGGACTAACCGACCTGCAGTCGTTTGTCCATGATGAACACTTTAGCTTCACGCTGCTCCTTTAACTGGGAAGATGATCTATGAATGGTCCAGATGCACCGATGCAGTATTTGGATCACACATCCAGCAGCAGCAGCAACTTCAGCAGCAGCAGCTTGTCAGTGTGTTTGCTCCATTCAGTCCATATTTAATAGATTTATTTATATGAGGTTATTTGACAAAGTCAGCTAATCAGTGCTACACAGTCGAGCCTCGTCCTCCCCGTGAGGACAACAGTTACTGCAGCTTACAGGATCTGCAGATAAATGCAGCTGGGATAAGCTGGACTGAGCATTCCCAGTGAGCTGGGGTTGTATCGGTGGTCCGGGGCATTTCCAGGAAAGCAAAGGAAACAAAAGAAATGCTGACTTTGAATCTTTGTGGTTTACTTTGTGGGTGGAAAACTTCCAAGTTTGCAAATCCCAAAATTACAGAAACCTTTTAATTTACCTCAGAGCGTGCGGTAGATCTGTGTGTGCTCTGATCATGTGACTTTTCTTTCAGAAAACAGGGTTTCCTGCATTTCTTTGCAGCTTTCAACAGAAAAAAGTCAAAAATATTTTAATTTAGTTTGAGTAAATAATCCCAGTTATTCAAAGTTCACATTTTGAGCAGGAGACGACTGTTGTGCGTTTGTCTATTCTGTTACTTTGTTTTCTCATCTTTTCACTTTCATGCTTAAGTTGAAAACAGTCTGTAATCACCACATTTCCATGAACAGTTGGTTACTGACATTATGAAGCAGATGCAGCAGCTCAGTGGAGCTGACTCAGATCAGGGTTAGACTGCACAGCAACACGAGTCCTGTTCGTGGCGAAGGCAGTTCGTACGTGCTGATCGACATTCACAGCTGTGAAACACTGACCGTGTGCTGCAGGAGACTGAACCACTGCCAAAGCATTCCTGCTGGAACCTGAAGATCCAGATTCTGTTCCAGCAGGAGAGCTGGCCGATTCTGACAGCAGCGCAACCTCTGCTGCGGCCGTAACCACAAACCTATCAGCCAATCAGCCGAGTTGATGCAAAAGCTTCAACACGGGATTTTTGTCGCTGAGGGAGAATTAGAGTGAAAGCTTCTGTTACACACTAAAACTCTGGCAGGAATTAAACAGCTGGGAAAATATCTGAATTTGCAAACTCAGCTTCAGTAAATAACCCGAATGAATGAGTAACAGAAAACCTTTGTTACATGATCATTTTAGTTTTAAACCAAGAATAAATCAGGATTTCAGGCATCAAACATACAAAGTTCCAACAGGCTGAGATCTTTCTCCCAGCAGTGACGCTGAAAAGTGGAAATACAGTCGCATGATATTTACAGCCTGTGTATTATGCACGCTGTGCACCAGCCTGCGTGTGTGTGTGTGTGTGTGTGTGTGTGTGTGTGTGTGTGTGTGTACCAGCCTGCGTGTGTGTGTGTGTGTGTGTGTGTGTGTGTGTGTGTGTGTGTGTGTGTGTGTGTGTGTGTGTGTGTGTGTGTGTGTGTGTGCGCACTTCACGATATGACAGAGGGTCTGGTTGCAGCTGTTGCTGTGGTTACCGTGGCTGCTTTGTTGGTATTGCTTCTGTTGCTTTCGTTTAGTTGCAGAAGTTATGCAGACGTTGCTGCACACGTAGAGGTCGGTTGTCTCTACATGTGTTGGTGTCTTTGTGGAGACTTTAATACTCTCAGCTGAGACTGTTTCACCTGCTTTCACGCCTCTGAATTTAATTTTTTTTCCCTTCAAGATCAGAAACATAACGTACCCCCATGATTTTGCTCCTCTGCTCCACATCCTCCCACATGGAGTGCACGATGTAACGGCACATGTACTTCCCCTCTCTGCCCTCCTGACGCATCCGCACCAAACACATCCTGAGAGCACAAGAACACAACAAGGAGACTGAAACGAGCGCACAGCCTTAAATCGCTGTGACGAGTGAAGCCGTGTGCTCATCGTATGAAGAGCGTCACTGTCCCAGCCACAGCAGGAGCAACAGCGACATCATTACATCATTAAAAACTATCAGACGCTTCCATTTAGACCACATAAACACATCAATAATAATAATAATACAATTATATATTATATGCATTCTCTCACTGTGAACTGGATTCTTTGCATGCTACAGAGGACGTTTAATGTTACACAACATGTGAAGGAAGATAACTGTCAAAGCAAAAATACATCACATGACACACGACTGGGCTAATAAATGCACGGAAGAGCAGCAACCGCACAGACAGCGCGGTCGACACGGACCACGGCTCCCTTTGCTGCTTACGCCAATCAGCACACAGATTCCTCAGAGCAGCAAACAAACCATCTGATTGGCTGATTGGATAAATCCAGCTGTACAGGTGTACCTAATAAACTGGTAGCTGAGAGGATGCGTTTGTGCAACTCACCATACGTGCAGCTGTGCAACCAGGAACCAGGAGTTGAGAGTGTCAGGGAGGGTGCACTCTGAAACACACACATTAGGATTCATTAGGATTCTCTGCACGCCGCACCTGCGTCAGACTCTGCAACTACATCAGCATACAGTAGGGCTGTTTGACGTCACCACGTATATCGGACGACGATATGAAAACGTCTATCGTTTCATTTTACACACCATCATTGTTTCGAGGTGTCGCAAAAACTGTTTGCGGGAACATTGTTCATGGTTTTGATGGTCACTGTAGCAGCTGTATTCATTGGTTAATGTTCTCTCTCTTATATAAACACACTGCGGACAGACAAGTGACTGTTTTTACACGTTGTCGTTAGCAACAACAAAGGTAAACCCAGCATGTGGCTCTGCCGTCCGCTTGTTTATTTCCCACATAAATCTTTCACAATAAAGCTGAAGATCTTTTTGAGATTTTCCAAAATAAATGACGACAAACAGAAGGACCAATCAAAACGAGGGGCTGACACTGTAGCGTGGACATGGTTTGGTTATGAGAAGTCTCACACCAACACCTCAGACTCAAACACGACAAACCTCTGCTGCCACCGACGCACGAGTCACGTGACAGAGTGTGGAGAGAGTTTACTGATGAGGAGCAACGAAGAGCCGCCAGGTGCTCCAAATAAACCTCAGACTCAAACGTTAGCACGGGCTTTTCCCCGCAGCACGTCGTGGGATAAATACTCACAAAGAAAAATGGCGGCCGTCACAACTTATGTCTACAAATGTATCGTTTCACGCATCGCGATTCACAGAATTTACAGAAAATGTAACATTTTTGTGATAAATATGGCTGTCGGGACGACAAATGAGATTTTGGTCATATCGCACAGCACTAACATAAGATGTGCTTTTCTTTTTAAAACACTCATATCTGAGAGTTTAAGGGGAATAAGCGGCAGAGCTGAAGGTTTGAACGTCTCCAAAACACAAAGCGACACATTTACCGTCCACGCCTGAGCGGGAAGGTGACGATACCACAGAACGGAGGACAAATCCACAGCTCAGAGTTGAATCCTTCACAGCTGGGAGTCATATCAGCGTTCGTTTTAAGCTTCTCATTACGTGAGATTTATATCTGAGCTCTTCGGTTTGTTCTGCGTTTGTGTTTTTATGTTACTGAGAAAAGTTGTTCTTCAGGTTTTTTTGGGATAAATATCAGCAAACACAAGCCCGTCACCAATAAGCATGTCCGAAGCAAAGTGGGAACAACATGAACGGCGGCCCAGGGAGCCGAGCGTGGTAAACTCACTGTCGAAGAACTCGTCGTAGTTGATTCTCTCCACGCAGCACGTGTACATCCGCAGAGCAGCAATCTTGATTTTCTGTGGAAACAAAAACATCACGTCTGACGTCGTCACTCTGCAACCACAACATCGCACTCACAGCTACAGCTGACAGCTACGAGTTGCTCTCACCAAACATGAAAGGGGAGTCGGGGCGTTCATGAGGCGAAGTATTTCAATCAGCTGATTCTCGTGATGTCACTGACATTCAGAAATGGAGGAGGGGCTTAGTGATGGCGTTTGAGGGCAGCTGAACATGGTGTAAGTGAAGGAAAACACCAACTTCAGAGCTCTGCTGTGTTGTGGCAAACATCACTCATAGGAAAGGCCTCGGCAGGCGACCCTCCTGCGATGGCGCAGAGACAACACGCTGGCTTCCTGTTGAAGCTGTCAGGGGGCCACGCTGCCCGAGTAACAGCCAATCAGCCTTTACACCCCAGCGGCCACAGTGCAGACACTCATTCCAGCCTTTCTTTACTCCTCCGTCCTGCTGGCTGTTGGGGCGAAGCGACTGGACTGTGTGGGAGTAATTACACTTCCTGCCTAGTGTAAATGCACCACTACACTTCCATTACCAACATTTGTCAATGGAAACCGGGGGGGGGGGGTACAAAATGACATCAAACAGGCAAACTTATCCAAATGAGTTTGCCTGGTTCAGCAACTTTCAGCTGGAAGGGCGACTCGCCCGATGAGCTTCATTTAACAACAGCGAGCATTTCTGTGGGATTGTTCTGGGATTTAAGGCTGATCTGTGCGTCTCTGACGGCGGTTTTATCTGTAGAGTAAACACGCGCAGGAGCAGGACACGAGTTCAGAGGTGTGCCAGCGAGCCAAACGCTGCCGGTCCGGCGGGCGGCCCAGCTCTCTGCTCGCCTGACATTCCCCGGCACGCACGCAACCTTCCCGCCTTTAGCCAAAACCTCCCACATCACTGAAGCCTGCCACAGCTCCAACTGTTTATTCCTTTAGTGACCTGCGCATTCCTGGAAAACATACCGACTACAAGAGTGTGACGCCATGAATGAAAGCTACACACGCGTGCACACACACACCTCTGGTGAATATCACTCCCACTGCAGTGACGTTATTTGTATTTTTGGCCTTCTGCATCTTCCATAACAAATGTTTTATTACTCTGTTGTGTCCAAGTGCAGTTTGGTTTTATTCAACCACAGAGAGCAGGAGGGGAAACGCTGCCCTGACAGTACAGGTAGAAACGTCTGACCCGACACACCGGTTAGTTTTTGTTACCTGTCGACCAATCAGGGTGGCACACATTCATCAGAAGGTGCGTTTAAAGGACGTAAGCGTGTTGCTTTTGAATGAAAGGTTGTTTGAGTGCAGAACGGACACGTCAGCAGGTAACAGGCGGCCTGGGAGGCACATTAAACACATTTAACATGACACTAAGTGCTCGTGTTGATTTCACACATCAAATGAAGCCAAATCACCATCACCTGCTCGTTTTCAGCCCACGTCTCACCCGTCTCTTCTGCACTCACCCATTTATTGTATTTGAGCGGTCCCGTGAAGCCCATCGCCTCGATGAGCTTTGTGAAGGCGCCGACCTCCTCGTCCGTGTGCTGATGCGTCTCCTTCACGTTACGGAGCTGAAGGACAAAAAGAAAAAGCGGAGCGGTGAAAAAAACGACAGCGAAAACAGAAACTGCTCCTTCAGCAGGTGGGATGTCAAACGTGTGCTGCGTGACCCTGGTTTAATCAGCACGTGACGACGCACCTGTGCGGCGCGACCTTTACCGCTCACTAAATTAATACGCTGACCTACTCCGAGCTGCACGCCGTCTTCGTGCTTTGACAGTTTTATTACAGCCACCACGACCCCGCTAACCTTCATCAGGACGCGCAGATGTGCCGAAGTTTTCTCCCAGTTTTCAAGCTTCATTAAAAACAACAAAACCAGTTGAAGCCTCGAACACACGGAGCAGGCAGGAAGTGCTTTAAAGGCACGAATACGACACGACTGAACTCAGAATTCATTAAATTCATCCTGAAATCCAAGCAGGTGTGAAAAACTACAGGCTGAATAATCAACCCTTTAAAAGAGGAATTACAGTTTATTTGTTTTCATTTAAGCAGAAAATGAGGAGGTCCCGAGTGCAGAACAACTGGCTTCACAAAATGCCTCCGAGATGACGGAGATGGAATCGACCGAGTGAAAAGAAAAGTGTTATTTATCAGCAAAGAGTATATATGTTTGGCATATCGGTGGCCCCCCCCACTGGGACAAAAGAGCTGCTGCACAGCTGTTTTGAAGCAGTCCATCTGTGGGTTAAACAATGAGGGTTATTTGTTCATGTGCTTGCGTGAGATGTTACCTGTGTGGCGACATGCAGCGTCCGGCACGGCGTTACTAATGGAGAGGAGACGCCCGCCTGCTGACAGGCGGCCAGCGCTCTGAAACAGGCTTCCTGATCCAACCCCTGCAAGGAGAGAGAAGTTAAGTCAGGCTGAACACAAACGATCGACTGTTTTATTTGTTGACTTGTTTTTAAAGACGGATCAAACACCTGCTCGTCTCCCACTAACAGCAGTGATCTTCACGTCACAGCTCAGTGTTGTTCTCAGGTTTAGCCAGTTTTCGTGACCCTTTAGCATTTTTTGTTTGAACTGCACGAAACATCCTTCATTAACCCTCTGACTGCTGGACAGGCTTTCTCTGAGTCAACATTTATAAACTGTTAAGTCTCTGCACCACCCAACGTCACTGAGTAGAAAGACCTGCAACAATAATCTGATTAACTGATCTGATTAAGTTCATTCAGATTTGTAAAAACATGATGTAAATTTAAAACCTTTCAAAATGGACTAAAGCTCAAAGAGAATGAAGAGACCGCTGCTATGAGCTGATGGCCTAAACTCCCATATACTGTCTCAAAGAGACACTGAGGGAACAACAACAAATATTAAACCTCAACATCTGCATCAGCACAACTGCTGGCAAAGCTTTAGTTCAATTCTCAAAAAACATTTAGTACCTAAAGAACCTTTAGGTCATTATCTGGTTGTTGCTTTAAATGGTGGTTATTGAAACAGCTGCTGCACTGCACATGTGCAAAGAGCACAGCTTAAAGCCTCTGTCACA